>NC_135655.1:129260331-129560331 GCF_964188315.1 Podarcis muralis | reverse complement strand
TGGCTTCTGGGATAGCTGCGCAGCCTGCATTCGCTCCATAAGACGCACACACATTTCCCCTTACTTTTTAGGAGGGAAAAAGTGAGTCTTATAGAGCAAAAAATACGATAGTTTATGAATTGCTGGGTCTTTGATAGGGACCTATGGCAGATCGATGCTGGCAGGTTGCTATAAAAGGCCATTGCTATGCGCATTCAAGAAGGGACGCAGGTGGCGCTGTGGGTAAAAGCCTCAGTGCCTAGGGCTTGCCGATCGAAAGGTCGGCGGTTCGAATCCCCGCGGCGGGGTGCGCTCCCGTTGCTCGGTCCCAGCGCCTGCCAACCTAGCAGTTCGAAAGCACCCCCGGGTGCAAGTAGATAAATAGGGACCGCTTACTAGCGGGAAGGTAAATGGCGTTTCCGTGTGCGGATCTGGCTCGCCAGAGCAGCGATGTCACGCTGGCCACGTGACCTGGAAGTGTCTCCGGACAGCGCTGGCCCCCGGCCTCTTGAGTGAGATGGGCACACAACCCTAGAGTCTGTCAAGACTGGCCCGTACGGGCAGGGGTACCTTTACCTTTATGCGCATTCAAGGAGAAATTATTTATTTTGATGAGCACTACTTTTTCCCTCTTTCTTCCCCCTGCCCACTCCACCCCTTTTTTTCCACTCCCCTTCCTTTCAGCAGATAGTCAGCAACCGTGGCATCTGCAGATCTCATGGAGTACGAGGACAACTTCACGGAATACTTTGGGGCTTACGAAGAGGACGAGCCCCCCGTGTCCCACCTCACTCACGCACAGGTGGCGTCGCTTGTGTTCCACGGCGTGGCTTTTCTCCTAGGAGTGCCTGGCAATGCGATCGTCATCTGGATTATGGGCTTTAAATGGGACAAGACCGTCACTTCCCTCTGGTTCCTCAACCTGGCTATTGCGGACTTCATCTTCGTCCTTTTCCTCCCTCTCTACATCACCTACGTGGCCACGGGCTTCCACTGGCCCTTTGGGAAGTGGCTGTGCAAAGCCAACTCCTTCATTGCTCTCTTCAACATGTTTGCCAGCGTCTTCTTCCTGACAGCCATCAGCCTGGACCGTTACGTCCATCTGATCCACCCTGTCTTCTCCTACCGGCATCGGACTCTCAAGAACACCTTCTTGATGATTGCTTTCATCTGGGTTTTGGCCACGCTCATTGGAAGCCCGGCGCTGTACTTTAGAGATACCCTTACACTACACAACAATGTCACCATTTGCTACAATAACTTCCATCCCACGGACGTCGATCTTATTATCCTCAGACACCATGTTCTGACCTGGGTAAGGTTCATTTGCGGCTACCTCTTTCCTCTGCTGACCATGATTGTTTGCTACTCTCTTCTGATATGCCAGGTGAAGAAAACTGCCACACTGACCTCCAGCAGGCTCTTCTGGACTGTTCTGGCTGTGGTGGTGGTATTTTTCGTTTGCTGGACCCCATACCAAATATTCAGCATTCTTGAGCTCTCTGCTCACCACGATAACTACTGGCACGACTTGCTCCGCGACGCCATTCCTCTTTCCGTCAGCTTTGCTTTCATCAACAGCTGCCTTAACCCCATTCTTTACGTCCTCCTCAGCAAGAAACTCCAGTCCTGTTTCAGTGTGACGTTTTCAGAACTGGTGAAGCACACCCTCTGGGAAGTCAGCCGGTCTGGGACAGTCAGCGAACAAGTCTGGAATTCTTTGAGTCTACAGCAGGGCGAAGCCTCTGAGCTGGAGACTACTCTGGGTGAAATCTCTCCCTGACGGGCACTCCCTCTGCAATATGCCCACCTTATTAAGATCTAGACATCAGAGGTGTTTGTAACCCAAGGGTCACTACACAAGAGTAGCCAAGGTGGCGCTCTCCAGGTGGAACTCCCTTTGCTTTGACCCCATTCAGCTGCCATGAGCTGCATATTTTTTCTGGTAAAACTTCTTTAGTAAAAGGACACATGTTTAGTAGCCACTGCGATGTCATCCCCATGTTGCGTACAGGCACTCTCCTCATCCTTGACCATTGGCCACAAATGATAGAAGTTGGAAGTCTGAATGAGGTCAAAACAACAGAAGTTCATAAGCAACTTCAATTGTTTGTAGGGTTGCCAAACTTTTAGGCATCCAAAACTCCCATGCTTCTGAGGAGCCATCATTAAAATGTGGTGATCTTTATCCCAATGCCATTTAAAGCTTATCTGCCAATTTCTGCACATCAAGCGACTGTTAAAAGACACAATAGAAGGCCTGATAATCTCCCCCACCCCCCCAATTCAAGCTACTGAGGGAGGAAAGATGTTTGCGCAGGGACTTAGGATCATGGAAGACAGTGTGTGTCACGGAGGGTTCTTATTTTATAGTTCTTCAGTATTAAAACATTGTCCTTCAAGCACTCTAAACAAAGACATTGATTCCCCCTTGAAGTAACTGCATAGGGAAATGTCACACAAAACAACACGCAAATGCACTTTTTGATGTGCTTTTAAAAACATAGTACCTTTGCAATCTTTTAAAGTAGTCAAGTATACTCTATTATATATTTTTTGGCACAGAGCCTTGCTGAACAAAACTGACAATTTCTCTTCCCCTTTGCTTATGGTTTTTTTGCTTAGTTTCTGCTGAAGATGTCTAAGATTATATATATTAAATGCAAAGATTGCACTGCTTCCAATGAGCCAGGTTAATCTGTAAGCCTGCTAGGAAGCTTTATCAACATTTTCAGTAAACCTGGCTCCTTAATCCTATAGGTCGTATCCAACAATAATCCTCCTCAGGGTCAACACATTGGAATTAAGAGGCAGAACTAATTAAACCCATTAATTTCAGTAGGCCTACTCCGAGTAGGACCAGTCCCAGTTATAGAATTTAGCAGAGCAGGACATTTGCACGTGAGGTTTCTGGTCCACTGAAACGATTTGCACAGAGACACATTGATCTGGGTATTTTGCACTTCCAGAGGGTTTAGGGAAACAGTTTTGTTCTACAAAAGAAGCAAAGCAATACATTCACTAAGAATGGCTTTCAGAGTTCAAGCTGCTTTACCAGTGCTGATTTCACTTAATCTCAGTCAGATACTGACCTAGCTGCATGATATTTAGTGGTAGCACCACTGTGTTCCTTTCAAATTATCTTATACTGCCTGTTCTGACCTTAAATATGGTGGTTTCTTCAGCACTGCCACCCCAGTCAATTGATCCCTTCTTCCCTTTGCTTTATTACTGCGCAAGTCTTTTTTCACACACCTTTTTCTCGGGTTTTTGTTTTGCTTCGTGTGCCCCATCCTGTCTTCCTCTGAGCTCCCTGTCCCTTGCCTTGTCCCCTGAAAGGTCTTCCCAGTCTTTCGCATCACCAGAAAGCTCCCCTTGCAATGTTTTCATCTACGAAACCCCTCTAGATTAACGTTTCACCTCGAAATCCCAACTTCCCCTCCTCTCACAAACTCTGGACGGAAAACATGCTGACAGCTTTCTCCCCTGAGCAGGGAGGGACGTTTGTGGATATCATAGCAGCTCGGAAACGTGTGAGTGGCCTCGCCACTGCAGTAGCGATCCATTAAAGGAGGACAGAATGTATAATTCCAGTGGGACTTGTCTGTAAAAAGCATGCCTGGATCCTGTTTATAGAAAACAATTTACATGTAATTGACTGTGCATTACATTTCTTTGCGACGTATGGTAGAAATTATTTACATCGATGTAGGCTGCAAATGTGTTGCAGCCATATTTTTAAAAATCATAATATTGCCAAAGCAAGGAAACAGCATTTGAAATAATAAATACTTCAGATTAATTTTGTTTGGTTTGGCTTTGACTCATAATGCCATTACAAATGTGGTGAGCTGGGAAGATTTGCCAGCTGTGTCTGTTTCAGGAAGAGAAGGGAGAAGACTGTCTTTTCTGAATCTCTCTGGGTAGGAAATAATGGTGTTTGTATGTATGGCGAAGAATGTGAAATGAGCAAAAGCTTTCTAGACGCTTAATTCCTTGGCACATTATACTAAACTGCTTTGCTTTCTCGAGCAATCAGCTCTGTACATGTTTTGTGTTCCTTGCCTCTGTAATAAACGAAAATCTGCCCTTATTTCCTTATGGGGGACACAAGAGCCCTTACAGAGTCCTTTGTAGGTTCTCCATCGGTCAGAGAAAATAACAGAGGCCAACCAGAGAATATTGAGAAGCAAAGCAGCTAGTAAGCCTGATCTTTATTGAACTGTTGCAACAGGGTGCTCCCCTCACACGCAGAAGGAGGACCCAGAACCAAGGTGTGTCTGCCCTTATATAGACATTTAAAATTGCCAGCCCTGGAGTCCAAGACCACCCCCCAGATACATCATACCTACATCACAGAAAGGGCGGTCTACAACAGAAATCTGAGTGCTTTGTTTATCTCCTGTCTGGCAGGTTATTTGATTGGATTACCTGGGGAGCCTGGCCAGTCTTTTGTAATGATAAACACTTAGTTCCTGAGCCAAGTCACAGGCTCACCCTATTCATACACAGACATACCCTTAAGACAAGATTTGTGAAGGAAAAGACAATGGGGAGGCTTTTCCATTTGACTTTGCAGAGAAAACACCTGGTCAGTTTGGGAGTCAAAACAACATCATGGCTGTTCTTCTGTACTGCTTCAGACATGTGGTTTAAATATGTGTGTGTTTGCTTGGTACATTTATGAACATTTATTATATAGATAAGACCTTATTTTATTATTTCACCGTGCATTCTCATGTGGCTTAGCTCATTTCTTCATGGGTTCTGTATTGGTTGGGACAGATGACTTTACTCCATAAATTCAATGAATTTGTTGTAGTCATGGTGCGGGTTGCTTTGTGTTTTGAATTAATTGTCCTAGATTTAGTGATCTCTTCTCTTGATCGGAGTTTCTAGCTCTCAGTTGTTTCCCATCTGTAAAATGGGTTTCAAGAATGTCTTCTAAATGGAATTGCCTCGTGTGTTGCATGTTGTCGTGTGCTGTACAGCCGGGCTCACCTGCTTTGAGTTGCATTTAAGCTCTTGCTTTGTGTCTGTGAATATCCGCCCTCCCTTCCCCACAGGTGGGTGGGGATTGCGGCACCGAGGAAGGCTCACCTGGGCGGGTGCCACCCACCTGCTTGAGCTGGCCTTTGACCCGCCCTCGGCCAGGGAGGACAATGGCCGGCCGGCCAGGGGCGGGCCTAAGGCCAAGAGAAAAGAGACTGACTCCTGGGCTCAAGCCTCTTTTGTCGTTCTTCCTTCCAGGACCAATGACTTCATTGGGCAATGACTTCTGGCTCCACGACTTGCGACGAGCCCTTGGGGACTGGATAGATGGTGGGGTTTGATTGGTCCTCGGTTGTGGGACTTGGCAGCGAGGCCCCTTAGGGCCTCGAGTGGTGGTTTTAGGCCTTGGCAAGGTAGTGAAGGAAGGTGAGGACAGGTGACCTCACCTAGGCCCGAAGTCACCCCCCCCCAAGCAGGCTCAAAGCTTCTCAAAATCATTTTTCTCAGCACCTAAAAAACATTAGCTAAGCATCAGAAACATTCCGCTTGCTGTAACTAAAAAGATTGCAACAAGGTAGAGGACAGAGCCCATTGTCTTCTCAGGCCTTTCTCAGAACCACATTGCAACTTGCTTTCTCTCCGGGAACCATGCCAAGCACAAGAATGAAACAGCGGGAACACTCTGAAAACCCCCTCACCCCCTTTCCTGCCAAGAGTCCACAATAGTCCCAAGACAGCTTTCTGTTCATGCTCAGAGGAACCTCAACATGGGGCAGGACTCCTGAGGGAGGAGAAAGGGGGAGGGAACTAGAAGGGGTATATATGTTTGTGCACATGATTGTGAACTCGTGCATGCTTTTGTGGACTATCACACTTGCTCCTTCTACCAGTTCATGGATGGTAGAAATAAAAGCCTTTTCTCCGAAACTATTCCTTGAGTGTCTGTTGACTCCCACTTCCCTTTCCCAGGCGCAATATTTTTCCCACCCGAGGGCAAAGCCTCATAAGGCTACAGTAGCCTTTAGTCTAACATCAAGTTGGTGAGGATGCATTCATGCTTCCTCCCCATGCGGCGGTGCTTCCAGGGCCCGTTAAAGGGCAAAACCGGGAGTCCCTGCCCCTAGAGCGACAGCATGTAGGTCAAACTCCCCGGACAAGGTCAGTGGAAGGGCATGCTGTGTAAGTTTGCGCTTTGCAGTCCCCTCTCACTGAGCCTCAACTGCCTGCATATCCTTAGCCAGGTGGGCTGAGAGAGTTACCTGCCAAGGCCTGTGCCAAGTTTCCCACTTCTGAAGTTCAATAAAGTTGTGGCCAATTTGAACCCATACTCTGGTCTCTTGTCTTATCATTTGGGGAAAGGGGTAGGCACCACAGACAGGGTTTAGCGTGTGTGCCCACAAATAGATTTGTATTAGGTTGATCTGTGCGGACAGCCCGCTTTTGCTGTAAGATTTCAGTCCCCGTGTTCAGACACACCTGCCTGTGTTTGTCACGTTCAGTTTATCCTTCGCTCACAGCTCCTCGCTCATTTCTCCTTATGGGAGAAATAACACCAGCAAAATTTATGTACTGTGGAAAAGTACTTTAGTGAAATATACGTGATTTGTTTCTGCAAGTGTGTGTGGGCTGCAAATGGCAGCAGAACAGCTGGCACTCGTGACTGAGCAACTGGCTTTGCAGAAAACAAAATGCATGCCAAACTTACTGTGGAGTGTTTGCAAAACTGGAATCGGGCTGTTTTGGGAGCTGGCCTGGCCTCCATGAAGGTTCGCCTAATAGATCACAGAATATGTTGCTAGTAAATTCCTAGGCAAGGTTATGTAATACAGTGGTACCTCGCAAGACGAATGCCTCGCAAGACAAAAAACTCGCTAGACGAAAGGGTTTTTTGTTTTTTGAGCTGCTTCGCAAGACGATTTTCCCTATGGGCTTGCTTCGCAAGACGGAAACGTCTTGCAAGTTTGTTTCCTTTTTCTTAACACCGTTAATACAGTTGCGACTTGACTTCGAGGAGCAACTCATAGCATATGGTGCGGTAGCCTTTTTTGAGGTTTTTAAAGCTTTTTGAGGTTTTTGAAGCTTTTCCAAAACTTTCCCGACACCGTGCTTCGCAAGACGAAAAAAATCGCAAGGCGACAAACCTCGCGGAACAAATTAATTTCGTCTTGCGAGGCACCACTGTATCTGAAGATGGAGGCATGCCTTATCAAAGGCACGCCTCCAATGCACACAAACACCCTATTGCATGCTGGTTCTAGGGCACATTCTTTGAAAGCAGTGTGGGACCTCAGATGCCCTGGCCGCCTGCCACTTTGGATGATCTTATTCTTCTGTAGGGGTGGCTGACCTGTGCCCCCCCCCGATGTTGTTGGTCTCCCCCTCCCATTTGCCTCAGGCAGTACAGACCATGGTCAGGGATGATGGGACTTGAGAGCCAGAGATTCCTCCACCCCATGTCTATCGTTATTTGGTGTGCTGGTGTGAAGGTCTCAGTTGCAGATGCTGTGAACAAAGACTCTTGGATCATCCTTAAAGGTAAAGGGACCCCTGACTGTTAGGTCCAGTCGTGGCCGACTCTGGGGTTGCGACGCTCATCTCGCTTTATTGGTCGAGGGAGCCGGCGTACAGCTTCCGGGTCATGTGGCCAGCATGACTAAGCCGCTTCTGGCGAACCAGAGCAGCGCATGGAAACGCCATTTACCTTCCCGCCGGAGCGGTACCTATTTATCTACTTGCACTTTGACGTGCTTTCGAACTGCTAGGTTGGCAGGAGCAGGAACCGAGCAACGGGAGCTCACCCCGTTGCGGGGATTTGAACCACCGACCTTCTGATCAGCAAGTCCTAGGCTCCGTGGTTTAACCCACAGCGCCACCCGCATCCCCGGATCATCCTTAGACATGCTTTAATTTTTGGCTCAAGCTAATTTCAGTAACCCTTTTCAGCTTGGTTCATCATCTGCCATGCTTTTTAAAAAACATTTTGGTGTGAGCTACATGTCAAGGGATGGAAGGAAGAGATGGCCCAATACATGCCAAAGCTGAAAATTCCAAACGTCCCCAGCATGCATGTTTTTCATCTCCGCCGAGCTAAGCAGTTGGTTCCTTACCTCTTTCACCCTGCCCTTGCCACTGTGATCCATGCGACGGTCACCTCCAGGCTTGATTATTGTAACTCAGTCTACGTGGGGCTGCCCTTGAGACTGACCCAGAAACTCCAGCGGGTGCAGAATGCCGCGGCGAGACTCCTTACGGGGTCCTTGCCGCGGGATCACATTCTCCCAGTTCTATACCAGCTGCACTGGCTTCCGGAGGAGTACAGGGTCAGGTTTAAGGTGCTGGTTTTAACCTTTAAAGCCCTATACGGCCTAGGACCCTTGTACCTATGGACTGCCTCTCCTGGTGTGCCCTGTGGAGGACCTTACAGTCTGCTAACAACAACACCTTGAAGATCCCGGGCCCCAGGGAAATTAGACTGGCCTCGACTTGAGCCAGGCCCTTTTTGGCCATGGCCCTGACCTGATAGAACGCCCTCCCACAAGAGACCAGGGCCCTGTGGGATTTGACATCTTTCCGTGGGGCCTGCAAGACGGAGCTGTTCCGCCAGGAGTTTGGGCAGGATGCAGTTTGACTTACTTTTCTGCGTATAAAACAAGCCCGAAGGATGCCCCCAACCCGCTCACAGGTCCTTGTATGATCAGTGGAAAAAGTTAGTCCTGACAATTATTAAACACTCTCAGTTCCAACCTGATAACTGCCACCTGCCCAGATTTGAACTTGTCTGAATTAATTTTAAGATGTATTTTAATTAATTGATGTCTGTTTTTATGCATATTGTGTTGTTTTTATGATGTCAGCCGCTCCGAGCCCAGCCTCGGCCAGGGAGGGATGGATACAAATAAAAATTCACTATTATATTTAGTAACAGTAATACTTTGCCCCTTATAGAGGATCAAAAGCTACTAGTCATAACCATAGCTGTCAACCGTCCCTTATTTGGTGGGAAACTCCCTTATTCCAGCGCCGTGTCCCGCTGCTGTCCCTTATTGATGATGTCCCTTAAATTTCCTGGGTTTCAAAGGAAGCAGCTCCTCTCCCTCCCTCCCTGCCGGCCAGGGAGGAGGGAGGCTCCAACTGTGTTGCTTGGCTGCGTTGCTCACCCAATAAAGAGTCTAAGAACGACTGGGGGGTGGAGCTTGCATGCCTTGTGCCAATCAAATCAGCCGCATTGCCTGGGGACTCGCCTTTGCTCAGCGCTTCCCAGCGGAGAGGTGACGGTGGTTTACCTTGCTGCATCCCCTTTGCCGGGTTGCTGCGCTGTGGGAACCACCGCTTGAGGCTTCATTTGGCTGCTGGCTGGGCTTTCTGCCTTTGGCTCGGAGGGGCTCAGAAGTTGAACATACCTGTGCCGGGAAAATCCCTTATTTTGGCTGCTGATCCCTTATTTTGAACTACATCTCCCAAGAGTCAAGGCTGATGGGAGTTCACAGATCCTAGAATTAGAAGGGACTGGGAGGATCATCTAGTCCAACCCTGTGCAATGCTGGAATCTTTTGCCCAACGTGAAATACAACAGCTGGAGGACCACTGGCTCCCCCAATCCCTGTTATAGGCTGTGACGTGTAAAGGCCTGTAAAGGATACTCATTTTCACGTTTTGTTCATTTCTGTGAGGTTAAAAGAAGCCACTGATGTCAAAGGAAGATTTTGAAAGCATTTTTTCCCAGTGCAGTCCTATGCATTTGGACTGCAAAGTAAGAGCCATTGAGGTGAGCAGCACTTCCTTCAAACAAGTATTTGTTTCCTGCAAAGCCGCATTCATTAAAATGCTATTTGTTTTGTATGCTTTTCCGTTATACTGATCCACGAAGCTTATGCAACAGGGCAGTTGCTTAAGCAAATTGCTGGAATATGTCTTTTCCTTTCCCCCTAGTTGGTGTTTGAGAAACTGTTTACTGGTGCTTGAAAAAGAGAACTGCTGAGGCAGACACCTTGCACCTGCTCCTCACATGCCTCAACTCAGCACCTTTCTCAGGAGGACATTTTCACTACTTATCGGGACTTAAAAAGAAACACCGAATTTTGCAGCAATATGCAAGTAATTAAAACAAAAGCCAAAGGCAAGCTGTTCAAAAAATATGTTTTGACACATGGCAGTCACCTTGTTTAATGCATCGCCCCAGAACGTTCTAGCCTGCAAGGTCCATTAGAGATGGCTTGAATCAGTCAGAAAATGTTGGTGCAGAGGCAGAGCTCATCACAGAACAGTGGCAGATGGAAGGAGTGTTTGGCAGTTACTGGAACCATTTTCCATCGAGATCTAATCCATAACCTTTGGGAACTGATGCACTGTTTTGCTTGTGGCAAAGAGTTCCATAGCGTGGTTTCCCTCAGGTTAAGTGCAGACATTATAAGGTAAAGGGGCCCCTGACCATTAGGTCCAGTCGTGGCCGACTCTGGGGTTGTGGCGCTAATCTCGCTTTATTGGCCGAGGGAGCCGGCGTACAGCTTCTGGGTCATGTGGCCAGCATGACTAAGCCACTTCTGGTGAACCAGAGCAGCGCACGGAAACGCTGTTTACCTTCCCGCTGGAGCGGTACCTATTTATCTACTTGCACTTTGACGTGCTTTCGAATTGCTAGGTTGGCAGGAGCAGGGATTGAGCAACGGGAGCTCACCCCGTCGCGGGGATTCGAACCGCTGAACTTCTGACCGGCAAGTCCTAGGCTCTGAGGTTTAACCCACAGCGCCACCCGTGTCCTGCAGACATTATATTCAGGGCAATAAGCTACTTTCCACTGCCACTGTCAGAGGTACTAAGTCTCTGAATACCAGTTGGCATGAATCTCAGGTGGGCAGTTTTAGAATAGTGTTTTATCATCATATAGTTTCATACTTTTAGGTCAATTCACACTTCTCTCAGAGTTTGATACAATATTTTAAATGTACAATTGTTAGGACAGAGTTAAGGGGAGAAAACATGGACTACACCACACCAATCCAAACTATAAATGGGGTATTACATTTCAGCCGCTCCCCTGCATTTAAAACAGAATACAAAGAGAAAGCCAATACAACAGAGGGCTGGAATCTCCTTAGCTTCTCCCAATGTGCTAGTCTCTCTGTCATCTTCCTCTCATTGTTTACACAAAGGAAGCACGGAAAAGGATTACAAATCCCATCATCTCTGACCATCAGCCATGTTGGCTAGGACTCAGATCCAACGTTTGGAAGGCCAAAGGTCTCACACTCCTACTCTAAGGTCATCCAAGGAATGTAATGGCCCAGCTGGCAAAGCATTTGAACCTTTCCTTGATGGAAATCGTTGTGTTCACTCTCTCATGTAGTGGAGACAGGAAACACAACTGTGGCTAACTGGCGGCCACAAAAGCAAAAGATAAAGTGTGCAGTGGCTATAACCAGGCTAATGAGCCATGACCAAGCACTCACTGTTTCTCAACAGCTCGAGGCTAGGAAGCAAAAGGTTACGCACACAAAAGTTTTGCCAATTTGCATCGACTGCGAGCTGGCAAACTCATTCATCAATCAAAACGTGACATCATCTGCAAGATTACAGTGCCTTCTTGCTTTCAAACAAAACCATCCCAGAGTAGCACATGGAGATAGGAGATAGTTTTGCTAAAACAAGCCAGCCACTGTGAATGCAGTGTGTCCAGGATTCAACATTTAGCACCCCAATTCAAATGGACAAACCCTATTGTTCCCATCCTAGGGCTTCTAAGTTATCTTCACAGAACAGAAAGGCTACACATTTTGTCAAGCAAACCATTACTCCACGAAACCTGAATTACAGCATTATGGAGATTTACTGCCAATTGCTCAGTCCGCTTTCAAAACCGTCAAAATCCCAGTGAGAGAGCGCTGTCAGTGGGCTGGATTTAGAAGTTGACTGGGCCTTAGTTTGGCTACCCATGGTCTACACCAGCCTTTCTCAACCTGTGGGTCCCCAGAAGTTGAACTACAATTCCCATCACCCCTAGCTAGCAAGGCCAGAGCTCAGGGATGATGGGAGTCGTAGTCCAGCAACATCTGGTGACCCACAGGTTGAGAACTGCTGGTCTACACTGACAGCTCTCTGCGTTTCTTTCTCCGAACTACCTGGAGATGCCAGAGGACTGAACCCAGAATGCTTTGCACGCACAGCATGTGCCCTGCCACTGAGTTACAGACCCTTCCCAAGAGAAGCCCTTTCCTTGTGCCCCCTTCTGTTCCTGAAGCAAGTGTAATTGATTTTGTTAACCTATACCTTCCCTTGTGAAGACTGCCTTCAGAATGAAAAGGAGTCCACGCTATGAATGGTGACAACGCAACTAGAATGATGCGTTATTTTAAACGGCAGTTTGAGACATACAAAACACACACAAAAGCCTCGAGTGTTGCAAATGTTTTATTCCTGGTGCTATTGGGGCTTAGATTTTGTTGAAAGCGGCCACATCCATGGACTGAACATAATCCTCAAACGCAGTGATCCTCTCTTCCAGCATATCGGTTCCAACTTTATCGTCTTCAACTACACACTGAATCTGAAGTTTCTTGATTCCATAACCAACTGGAACCAGCTTGGCTAGAAAGCAATTGAAAGAGCTGTAAGCGACATTCTGCCTCTTTTCTATCTACGCAAACTCAGGATTATGGGCCGACAAGAATTTTGCCCCATCATAATCTTGGCTGGTGTTGGGGCTTCCGATGGGGAGAAAGCATAGCCAGTGGCCTAAACCTGACCTTTCTGAAACAGCTAATACACAAGCAAGCTGTGAACATTACATTCCCCCTCAGGGGAATGCAAAAGGGGAAAAAGTAGACTTTTTAAAAAACCGAAAAGGGGCATCTAACTTTTGGCTCAAGGATCCCGTTCACCCTTGGATCAACCCTGTGGAGGCCCCCCCCCCCCAGCAACAGATGTGGACCAGGAAGTGGGTGCTGCCACCCCACACTCTCATTCACCTGCTGGCCCCCCCAATAGCTTACCCATGCAGATCAGCTGAGGAGAATCACTGCCTCCTCTCTGCTCATCAAATGCTCAATCTGATGACCGGGGGGGGGGGGGGGGAGGCGGGGGGAGAGATTTGCATCCCCATCAGGGTGCTGGCATCTGCCTGCTCTAGTTGCTGCCAAAATTGGTAGGATCTTTTGTGGGGGCAGGATTAGGCCCTCAAAGTGGAAGCTACATACCCCTGACCATAAAGGGAACAGATTAAAGGAGGAGACCATTCTCCTAGACCGACAGTGGGGAAGCGAGACATATTCCCTCAAATATCATAATAATTATAATTTTATTTATACCATGCCCATCTGGCTGGGTTTTCCCAGCCACAGATTTAAAAACAAACAACCCCCCCCCCCAAAAAAAAACCCTTCCATTATCAAATCACTTCCTTTAACTGTTGAATACATCACAAAGAAAATGAGGATGGGGTGTTTGTGGGAGTTCAGAGTTCATCCAATTCACCAGGTTTTTCTAGACTTTTCTGCAAAGGGCAAAATCTTTGCTGTTTCAAAGGGCTGCGCATTAGCAGCATTGCTTTGCACACATGTACTTGGTGCTTGCTATATATTTGTCAAATGCACAAATGGAATGTGATTGTGGAGCTCATTACGTAAGCCATTCTGGACCCCACAATCTATTCAACAGCTCTGATGGAACGCCAAAATTTTCCTCTCTCAAGCTTAGAGAACTACTAGGAGGCTGTATGCAGCAGCCGTAGCAGTCTTAAGCCCCCCCACTTCTTACTTGCTAGGTTCCACTGCCCTGGAAATTGAAGTAAGTGGCACCATCAAGTTCTTCGGACTACAATTTAAGAGCTATCTGAATCGAGCGAGATGTTATGCATATAAACTATGTGCTCTGCCAGAGAGCTATGAGCCTCCAATTGTCGGCCAGTTACTTACAAGATCCCCAAACCAGGCCATCCGCCTGAATACTTCTGACACACTCTTCTAATTTGCCCATGTCCGTCTCATCATCCCAAGGTTTCACGTCCAACAAGAGGGACGACTTGGCAACGAGCGCTGGCTCTAGAGAAACCAAAGGATAGCTCAGGAAAAGCAGCAAAGCAGACTGTTCCAATTAAAACCAGGAATTCTCTACAAATGCACCTAGTTGCAAGTTTAACCTATACTGGTTAAGAAAAGCATTAAAAAAAAAGATCATTACACAGCAGCGTAATACATTACAGAAACGTTAAGTACCGCTAAACGGAACATTGATTTCTCTATCCAACTAGGCTATTACAAGAATATGAAGTGTGGAAGACACGGTCCTGTCTGTTACACTGAAATTCCCTTCCCTGGTGGAGAAAGGAGCATTGCATAGTGTAACTGCTAATCTCCCACAGTTGGAATACTGCAACTGCTACAGTACAGAGCAGTTTCAGGCCAGTAGCTGTGGGATCCTGCATTGGTTAGAATTAGAGGAGTCAGAATTTCCCCTTCAGCAACACAGCACAGGATTTGATTGTAAACAATTGTTTCCTATGGCTTCTATTCCGCAGCCTGGATAAAACATTGGTCAAAACTAGGAATTTTAACTCAAAACTTATTAGGACACTCTGGAAAGTTCTGCTGTCACTTATTTATGCTGATTTTAATTCACAATAACCTTAATCTAAAAAGCAATTCAAAGTGCATAAATTTAAAGGCGAAGAAGTTGGATAACGTACTTTTGGATTTCTTTGATTCATACTGAGCAAGCCGCTCCTCCCTTAATCTTTTTGCTTCTTCACTTTCCTATGAAAATAAAGAGATTGTGTTGGGAAAAAAGAAAGCAACTGTTCCCAAACAGTGATCAAGTATACCTGGACATGTCAGGTAAAACAAATCATCATGTTTTCAGCCGAAAGATGGTGATTTGGTTTTGTTCATCATGTTGCCAGGCTCTTTTTTTTTTAAATGCATGTGGGCTCATGAGACCTCTCTGCAACTGGAAATTGAAAGAAAAAATATTCTGGATACCTCCTCTTCATCAGAGCCAAAGAGATCAATGTCATCGTCATCTTTGCTGTCTCCGCCTGTGCCTGTTGAGTCCTCAACATCTGAAGGGCCGTATTTTCCCAACGCCTTCTTCACTCCAGGCAGACTAGGAAAAAAACCAGACAGAACTTATATGGTGCCCTTCTACTAACATATGACCCAGAATTAAATTGCAAAAGTGTGTCCCAGTGTTGTCAACTAATCACCGTATTTTTTGCCCTATAGGACGCACCGTCCCATAAGGCGCACCTAGTTTTTTGGGGGGTAAAGGGAAAATTTTTTATTTCCCACCCAGGCCTGAGCTCCCCCCGACCCCAGAACAGGCAACTCTCCACAAGTGGTGGGAGCCCAGCGCCGGGCTCCCGCGCCTTGTGGAGAGCTGCGCGAAGCCTGGGCGCGCTGAGCTCAGCGTGCCCAGGCTTCAACATGTGGAGAGCTGTGCGCACCGACCCCTCTCGCTCTCCAGGCTTCAGCGAAAGCCTGCATTCGCCCCATAGGATGCAACACATTTCCCCTTCATTTTTGGAGGGGAAAAAGTGCGTCCTATAGGGCGAAAAATACGGTAACAAACAAGCCACCACTTAACCATCGAGACATTGCAAAGGCAAGATACCAGATGCCAGCAGAAAAAGCACCTGCTACCCAACGGGCAGGGATGCGGGTGGCGCTGTGGGTTAAACCACAGCCGACTTGCCGATCAGAAGGCCAGCGGTTCGAATCCCCGCGACGGGGTGAGCTCCCGTTGCTCGGTCCCTGCTCCTGTCCACCTAGCAGTTCGAAAGCACGTCAAAGTGCAAGTAGATAAATAGGTACCGCTCCGGCGGGAAGGTAAACGGAGTTTCCGTGCACTGCTCTGACTTGCCAGAAGCGGCTTAGTCATGCTGGCCACATGACCCGGAAGCTGTCTGCGGACAAACGCCGGCTCCCTTGGCCAATAGAGAGAGATGAGTACCGCAACCCCAGAGTCGGTCACGACTGGATCTAATGGTCAGGGGTCCCTTTACCCAACAGGCGAGTCACTAAATCAAACATGCAAGCATGGGTGATTGGGTTTATGCCTGCCAGAGAATGAGGTTCGAAGCGCATGTGCTCTCTCATTTTGGAAAAGACTCACTGCAAATAAATCTTTCTTAGAGCAGAAAGATTCCAATTCAGCCCTGTCCCTGCTATGTTCCACATTGAATTCCAGGGAGTTCTTAGCAGAGGAATAACAAAGATGATACCGCCCCCCGGAGCCTAAAGTGGTACAGTCCATTCCTCCACATCAGTCTGCCGCGTGAAAAGGACCAGATCTAAGCCAAGTTGTCTAACCAGGATATAATATTTCCTTCCGCTATTTCGCCCCGCCCCAGTATTCTCCCCCAACCATCATAAATCTTTGGTCTGACCCCGGATTTGCAGCTGCTCTGGGAAACTGCTTGTACGCTTGCGGCCAAGGGATCACCACGCAAAAGCCGCAACTCTAAGCATGACTCTGCATAAATGGCCAACCTGAGGCGCCCTCCATCCCACCGATGCCTGTCAGTTCATGAAGCCCAGCCACTGAGTATGATTAAGTGTTTTGTCACAAGCCTGGAGTTAAAACAGCCATATTCTCATGCAGTGCTAGCCAGAAGTGATTTTAATTCGGGAGAAGGGAGGGGAAAAGGGAATAAAACCTTTTGAAAAGCATTGGAAGAGCTCCACCTGGTGCCTGAAAATTTTGAACAGGGTACACAACATTCAATTTCACAGGTTTATTCTATATGCACCAACTTATTTCTGAGGAGCTACAGCAATTTCATATCATCCTCGATTAGATCTTTACTGCACAAGGAATAGTCTGCACTGATACAAGTATATAATTAATGCCTTAAAAAAGTTGTCTTTTTTGCCTACTCGTTTAAGAAGGCTCTCTTGTCTCTCCTTGCTATTCTTTGGAAATCTGCGTTCAATTTCCTGTATCTTTCACGATCTCCCTCGCACTTTGCTTGCCTTCTCTCCCTCGCTATTTGTAAGGCCTCGCTGGACAGCCACATTGCTTTCTTGCATTTCCTTTTCATTGGGATGGTTTTCGTTGCTGCCTCCTGTATAATGTTGCGAGCCTCCATCCACTGTTCTTCAGGCACTCTGTCCACCAAATCTGAATCTTTAAATCCGTTTCTTGCTTCCACTGCGTATTCATAAGGGATCTGATTTAGATTGTATCTCACTGGCCCAGTGGTTTTCCCTGCTTTCAGTTTAAGCTTGAATTGTGCTATAAGAAGCTGATGATCTGAACCACAGTCAGCTCCAGGTCTTGTTTTTGCTGACTCTATAGAGCTTCTCCATCTTTGGCTGCAGAGAATATAATCAATCTGATCTCGATGCTGCCCATCTGCTGATTTCCATGTGTAGAGTCGTCTCCTGTGTTGTTCGAAAAGAGTGTTTGTGATGACCAGCTTGTTCTCTTGGCAGAACTCTATTAGCCTTTGCCCTGCTTCGTCTTGGACTCCAAGGCCAAACTTGCCAGTTGTTTCTTTTATCTCTTGATTCCCTACTTTAGCATTCCAATCCCCCATAATGAGAAGAACATCCTTCTTTGGTGTCAGTTTTAGAAGGCATTGTAAGTCTTCATAGAATTGGTCAATTTCGGTTTCTTCCGCATCGGTAGCTGGTGCATAAACTTGTATTATTGTGGTGTGGAAAGGTCTGCCTTGGAATCGTATCGAGATCATTCTATCATTTTTGAGATTGTATCCGAGTATCAATCTCGCCACTCTTTTGTTGACTATGAGGGCCACTCCATTTATTCTATGGGATTCTTGACCACAATAATAGATATGATGGTCATCCGAACTGAATTCGCCCACTCCGGTCCATTTTAGTTCACTGATGCCCAAGATGTCAATATTTATTCTTGCCATCTCCCGTTTGACCACATCCAGCTTACTATGGTCCAGGGATCTTACATTCCAGGTGCCTATGCAATATTTTCCTTTAAGGCGTTCGGCTTTCTTTCCATTTCCAGGCACACCCACAACTGAGTGTCCTTTTGGCTTTGTCCCACCCGCTTTATCAGCTCTGGATCTACTTGTCCTTGTCCTCCGCCCTTCCTTAGTAGCATGTTGGACGCCTTCCGACCTGAGGGACTCATCTTCTAACGTCATGACTTTTATATGCCTGATGTTATTCTCCATGGAATCTTCTTGGCAGAGATACTGGAGGGGGTTGCTGGTTACTTCTCCAACCAGAGATCTGTTCAAGAAAATTGAAAATATGAAAGGAATGTTTCACGCAAAGGTGGATATGATAAAGGACAAAAGTGGTAAAGGACCAACAGAAGCAGAAGACATCAAGAAGAGGTGGTAAGAATACACAGAGGGATTATACCAAAAAGATACGGATGTCCCAGACACCCCAGATTGTATGGCTGTTGACCTTGAGCCTGAAATCCTGCAGAGTGAAGTCAAATGTGCCTTAGAAAGCACTGCAAATAACAAGGCCAGTGGAAGTGATGACATTCCAGCTGAACTATTTAAAATCTTAAAAGATGATGCCGTTAAGGTGCTACATTCAATATGCCAGAAGGTTTGGAAAACTCAGCAGTGGCCAGAGGATTGGAGAAGATCAGTCTACATCCCAATCCCAAAGAAGGGCATTACCAAAGATTGCTCCAACTACCGCACAATTGCACTCATTTCACACGCTAGCAAGGTTATGCTTAAAATTCTACAAGGAAGGCTCAAGCAGTATGTGGACCGAGAACTCCCAGAAGTGCAAGCTGGATTTAGAAGGGGCAGAGGAACCAGAGACCAAATTGCAAACATGCGCTGGATTATAGAGAAAGCTAGAGAATTCCAGAAAGACATCTACTTCTGCTTCATTGACGCAAAAGCATTTGACTGTCGACCACAGCAATAGGAGTGCCTGACCACCTTATCTGTCTCCTGAGAAATCTCTATATGAGACATGAAGCAACAGTTAGAACTGGAAATGGATATGGAACAACTGAAAGTGAGAAGGAATTAAATAACCTCTTAAAGAGGGTGAAGCTCAACATCAAAAAAACTAAGATCATGGCCACTGGTCCCATCACCTCCTGGCAAACAGAAGGGGAAGAAATGAAGGCAGTGACAGATTTTACCTTCTTGGGCTCCATGATCACGGCAGATGGTGACAGCAGCCATGAAATTAAAAGACGCCTGCTTCTTGGGAGAAAACGATGACAAACCTAGACAGCATCTTAAAAAGCAGAGACATCACCTTGCCAACAAAGGTCCGTATAGTTAAAGCCATGGTTTTCCCAGTAGTGATGTATGGAAGTGAGAGCTGGACCATAAAGAAGGCTGATCGCCGAAGAATGGATGCTTTTGAATTATGGTGCTGGTGGAGACTCTTGAGAGTCCCATGGACTGCAAGAAGATCAAACCTCTCCATTCTGAAGGAAGTCAGCCCTGAGTGCTCACTGGAAGGACAGATCCTGAAGCTGAGGCTCCAATACTTTGGCCACCTCATGAGAAGAGAAGACTCCCTGGAAAAGACCCTGATGTTGGGAAAGATGGAGGGCACAAGAAGGGGGGGACGACAGAGGATGAGATGGTTGGATAGTGTTCTCGAAGCTACCAGCATGAGTTTGACCAAACTGTGAGAGGCAGCGGAAGACAGGAGTGCCGGGCATGCTCTGGTCCAGGGGGTCACGAAGAGTCGGCCACAACAGACTAAACAACAACAAAAGCTGTCTGGCAGCCCTGACTTTTCATTGTTAGAAAGCTGTTTTAAAAAGGGACTGAAGAACAAATGGCGGGAACAGAGAGAAGTCACTGTATGTGAAGACCTGTTTCCAGGAGCAGCATTGTTCGTGAACAATAACATTCTTTTAAAAAAATATGGGTAAAATGGCTTTCACATTTTCCCTTGCTAATGAGATTTGGAGTTGGGATTATTGTGGTTTACCTTTGGTATTTAATATTTTCGCAATCATTATCACAAATAAATTAGGGTGCTCTAAGATTCTGCTTCAGTTTGCATGCTACAGTAATGCATACATAGCCGCCCCTAGTGCAAGCAAGCAACCACTATCCCTAGCTTAGCATTATGTCCAAACCAGGGATTGTTGTTTCACTCAGGCAAATCTAGGTAAAGGTAAAGGTACCCCTGCCCGTACGGGCCAGTCTTGACAGACTCTAGGGTTGTGCGCCCATCTCACTCAAGAGGCCGAGGGCCAGCGCTGTCCGGAGACACTTCTGGGTCACGTGGCTAGCGTGACAAGCTGCATCTGGCGAGCCAGCGCAGCACACAGAAACGTCATTTACCTTCCCGCCAGTAAGCGGTCCCTATTTATCTACTTGCACTTTAGGGGTGCTTTCGAACTGCTAGGTTGGCAGGCGCTGGGACCGAGCGACGGGAGCGCACCCCGCCGCGGGGATTCGAACCGCCGACCTTTCAATCGGCAAGCCCTAGGCGCTGAGGCTTTTACCCACAGCGCCACCCGCGTCTGGAGCAAAACAAACTGTGGTTCCTGGTTCAAACATAATGCTCAGCCAGGGATCATGGGGTGAGTCATCTGCATGTTTTCACTAAGCCATTCCAGAAACATTTAAAATAAAGAAAATTCCTGATGCCCTGAAGTTTAGCAGATTTGAATCGTGCTGAATTAGTCTGGTTTTAATTTATACACTTCGCCCAGTGTATGTGTGCTGTATAAAAGTAAAGGTAAAGGACTCCTGGATCGTTAAGTCCAGTCAAAAGCGACTATGGGGGTGCGGCACTCATCTCGTTTTCAGGCTGAGGAAGTCGGCGTTTGTCCACAGACAGCTTTTCTGGGTCATACGGCCAGCATGACCAAACCGCTTCTGGTGCAACGGGACACCATGCCAAGTGCCAAGTGCACGGAAACACCATTTACCTTCCCGCCACAGCGGTACCTATTTATCTACTTGCACTGGTGTGCTTTAGAATTGCTAGGCTGGCAGAAGCTGGGACAGAGCAACGGGAGCTCACTCTTTCCCTTGGATTCGAACCACCAACCTTCAGATTGGCAAGACCAAGAGGCTCAATGGTTTAGACCAGGGGTTGTCAACCTGGTCCCTACTGCCCACTAGTGGGTGTTTCAGGATTCTAGGAGGGCGGTAGGGGTTCTATTGCACAAGCTAATCCTTCCATCAAGCACTGGTGGGCGGTAAGGATTTTTTACCATAAAGAAAGATGCAATAGTGGGGAGTAGGTATGCAACAGAAACTTAATCACGTAACTGGCCATTATGACACGCTTTGTACCTATTTTTGATGTTACTAATTGGTCCGTTACCTCTCTCGCCCCAACCTCGCCACTGTGATCCATGCGACGGTCACCTCCAGGCTTTATTACTATAACTCACTCTATGTGGGGCTGCCCTTGAAACTGACCCAGAAACTCCAGCGGGTGAAGAATACCGTGGCGAGAATCCTTATGGGGTCCTCGCCGTGGGATCACATTCACCCAGTGCTATACCAGCTGCACTGGCTTCTGGTGGAGTACAGGATCAGGTTTAAGGTGCTGTTTTAAGCTTGCCCCACAGAGGACCTTTCAGTCTGCAAATAACAACATCCTAAGGATTCTGGGCCCCAGAGAGATCAGACTGGCCTCAACCAGAGCCAGGGCCTTTTCGGCTGTGGCCCCGGCCTGGTGGAACGTGCTCTCACAAGAGACTATGACCTTGCGGGATTTGACATCTTTCCGCAGGGCCTGCAAGACGGAGCTGTTATGCCAGGCCTTTGGGTCAGGGTTCAGTCTGACTCATTTTCTCCTTGTATAAGAACAAGAATGAAGGAGGTTCCCAGCTCACTCACAGGTGCTTATAATGTCAGTGGAAACAGTTGGTAACTGCCCTCAATTTTAACCTGAAGATTGGAACTTGTCCAGTTTTAATTTTAATTTCTTTGAATTGTGGGATGTATCTTAATTTATTGATCGCTTGTTTTATGCATTGTCTTACTTGTATGTTAGCCGCTCTGAGCCCAGCTTTGGCTGGGGAGGGCGGGGTATAAATATAAAATTATTATTATTATGATGCAGCAAGGTGGGAAGCCCTTTGTACAATGAAACTCCCCCCCCCCTGAAATTGTGTGCGCGCGCACATGGCAAAGGGGAATAGATCTGTCTGAAAAGCTAGAATGATTGTGCAGATGTAACATTTATAATAGCACAATTCCACCTGATGTAGTTTCAGAAATAGAAAAATGTTGCATCCACATCACTGCTGATGTTGTATATGGCTGTCCAGGACAAAAGAGTTCTAAAGTTTTTGGGTGTCATTACATAGTCACACTAGCACAATGGGATTCCCCACCCCTCCTATGCCATCTCCAAATCTGCTTTGGAGAGTTGGGGGGAACCCCCAGAAAAAGGGGGGGCGATAAGGAGAGAGGAATCGCTCTGTTGCTTAATGCTACATTGAATACAAACCTGTAAATGACAGCAAATTGAGCCCTACCTTGCCTTTTGTTTGTCGAAAGACTTAATGTGGTTGTACCAGCGGAGGGCATGGAACAGCTCAGGAGGAGGGGGTGCACCAACTGCTTCAAAAACTGCAATATCTGCTTGGGATGGGACATACCTACAGAAAACATGCTCAGGTTAAAATTTGTTTCATTCAGCAAAACGAAAAGCACCACACATATAAAGTGAAATTCATCTCAGCAAGACACTCAGATGTCTCCCAAATAAGCAGTTTGCAGCCCCTTTGTGCAAACTACAAATAAACCAGGAAGGTTCTTATTAGCTATAATTTCCTGTTCGCCTGAACCAATAAATTATGGTTACCAGACCAGCTTCAGAACAAGCCAGCTTCCAGCAACATAAGAGACCAACTTCAAACTTTCATATCATGGATTGTTCCAGAACTGATACCCGCCACTTTCCCAGTTTGAACAAAATGGTGAACTATGGTTATTTAACCATATCCATTACTTCTGGGTTAGAGTCTTAATACTCTACCGCCCAGGAACCACAACCAAAGCTCATACAGAATCTGCAATAATCAAGGCCCAAGTCATTTCCCAGTAGGCCCAACACATCTAGCACTGATGTATGTTTTAAATGACGTAAAGTCTCACTTTTGGGCATTATGGCAGGTTGCAAATCCCACGATCCACACACAAAGATTGCCATGTGGTCTTGGAACAAGTTACTTTAAGCTCACATATTCTCACATGTACTCTTCCAACCCATCTTTGTCTTTTTCTCCCATTTACTTTTCTAACCCATCCTTGTATTTTTATCCCCCCCAAGTCAAAACCAGAATAGCTTTCTCACAAAAACACCCAGCTTCTATCCCCAACAATGGCCAAATGTGTTAGTAAAGGGCATGTGGTAACGGCTTGGAAAGAGCATTGCAAATCAGACGGTTGCTGCTTCAAATGCCCCATAAACCATCAATTCGTTAGGTAAGCCGCTCTCTCCCAGAGCCCAAAATCTGCAAAAGAATAATTTATGGGACTAGAGAGCAGAAGGGAAGTAGTAGGCAGGGGGGTCAAGAGATAGTGCAAGGCCTCGCTGCCTATCTTTGAGGAAGGGGAGAAAGACCAGCTTGCACCCTGCACCACCCAAAGGAACAGGAACCAGCAGCTATTCATATATAAATTCATTGTTAAAAGGCGGCTGCTTTGGGGCCTTTCCTTTGTGCCTGCAGGCCTACGAGAGAGCCCCTCTCTTCTCTTTTTAACAAATGTGGGCCTCTGCGGGAGACAAGCCTGACCTGAAAAGCAAATACCACTCCTAGGACTGGTATTCGTAACCACGATTTGCCTTATGATGACGCTTGCCCCTCAGAAAGTAGGCTAAGATTTATCGGCTACTTTAAAATGAGGCTGCATTTTAAACTGAATTTTAACCTGTATTGGTTCCCCCCCTTCTCTTTTCCCCTATTATGCTTTTATTGTGATTTTATTGGTGTTAGCCGCCCTGAGCCCGGCTCTGGCCGGGGAATAAATAAAAATTGCTATTATTATTATACTTTAAAATGTCTCAGAATAACGTGTCTCCAGTTGAAGCGAAGGCCAATGAATGGGAAAAGCGGGACCTACTAATGGCGTTTAAAAGGGATATATTTCGGGGTGCGCGGCTCACCCCTCGATGTAGCTCCTGCTGGCTAGGAAGGCGTTGAGAAGCTGGAGCCCCGAGGCAGATTTCAGGTCCCCAAAGCCCATGATGGCGCCGAAGTTTCAGGAGCGGGAGGCGGGGAAGAGGCCGGCTGCGCGCGCACAACAGCCACCACAACGGCCGTCGGGGAAAGAGGGCGGCGCTCGGCCTCTGCCGCTCTTATATATACGCACGCACGCAGATCCCTCCGCCGCGTGGGCTCATTTCCGCCGACGTGTCCTTCCGCCGCTCAAGGGCGGAGCAACGGACACGCCCCCGCCCCGCCGTTTTTGAAAGTTGCCGATTTATGATAGGAGGAGGCGGGATCAGCTCTCACGTCAATCAAGGAAGGGGCGGTGCTTCTCCCCGTTTGTTTCGGCCCCCTCCCCTTCGCAGGTTTTAATGGCCGGAAGCTACGCTGGGAAGAGGCGGATCATCGATCACGTCAATCAAGGAAGGGGAAGTACTTCTCCCCGTTTGTTTCTAACGGTCAGGCCCCGCCCCTCCGCAGGTTTTAAAAGCCGGAAGCTACGATAGAGGAGGCGGATCAGCTCTCACGTCAATCAAGGAGGGAAATCAAGGGTTGGTTCGCCTCGTTTGTTTTCAATCGACGGCGGAACTGTCGTGCGGGCCGCGGGACGTCGGCGGCGTCCTCTCCGAATGTTGCCGAGCGCGTCGCGGAAATGGCCGAGGGCCCGCCGCCATCTTGAGTGCTGAGGAGAGCGCTTGTGAGGAGGCAGCGGCGGAGGAGGCGTCCTGGGTCGTTAAGGCCGGACTGGGCCAAGGAGGAGGAGGTAACGGGAGCAAGGTCGGACAAAAGGGCCTCCGCGGTGCTTTCCGTCCCGTTTCCCGGACCGAAGGGAGGCGCGTAGGTAGGCCGCTGTCCGCTTCGCCTTCGCGGCGCCCTTGAGCCTGCGCCCCCTCGGCGCCCGCGGCCGAGACTCCCCTTGCCGGCTTCCTCCTCGTCGCGTCGCCCCGTGTGGTAATAAAAGAGGGCCCCTCTCTTCCCCACGCCGGGTTCCCTACTGCACTGGAGGCGAGCCGGGCCTCGGGAAGTAGCAGGCAGGTGTCCCGTCGCCCTCGGGGGCGCCCAAAGGTCACCTTTCGTGAGCTGGCAGAGGGTGCGGAGAGAGGGAGGTGGCCGTAAGCAGGAGCCGGGCATCGCGATGCAGCGGCAGAAATAAGTGAATGTCCAGGTGGCGCAGCGGGTGAGGGCGCCTGGCTGCTTCACCAGGCAGGTGGGTGGTTCGAGCCCACCCAGGGATGGCGCGGGGGGGGGGGCAGGGTGATTATTTTGCAGTGGGTTGGGCTAGATGACTCCTGGGGACCCCTTTCAACTCTGTTGTTGTTTAGTCGTTTAGTCATGTCTGACTCTTTGTGACTCCATGGACAGGCACTCCTGTCTTCCACTGCCTCCCGCAGTTTGTTCAAACTCATGTTCGTAGCTTCGAGAACACTGTCCAACCATCTCGTTCTCTGTCGTCCCCTTCTCCTTGTGCCCTCCATCTTTCCCAACATCAGGGTCTTTTCCAGGGAGTCTTCTCTTCTCATGAGGTGGCCAAAGTCTTGGAGCCTCAGCTTCAGGATCTGTCCTTCCAGTGAGCACTCAGGGCTGATTTCCTTAAGAATGGAGAGGGTTGATCTTCTTGCAGTCCATGGGACTCTCAAGAGTCTCCTCCAGCACCATAATTCAAAAGCATCAATTCTTCGGCGATCAGCCTTCTTTATGGTCCAGCTCTCACTTCCATACATCACTACTGGGAAAACCATAGCTTTAACTATACGAACCTTTGTTGGCAAGGTGATGTCTCTGATTTTTAAGATGCTGTCTAGGTTTGTCATTGCTTTTCCCCCAAGAAGCAGGCATCTTTTAATTTCGTGGCTGCTGTCACCAAATGCAGTGATCATGGAGCCCAAAAGTAAAATCTGTCACTGCCTCCCTTTCTTCCCCTTCTGTTTGCCAGGAGGTGATGGGACCAGTGGCCATGATCTTCGTTTTTTTGATGTTGAGCTTCAGACCATATTTTGCGCTCTCCTCTTTCACCCTCATTAAAAGGTTCTTTAATTCCTCCTCACTTTCTGCCATCAAGGTTGTGTCATCTGCATATCTGAGGTTGTTGATATTTCTTCCGGCAATCTTCCCATCCCACCCATTCAACTTTACAATTGATAGGTATGCATAACACGGAAAAAAGGACAAGAAAGGGAAAGGGCCGTGGCTAATATGGCACATAGGAGAGAATCGGGGTTCAATATGACATTTACAGATTGGAGAATTGGGCCCGAACTAAAAAAAGGTTCTGCACTTAAGAAGGAATAGCCAGATGCACCAGTATAAGAATTGGGGGGGGTGGGGCAGGCAGCTGACTTGCCGGTAGTACATTTGAAAAGTCTCTTGGGAGGGTCTTTGTGGACCGCAAGCTTAACTTGAGTCAACAGTGTGATGCAGCAGCAAAAATAAAGGGATGCTGTTCTAGTCTGCATCTGCATAAGCAGAGTGTTCTGATCTAGGTCATAGCATTGCTTGGTCAGACCACACCAGGAGTATTGTGTCCAGTTCTGGGCACCACAGTTTAAGAAGAATTTAGTCAAGCTGGAATGTGTGCAGAGGAGGGCTGCTCAAGGTTATGAAGGTCTGGAAACCAAGCCTTATGAGGGAACAATGGAAGGAGTTGGGTCTGTTTAACCTGGGAAAGAGGTGACAGAGGAGATACGATAGCCGTCTTATCTGAAGGACTGTCACATGAAGGAAGGAGTAAGCTTGTTTTCTGCTTCCGCAGAGGGTAGGACCCAAACCAATGGCTTCAAGCTTTAGCTGAGATTTCTGCATTGCAAGACTAGATGACCCTTGGGATCCCTTCCAACTCTAAATTTCTATGAAAAGAGGCCCACCAAGCCCACCTGTTTACAAGAGCAGCAGCAGGTGTGATGCTAGCCCTGCTTGCTTGCTTGCTTATGTTGCAATTTTATATGCTTTCCCAGCACGTTTCCCCTTATGGAGAAAGTATAAGAGCATTGCAGGGCATCACTTGACAGCAGTACTACATGTATAGACAGCACAGCTACAGGCTACCTCCCTTTTTATGTTACAGATTTAGTGGCAATGCTTATGGACCTATTTCAGACTCAAAATCTACCTCCTTAGGATTTTTGCCATTTACTCTGGTGTAATTGTCACCATATTCTGCCCCGGGGGGGGAGTGTCCACAGTAATTCTAGCATCTTACGATCCTTCTCTGTGTTAGTGTGCAGATTTAGGGACTGAGTGCAAAGGAGCTCCTGCACTTTTAAGAGTTGTGAAGAAGTCTCTTCAACAACCTACACACAATGTATACTGTGTGAAACGTTTATGTACTCTGCTTACCTTTCACATTTTGTACTTGAGGTTTTTTAAATTTTGTAAAAGCTGTAAGCCGGGGTGGGGAAACCTTAGGCCCAGAGGCTGAAGGTTGGGGAACCTTCATGTACAGAGCATGTTCCCTGCTTCAGACCTTCCTTACAATGCTTGGAGGGCAGTAGGAATGTGACAGTAATGTGGGAGTGAACACCTGAATGGAACTTGTGTAATTCTTGCATGTGTGACCATATCTGCAAGTGTTCATATGCTTGGGTGTCAGAAATGTTGGGTTATAAATTTAAACTGTTTTTCATTCATTTTAAATTTAAGAAGCTCTTGTTTGAACCTTGTTTTAAACTTTAATTTTAATGTCTTATCACCAGCACCTTATTTCCAGCACCATGTTGCGACTCCCTGCTGTCCACAAGGCCTTAGCTGGTGCCACTCAGATTACTAAAGGATGTGGTAAGTTGCCTTTATATCCAGTCCATTTATATAGTAACTCTTTCCAGTTTTTGTTGTAATTTTCATTATAGACTCGGTAATTCACAGATAATTCAGATGTCTGAAGTTTAATTATGGACTTAGAATGAAGACAAATTCCATTTTGGGGAAGGAGAATCCATTCTGTTTAATTTGTAAGGCTTTTTTGAAGTCTTAACGAAGTACATTCAAACTTGCTGGCGTTTTACTGAATTCTAAAAAAAATTGTCTGCACTGTACTGTATTGTTTTTTTAAAGATTTCTATCAAAGTCATTTAGAGGAGAAGTAAAGGCTATAATGAATTGTCATAAAAATAACACACCAACAGGAATCCTTTTTAAAAAAAATACCTGAAATTAAAAAAAAAGTATGTCATGTTTTTAAACACACCTCCTTTTAGAGAAAATACTTCATTTTAACGCTTGGAAGCAGCTTCTTGCTGTATATGAATGTAATGTATCCCCCACGTCCCCCTGGCAAGGAAGGAATCAAGTTTGTTTTGGATTGACTGCAATTTAGTATATCAGTCAGACCCTAAACTGTGACTAATCTTAACAATGGTTGGTTCAAATAAGCAGGCTTTAAAAAGTATGAATTGATGTTGGCATATTACAACTAACCATTAAGATTAATCCAATTTGTCCAGGTTGAGATTATATGGCAAGCTCCAGTTAATCCTAAAAGGAAATAAAAACTGAACTCTCATCACAATGGGGGAGCGCAGAAACCTAGGACCTGCTGCGGCTCATTCTTGTAATGGTAAATTATGGTCTGAACAATCCGTGGTATAAAACACACTCTGCAGATAATTCCATCCTAGGGAATTAAATGGTTTTTCTCTATTTTTGTAAGGTCAGTTTGATAGGTTAAAATTAGTAAAATATTATATTCCAGCACCTAAATGACTGACAACTTAAATTCATATTATGCTTTGGGGTTTTTGGCAGGACAGGCTCCCCTCAACTCTCACATGATCAGCATGTGTGCTGTAAAGGGGCGGGGCAGGAGGGGAGGGATGGGATTTGCGTGTGCAACAACAGAACTCCTTGTGTAAGCGGGAATTCCCCTGTATGAGCTTGTGTGTCCTGTTTATCCTTTCAGCAAGTTACTAGTGAATGAATCCAAAATACTTAATCTGACTTCTGAGCAATAAATGATCACTTTTCCCATATTTTTTTCTTTTGTCTTTCAGTGCGTGCAACAGCTACAGCAGCCAGCAACCTGATAGAGGTTTTCGTTGATGGGAATTCTGTATTGGTACCTCCAGGAACCACAGTACTACAGGTAGAATAAATTTGGATACACTGTCTCTTTCTGTTCACATTCAGATTTTTGTGGCGGTTTATTTGCATCCCCTCCAGTACCTGTTGTAATATCTCTTTAAAGCACATTGGACCTTGCTTCTCATGGCTCCATTCCTTTATAGCATTGCAAACCAACTGCAAAAGAAAGATAAGTACAGTGGTACCTCAGTTTTCGAACCGTTGATGAACATTTCGGTTTTCAAATGCCTCCGAAGTCGAACATGCCACTGTGAGATTTTGACCAGCTTCGGCCCATCTGAAGCTGATACAGGCTCGTCTCATCTTGAGCCCACGCAGAGCAGTCCACACAGCAGAAGGACAAGCAGTATGTGCCACATTCTTAACTTTATTAACACTTCTATGCTGAGAGAATACAAACATGCATCTTGCCTCTGTGAGAGCAGAGAAGCAACTGTCTCTCTAACAAAGAACACCGAGAGAACACTGAAAAAACAGGAAACCAGTGAACGTCGCATCCAGTCTCCCATTCCCGTGGGAATCCAACAGTAACTCGGGCTGTGGAATGCAAAACAATGTCTTGTGACTGCAGTTGCTGCTCAGTGAGGGAAATAGAAACCAACAGCCACATGGCTTCTGTATTGAGGCTTCTGTATTGAGTTTTCAGTTTTCGAACGTTTCAGAACTCGAACGGTCTTCCGGAATGGATTACGTTCAAAAACAGAGGTACCACTGTAAGGTAAAGGTAAAGGTACCCCTGCCCGTACGGGCCAGTCTTGACAGACTCTGGGGTTGTGCGCCCATCTCACTCAAGAGGCCGGGGGCCAGCGCTGTCCGGAGACACTTCCGGGTCACGTGGCCAGCGTGACAAAGCTGCATCTGGCGAGCCAGCGCAGCACACGGAAACGCCGTTTACCTTCCCGCTGGTAAGCGGTCCCTATTTATCTACTTGCACCCGGGGGTGCGTTCGAACTGCTAGGTTGGCAGGCGCTGGGACCAAGCAGCGGGAGCGCACCCCGCCGCGGGGATTCGAACCGCCGACCTTTCGATCGGCAAGCCCTAGGCACTGAGGCTTTTACCCACAGCGCCACCCGCGTCCCATTGAGGCTTCCGTATTGAGTTTTCAGTTTTCGAACGTTTCAGAACTCGAACGGTCTTCCGGAATGGATTACGTTCAAAAACAGAGGTACCACTGTACTTGGATAAAAATAATAGCTTTTCTTTATAAATGAGAGACTGACAGTGCTTTCCTAACATATCTACTTGGAAGTAAGATCTGTTGTGTTTTAATTGCAACCTGCCTTGGGACCTTAAGGTTAAGGGAAGGGTAATAATAATGATAATTAATGATGAGTTCAATGGGACTTTCTCTTAGGTAAATGCTTATAGACTTGCAGCCTGAGTCATATTTGTATGGAACATGCTAAAAAGTTCCTAACATGTACATTGACACTTTTTCTCTTTTGTTTTGTCTTTTCTGTAGGCCTGTGAGAAGGTTGGAATGCAGATCCCTCGATTTTGCTATCATGACAGATTGTCAGTGGCTGGAAATTGTAGGATGTGTCTGGTGGAGATAGAGAAAGCTCCCAAGGTTGCTAATACTTTTATCTTTCATAAATTGTTGTGTTCTAGAAGTGTAAAGAGCCAACAGGACACTTAACGACAAGTGTAAAGCGCTTAGCAGAACAGCTAATGACAACCTTGCTGGCATCTAAATTACAAGTTGCAATATGTCCACTGCTAGCAGTTGCTTTTTGACATCATTGTGAATGTTGTGTTCACCTACATAAAGCTGGTGGCATAGTGTGTTTGTGCATGTGCACCACACCCCATAGTCAAGTTTGACTGGACTTAACCATCCAGGGGTCCTTTACCATTTTACACACATTTATTTTCATATTTGTAGACATCCTATCAAACACATTGATGATAGCAGAGCATCAGCTTTTGGTTTCCATTGAGAAAACAGGGGAGTTAAGCTGTTGGCAGTTAGGGCATTCAGTAGCATCTAGTGCTGGCATGCGCACATGTGTTTTTACCCACTGCAGAGTGGCAACATGCTGCACCCAACCCACCAAACAATGTAATTCCTATACTGTGACTTATGCCATTTTTCCAGAGCTTGAGAACCCTATAGGCTTGCAGCTCTACCTACCTTGTGTCTCATGTCTGGTGCCTGAGAATTTAATCTCTCAGCACCCAGTGTTGAAAAAATACAGGCAAGCAGCTGGACTAGAACATTTAAGGTTAATATGTTCTTTACTTGACTGTCTCTTGAAAGCCTTTCCTTGTTCCGGCAGTCCATGTGATCAGCAAAAACATCTAAATATTTCTATGGTATATGTTCATAAATGCTTGCAGTGTTTGCATGTCCAGCCCTTGGAGGAAGGGATAGCTGTTTTCCTGCAAAAGCCAGTCAGATGTTTCTGGGGAAGACCAGAAGGAGAGCATGAAAGATAGCTCAGTCAGTAGAGCATCAGACTCTTAATGTCAATGTTGTGGGTTTGAGCCCCACGTTGGGCAAAAGATTCTTGCATTGCAGGGGACCGAACTAAGTGGCCCTCATGGTCCCTTCCAACTCTGAAATTCTATGATTCCATGATAAGGCAATTGTCATCTCATGCTGTTACCCTCCACCTTCCCCCATAACTGTTATTCAGTAGTAAATTGCATCTTAAAATGGAGGGTCCATGGAATCACAATGGCTGTTAGCTTCTGATAAATCCTACTGACCATGAACTGAGTCAGATTTTAAAGCCCTCTAAGCTGCTGGCCGTGACTACATTAATTTATGTATTACGTGAACGTTACTTCCTTATTTTTGCTTTGAACTTAAGACTTGGTGTTGATTTTTATCAATACGTTTATTATGAAACTAAGGCAAACAGTTGAGGCATTTTTTTTTAAAATTTTTTTTATTCAAAGTTATAACAATACATATTATCCAAAAACATATCCTTTTTCCTCCCCCCACCTCCGACTTCCCTCAGTTCCAGTCTTTGGTTTCTCCAATAATGCTGTTTCCTGCATTTTACAACAGTTGAGGCATTTAATTGATAATACCCTGCCACTATGTGAGCATCCATGTACACAAAATTGTTATTGATGTAGCTTTCTTATGCGTTTGTAGCCAGTAGCTGCTTGTGCCATGCCAGTAATGAAGGGTTGGAACATTCTGACAAATTCTGAGAAGTCTAGGAAAGCAAGGTAAGCTCCATCCGATTGTGTGCAAATTGCAATGTATGCTACTCAGAACTGAGATCAGTGTGACTTATTGCCAAGTAATTGTGCAGCAGGGTGCATCTATAGTCTTCAACATTACAACAGTAAGCTGGGCATGTTTTGTTTTTTTAAGACTCATTTTTAAGAGAAATGTTAATGCTTGAACACACTTTCAAAGGAGGACATAATTATTAATAGTGTGCTGTATTAAAATAAATGAATTCATGTATTACTAGTCTACAAAGTGTTTTTAAAGGTAAAGGTACCCCTGCCCGTACGGGCCAGTCTTGACAGACTCTAGGGTTGTGCGCCCATCTCACTCCAGGGGCCAGCGCTGTCCGGAGACACTTCCAGGTCACGTGGACAGCGTGACATCGCTGCTCTGGCGAGCCAGAGCCGCACACAGAAACGCCGTTTACCTTCCCGCTAGTAAGCGGTCCCTATTTATCTACTTGCACCCGGGGGTGCTTTCGAACTGCTAGGTTGGCAGGCGCTGGGACTGAACAATGGGAGCGCACCCCACCGCGGGGATTCGAACCGCCGACCTTTCGATCGGCAAGCCCTAGGCGCTGAGGCTTTTACCCACAGCGCCACCCGCGTAAAAGTGTTTTTAGCATACATGAAATGCTAAATAAATATGGTGGTTTCTCTTTTACTGACTTCCAACAGAGAAGGCGTAATGGAGTTCTTGTTGGCAAACCATCCACTGGACTGCCCCATCTGTGATCAGGGAGGCGAATGTGACCTTCAGGTATGGCGTCTTGGATTTTTAAAATGGCCTTTGGGGTAAAACTTTGCTTCTCAGTCACATATGTTCATTTATTTGGGTTTATTTGTCTTTAGGACCAGTCAATGATGTTTGGCAGTGATAGGAGCAGATTCCTAGAAGGCAAACGTGCAGTGGAAGACAAGAACCTTGGCCCACTAGTGAAAACTATCATGACCCGGTGCATACAATGTACTCGATGCATTAGGTAACTGCTACCCTGTTTTGTACACAAACAGCGTGTATGCATAGTTATTTATCAGGGATATTCATCAGCCCGTTGCTTGTGTTCAGTTGCTTATGAAAGATCATTCTTTAGTTCTATTCCATTGCTGAATTCTCTCTGGAAGCACCGAAGGAATCCACACATTTTTCACATGAGCAGCTGACTATTGCATAATGTAAAATCAGGTGGGCACAAACAAGGATCTGGAATAAAAATGTACAGTGGTAGCTCGCAAGACGAATGCCTCGCAAGACAATAAACTCGCAAGACGAAAGGGTTTTTGGTTTTTTGAGCTGCTTCGCAAGACGATTTTCCCTATGGGCTTGCTTCGCAAGACAGAAACGTCTTGCAAGTTTGTTTCCTTTTTCTTAACACCGTTAATACAGTTGCGACTTCACTTCGAGGAGCAACTCATAGAACGCGTTGTGGTAGCCTTTTTTGAGGTTTTTAAAGACTTTGGTGATTTTTGAAGCTTTTCCAAAACTTTCCCGACACCGTGTTTCGCAAGACGAAAAAAATTGCAAGACGACAAAACTCGCGGAACGAATTAATTTCGTCTTGCGAGGCACCACTGTACTTGTGTGAAAATCTGTCATTTTAGCTTTGTGTCGGGTCACTTGTTAGAAATAGGATACCTGGCTGCTGTAACAAAGTGCGCTATGGAGTGCTCCCTGCTTGGATTCCAGACACTTCATTCCCTCTTCTCTACCCCCCCCCCCCAGTGTTCTGTTTTATCTCCCAGTAGTCAGTTACCCACTTAGCATGCTCAGTCTTCATTGGGTTGTTGTAGAGGAACAGGAGTGCCTGAACTGTTTGTGGGAGCACCACAAGGCTAAGATAAATTAATGTAGAGAGATTTTAATGTGGTACAGTGACTTACACTGAACGGAAACTTAGTAGACTTCATAGTTCCTTTTAAGTTTTACTTTCCCTGAACCTGTGAGTTGAGGCAGGTCAGATAGCTAGGTGTGGGTTGCATTATAATAAACACTTTACAGGGGCTAGAGCTGCAGAAAATTACTTGTACATGTGAGGCTAGAAATGCTTTTCATTCATCTGAACAATTGCTAGTTCAGAAGTGCTCACTTATAAATCCTTCTTTTTGATTGTTTCTTTAAAAGATTTTTTTTCTTGGAAAGACAAACTGACATTTCATGTATTGCTGTGTTTTCTTTTTGCTTTCATTTGTCAGGTTTGCAAGTGAGATTGCAGGAGTTGATGATCTAGGAACCACAGGAAGAGGAAATGAGATGCAAGTTGGCACTTATATTGAGAAAATGTTCATGTCAGAGTTATCCGGCAATGTGATTGATATCTGCCCAGTAGGTGCCCTTACCTCCAAGCCGTATGCTTTTACATCTCGACCCTGGGAGACAAGGCATGTGTCTTTAATGGCACTTGAAGTGTCACTTTAAATATAATTCTTTTATTGTGCTATATGTTAAGTGTCAAATATTCAGATTAATTCAGACATGGGAATGTAGCTTTTCCCCATGGCTTTTGGACTGGATTTGTAACCTTGAACCTTTTGAAGGTCCTAAGAATCCTAATAATACAAAAGCTAATATAAATAAAATTTATCATGGTTCAGGAATGTGTCCATAGAGCACATTCATTGGTGGTGTGTTCTACAGCAACATCTGTTGACCTGGGATAACTTGCCCATAATAAGCATTTCCACCAATTTTGGAAAATCCTGGTCTCTTTCAGAACCATGTAGCTTCTGCTTCATGTCAGATGGTGGCACCAGCAACAGTGCTCCGTTACTCCAGTTCAGCCATTCTTGAAGCAAAATTGCTTGCCACAGGGAACCAGGCAGTGGGTCATGCCTGCCTTCCTTGTGGAACGTCCACCCATCAGATGTCAAAGAGATAAATAAATATACGACATTTTGTAGATGTCTGAAGGCAGCCCTGTATCACGACAATGCCTGATGTTCTGTTGTGTTGTTTCTGTATATGCTGTTGGAAGCCGCCCAGAGTGACTGGGACAACCCAGTCAGATGGGTGGGGTGCAAAAAATTGCTGCTGCTGCTGGCATGGGCTGTTCAGGATGCAGAACTGAGAAAGGAAGGGTGAGGAAAGAATGGTAGTAATGAGATAGTAGTAGTCCTTTACAGGCTGAATTTATATTAAGTGCTGGTAGTTGCTGACTTCTGATTTGCAATATATTATGGGAGGTTAGTCATGCTTGTCGTCCATGATTAGAGTTCTTAGAAACTTGTGAGCATTTGGGAATGTTTAGTGCGAGGTCTGTTTTCCAGATAACAGCATCCAGATAAGTTTTGCAATTGAAGGACTCTGTTCTTTTCGCTTAGGAAGACAGAATCCATTGATGTTCTTGATGCAGTAGGGAGTAACATTGTGGTAAGCACTCGAACTGGAGAAGTGATGAGGATTTTGCCAAGACTACATGAAGATATCAATGAGGAATGGATATCCGATAAAACAAGGTATGCTTTAACATGTATGTAAAACATGATATTCTCAGAAGAGAATTTTAGTACAAAAATATACAGTTACCACACTTTCTTCATTCCATTTTGAAGATTTAGGAACAGTTCAAGAATTACTTGCAAATGGATGTTGATCAGTTTCTGTTGCAGCACACACACAAAAAAATCACTGCTATCTCCTCTGGAAATTTTTGGGGCTTAGCTGTGCATATTCTTCAATAGGATTATGCCTAATATGTTTGTATTTTTCTAATTTTAAAATTGTAGATTTTTAAAACTTTCTTTGGCCATTTCCACTTAAGAAGGTCTGGTTATGAACAAAACACTTAAGTATATGTGCCATAGAAAATGACAAAGTAATTCAAACTTTCTGAAAAGGTGGTATGCTGATAGGTCTCTGTTAATGAAGTAGCTGCTGATAGCTGGGTTGTTCCTTCAGCACTTGCTTCATCATTATCTTGATCTTCACTCCAGATTTGCTTATGATGGTTTGAAACGTCAGCGTCTTATTGAGCCAATGATAAAGAATGAAGAAGGGCTGTTCACTTACGTGTCTTGGGAAGAGGCCTTGAGCCGTGTGGCAGGAGTGGTAAGAAAATATTGTTTCTTACAGTGTACTCTTGACCATAGCTAAGGTGCTTGACCGACTACTTTCACAGTAGTACTGAACCTAATGAAATCACTACTAATGACTACACTGCAATCATTAACTAAAGTTCTTACAATTTGGGGGAGTGAAATTTGAACTTAAGCCATGCTTTCTTCACTTTAGAATTCAGGGGTTAATTGCATTACACATCTTGTAATTTTAAGGTGTAGCTCAGGAACTTGTTTTGCATTGTGGTCTCTGAAGAGCCATATTATATCTTGAATGCCACCTTTACATATCAGGATAGTTTTGCGTCCTCCTCTGCAATCTTGTGAATATTTAAAAGAATAAGCAATGCATTTTCCCACCTGCATTTTATTTGGGGGGGGGGGTTAGAGGAAATTGGCTTACCGTTCTCTATTTTTCTAGTTGTCGAAGATGAAAGCTTTTCCACTATTGTTTTTTTTTTTTACAAGACATACCAAATTTGCTGCTAAAATTTTAATATATCATCTTCTGTTTCCTCATTTGCAGCTTCAGGGGAGCCAAGGTAATGATATAGCTGCAATTGCAGGAGGACTTGTGGATGCAGAAGCACTTGTATCTCTTAAAGACTTGCTGAATAGAGTAAACTCTGACAACTTGTGTACTGAAGAGGTCTTCCCTACTGCAGGAGCTGGGTAAGTTAATGCTAACAGCTGTACTACTACTGGACTAAAATCATCAGGGCCCAAGTCATTTTCTGCTTGAGACTAGGACAAGATAGAGCCCAATATCATGTTCAGAAGCTGATTGGACAGGCAGTTGAATCTTTATTTGACATTGATAAGGCTGTGTCTTTTTGAGGGCAGCAGGCTAGCTTAGAGGGTACTGGTTGGGCTGTCGTCCTTGCTGCCACTTCCCAGCCTTTGCCATCTAAGGTGAGTGCCTCATTCTGCTTAATGGTAGGGCTGGCCCTGAAAAGCATACCATCAGATTTAATTAATTAATTAATTAATTAATTAATTAATTAATATTCATACGCTACCCATCTGGCTGGGTTTCCCCAGCCACTCAGGGCGGCTCCCAACAGAATTAAAAGCACAATAAAACATCAAACATTAAAAACTTCCATAAACAGGGCTGCCTTCAGATGTCAGATCGGCCTGTGAGTTGTCAATTTTGACATATCAGAACTGTATATATTAAGAGGACCACATAAGTTTTAGTAGAGGCAGGTATAAAGTAAGCATAGAGCCATTTTCACAGAAGAAAGTGAAAATGCTCATATCACCCTATTAGTTTATTTTAAATGCACAGTGGAATCCAGGACCAGGATTTGGATTTATTATTTTGAGATCTAGTATTTTTATGAATCGCAGGGACGCGGGTGGCGCTGTGGGTTAAAGCCTCAGTGCCTAGGACTTGCCGATTGAAAGGTCGGCGGTTCGAATCCCCGCGGCAGGGTGCGCTCCCGTCGCTCGGTCCCAGCGCCTGCCAACCTAGCAGTTCGAAAGCACCCTTGGGTGCAAGTAGATAAATAGGGACCGCTTACTAGCGGGAAGGTAAACGGCGTTTCCGTGTGCGGCTCTGGCTCGCAGGGGTACCTTTACCTTTACCTTTTATTTTTATGAAATAAAAGAATTCTTATTTCAGAGTCCTTCCCGTTGGAATACCCCAGTCATATTTTCCCTTTTTGTGTGTATTCTGTTACAGAACAGACCTGCGATCCAATTACTTGCTTAATACCAAGATTGCAGGAGTGGAAGAGGCAGATGTCTTGCTCCTGGTTGGTACCAATCCACGCTTTGAGGCACCTCTCTTCAATGCCAGAATCCGAAAGAGGTTTGTAGCTTCATGAAAGTAGCAGGTGTTAAATTGCTTGCTCCGTGCAAATGAGAAACTGCATCTTGAAAGTGGAATATTGGGTCCTTCTACGTATTAAACTGGGAACTATTTAATTTGGACAATGTCTTGATGGTTGTAGTTATATCACTTGCTGTGCATTGTGCTAATGCAACATACACATTAAGGGACTGTGACTGTTGTGGTTATTGTACTAAGAAAAAGGAGTACTTTCAGAATAAAAAAATGCAAGGGCTCCAAAACTGCATTTCATAAGATCATAGATCTTCAATTCATGTTAAGCAGTTCATACAATCTCCTTGCTAGAGTTGTCTTCATGCTGCCTAGCAAGCAGTCCCTGAAAAGCTGGGAAATAGCACAACATTCTCTGATGCAATGCATCAGGAGAGGAGAAAGTCAATTGAATACATTTAAGGTCTTGCATCTGTTTTATGTCTTAAAAATTAGGGCTCCTACTCAGTGCTTTTTTCTAGATACATAGGTACCGGTACTCACCATGAAGTTGTTACAGCAAGGGCCACACTTTTTAACAACAATAAAAAAAGAGGTGCCAGTACTGCGTACCCTTGAGAACCCCCTGACAAAAAGCACTGCTGATACCTGTCTTGGATGCAGCCCATCTGTTAAGTTTCAGCAGCTTCTGTACAAGGAACTCTTTGCAAGAATATATTGTGCAAAAATAAAACGACCATGCACTGATTTCTCTGCACATTATAAAACCTTAATAGCATTTTTCGTGCTCCATTTTCAGCTGGCTACACAATGAACTTAAAGTGGCTCTTGTGGGCAGCCCAGTTGACTTGACTTACACATATGATCACCTGGGAGATTCCCCACAGATACTCCTGGACATTGCTTCAGAAAAACACCCATTCAGCAAGGTACCTTTAAAAAAATGCAGTGCTTTGGAGTGGTAGATTATAATCAAGGTATTAAAGGTAGCAAGGTATTAAATTTTGTAAAATGGTGGTGATATTTAGTACTCATGTATGGGTTCATATTTAGTATGCTTTTGAGAGCAGCCTGGTAGAAGGCACTCCACACCATAGAGGCCACTTATTCCTCCAATGGAAATAAAGGACCCAGGACCACCCCCAAGCTTGGATACCTCTGGGGGAGCATGACCCCCCCCAACTAAAACAGATTCCACCTCCCTCATCCAGATAGGGGAACTGCCTACTAACAGCGCATTTGCCAATGATGCCACATATTTGTTTTTAAAAGCTGTAGTTGGCCTTTTCATTCAGTTTGTTAGCTCTGAGGTTAACATCCTGCTCTCTTGCAACTTCCACACAGGTCCTGAACCAGGCTAAAAAGCCAATGGTCGTGGTTGGCAGTGCAGCACTTCAGCGTGGTGATGGGGCAGCCATTCACGCAGCCATTTCCACCATTGCACAAAATGCAAGTACAAAGAGTGGAGCTGATCCCAGCTGGAAAGTCATGAACATTCTTCATAGGTTTGCTCAACATGTCTTCGTCCCTTTTTTATTGTCTTGTATGGTGAGGTTTAAAGGCTTCCTAGGGCAAAGCTGTTGGCTTTATTCATCTGGCTCAAGTGTAAGATAGAGATCTACTGGGAAACGAAGTGTCGCAAAATGGTTGCTTGTTTGTAGAACCAAGCATTTTGTCAACTTAATCTATAAAGGGGGTATTGTCCAGTAATGGGATTAGCAGTAACATGCTCATACGCATTCAGAGCCAAATAGAAACTTATTTCAAAATTGAGCATGGAACACTAACTCTACGTAAAAGTTCATTTTTGTGTGTGTACATACATGTCCCAAATTAGCCTCCCCCCACATTTCTCAGTGATTGTGTTTTCATGCATTGTTACAGAGCTTAGAAAGTGCTTCGAATAATTGGGCTTTGTCCTGGTAACTTTCAGCATGTTTTATAGCTGGGGACCTGAATGAATAACCCTAACCCCTGGATATTTTATTTTATCTGATTTTGAGAGAGGAATTTTAGATAATCAGGTGAAATTGTAATCTCTTCCTCGACAGGGTTGCAAGCCAAGTAGCTGCCCTTGACCTAGGCTACAAGCCAGGAGTGGATGCGATCCGGAAGAACCCTCCTAAAGTGCTGTACCTTTTAGGGGCTGATGCAGGCTGTGTTACTCGGCAAGATTTGCCTCAGAATTGCTTTATAATTTATCAGGGTAAGTAGCACCATTTGATCACAAATCAAGGGAGGAATTTGGATCATTTCCTCACCACAAGCATTTCTGCTTTCCTGGTAAAAGTATCTCCCCTCTCTGCCCCCGCCGCTACTGTGAGGGTTCTCCTGACCTCTCAAGCCAATTTGGTGGTGGTGGGGGAGAGTCCTTTTTCACTAGCAGGACTCCTTGTGCTGGCTCCTGCTCATCCAACTGTTTAGTTGAATCCATACCTAAGAAATGAAGAATTGGAGTAAGCTACTTAAAGCAATCCCATCACCTCCTGGCAAATAGAAGGGGAAGAAATGGAGGCAGTGAGAGATTTTACTTTCTTGGGCTCCATGATCACTGCAGATGGTGACAGCAGCCACGAAATTAAAAGACCCCTGCTTCTTGGGAGAAGGGCAATGACAGGCCTAGACAGCATCTTAAAAAGCAGAGACATCACCTTGCCAAGAATAGCCCGTATAGTTAAAGCCATGGTTTTCCCAGTAGTGATGTGTGGAAGTGAGAGCTGGACCATAAAGAAGGCTGATCGCCGAAGAATGAATGCTTTTGAATTATGGTGCTGGAGGAGACTCTTGAGAGTCCCATGGACTGCAAGAAGATCAAACGCATCCATTCTTAAGGAAATCAGCCCTGAGTGCTCACTGGAAGGGCAGATCGTGAAGCTGAGGCTCCAGTACTTTGGCCACCTCATGAGAAGAGAAGACTCCCTGGAGAAGACACTGATGCTGGGAAAGATGGAGGGCACAAGGAGAAGGGGGCGACAGAGGACGAGATGGTTGGATAGTGTTTTTGAGGTTACCAGCATGAGTTTGACCAAACTGCGGGAGGTAGTGGAGGACAGAGGTGCCTGGCGTGCTCTGGTCCATGGGGTCACGAAGAGTCGGACACGACTAAACAACAACAACAACTTAAAGCAAGGAGCACATGTGTTTGAGTCTGAAGTATGTTTCAGGTGAATGAATTAACTCCCAGTTTTACCTGTGCTTATTACAGATGTTTCCACATGTTGTTTGAAATGTTTGCCTTTACACATACCTATTGCCTCAGGCTCACTATACCAGGCATCAAATAAGCGCTTACAAAATAAGCATCATTTCCGCAGCCCTCTGCCTTTCCCAAAAACTTGTTTGAGAGATTTTTGTTTTATGTTAAAGCTGTACATTTTCTGTTCTGTTTCCTAATTTGAAGGCCAGAAGTAGCTGTTAAGTAGAAGTATACTTTGGCACAGGAGAAATGGAAAGTGTTGAATGCTGATTTGTGTTTTAAGGGGACTTTATCCCTAATAAATTAAACCTAATGTCAGTGTTTGCGCTATGCCCTCTATGATGACTAGAGTGGGTGGCTTGTGTTTGGGAGTCAGATTATTCCTTAAATTGGGAGAACTAAATTATTTTAAGCAACATAGAAACTTGGTGTAACCAGGAAAGAATCCTTACATGAATCCTATCAGCTAGCACAGTTAATTTGTCTAAACTGGTAGAATTCTTTATAGTTGCTTAAAATATAAGTTACCTTTAACAAATTAGTGAAGAGCTATTTAACCTGGAAGAAATGGTCTGTGATAATCCCAGCAGGTAAAATGATAAGCCTTTGATAACGGGGGGAATTCTTGAGGGAATATGTATAGGCTTTTACAATGTCCTGGCTAAGACATAACAAACCATGAACCAAAGCTGAATCAAAAGTGTGCAGTTTGTAACCCAAAGATAGAAAGAGCTAAAAGAATACAAGATTAATAAGAGTACAAAATAAAAATAAAAAGAGTACTTAGCAGTGCATGGTGTAAAGTTAGGATACATGATGAGAAAATGAAAACTGAGAACTTCATTTTGAAAACAGGCACTAAAGTATGGCTTTAATATATAAATACATACAAAGTATTAAAAGGCATTCTGTCTCTGTAAGGTGATGTCAGCAAGCATATCGCTTGAAAATAGAAGCGGTTTGTATAACAATTTCTTCAAAGCTGTAGCTAGAGATAAAAACAGGATATCCAAACACAAAAAGCAAACTTCAGCCAGTCAAAAGTAGAACTGAAGGAGACTAATCAAGCCAAGACAGCAGAAAAGAGAAATTAGCAAAGTTCTTGGAGTGCAATTTTCACCTATCTAAACGTAATCTAGACTTTTATAGATACAGAAATTTAAACATACAGTACAGTCACACTGTGAAGTTTCCCATTGCTACTGACACTTTTACTGGATTCCGTTTCAGGGCACCATGGTGACGTAGGCGCTCCTATGGCCGATGTTATTCTTCCAGGAGCAGCTTATACAGAAAAGGCTGCAACATACGTGAACACTGAAGGTAGAGCTCAACAAACCAGAGTAGCCGTAACACCACCTGGCATGGCAAGAGAAGACTGGAGAATAATTAGAGCAATCTCTGAGGTACTGCAAGTGTAGCAGAAATGGACCTGTCCAGTAACAGTCTTTTTTATTACTATACTGCATTTATATACCGGCTTGATTCTCATGTCATGTCACTACACATTTTAAAACAAGCTGTGGTTGAATATGAAGAAGCAGTATGCTGGTATATGTTGCTAAGAGGTTCTCAATTGATTCCTCTCCTGCTCCTGCTGGGAAACAAGTTAGTCTACCTTGTTGTGATGCCAGAACCCATGCTTGTGTTTTCTCTCTCCCCAAGCAACCAGAGACCAATAACCAAGATTGCTCTTAGCTTAATGCTTCTGGCTGGTTTGAGGAACACAATCATGCCTTTGTTCAGATGTCATGACGAACCAAACTCTGGCGTGAGCAATCTGGCCTGGACATCCTATATTGATTTGCAAGCTCCACTGGACTTGCAATCTTCCGAAATGAATTGTTATGAAGTGCAAATATTAGAAATAGACCATTTATGTGAAATATCTTTTCTTGAATTAGGACTTTGGTTGAATCTGGCAAGTCCTGCTAAAAGTGTGTGTGGACTGACTTTATTTGCATGCTTGACTGTCTGGAGAAGGATGGTAACATATTGTTGATTTTGCTCAGTGGTTTGAATCAGTTAAGACTCGCCATTTGGAACTGCACAAATTCTAACAAACCTGGGTGGGATGCTAGGCATAAACAAACTTGCCAGCCATTTCGCTTTCTCTTGTACTTGAGCCAATCAGAAATTCTACTTTGCTAAATGGTTGCCTTATTTACCCTAATAATAATTGTGTCCAATCTTAGTCCTACACAAGGTAGATTCATTGAACTTAATGGATGTGACTAACTGAGGTCCATTGATTTCAAGGGGGTATTCTACTCTGAATAACTAAGTTGGATACAATCCTGTACCTTTCAAGATGTATCCTTTTAAGCATGTTCATTGCAAAGGTAGTGTGTTTTCCAACAAGGAACAAATCTGAACCCAGTCTTGAGGTTCTTCTTCCCACTTTTCTCTTTCAGATAGCTGGCATGACCCTCCCATATGACACACTTGATCAAGTGAGGAGCAGATTAGAAGAAGTATCTCCTAACTTGGTCAGATATGATGATGTGGAGGAAGCAAACTACTTTAGCCAAGCAAATGAGCTGTCAAAGGTATGGGGTTCCACATTTATGCAGCGACAGCAAAATAAGTGTGTCTTGTGTCCTGCTGGAAAAGGTACCACAGGGCAAGTGAGAACAATTATTTTCATAAAGATGACTGCTTATTCTTTTTCAATGCAGGCAATTAATCAGAAACTTCTTGGTGATCCTCTTGTTCCACCCCAGCTCACAGTTAAAGACTTCTATATGACAGGTAACAGCAGTACATGATCTCAATAGTGTGTCTTACTTAACGCATGGGTACATAATATTTCCCATTTCTTCAGTTGAGAGGCATACCAATTTTGTTTCTGTGTAAAATACTTTAATTGCAGATACCATGTTCAGTGAACAACACTTGTAAGTCTTTAAACTTCTAGAGGTAATAGACATGTTTTTCTTTGCAGATCCCATTAGTAGAGCATCACAGACAATGGCTAAATGTGTTAAAGCTGTTACCGAAGGGGCCAAGGCTATTGAAGAACCCTCCATCTGCTAAGGAAATCCTAGAGTTACCAGTGTCGGATCAGGCATTCTTATGACTTTTTTCCAAAAATAATAATTTTGTGGTGGTCTATTTAGGTTTCCACTTTCTTTATGAATGCGGGTGAAAGTTTATTTAAAGCCAGCTGTCCAGTGTTCATTTGCTAATTATGTTCAGCACAGCTTAAATGTATTTAGAAATACATATTATGTATACTGATTGTGTACAAACATGATGTAAAATTAAAGCAGTTTTACATATGTAATACTGTTTCTCTGCACTGTGTTTCTCCAGTAAGTTAAATATAAAATTCGCTCAAAGTACAGATGGCAAACTTTGGACAGAGGTGAAATTTTAACACTTGCAATGTGAAACAATGTAGCAAGCATCTTGTTACCTTTTTTTTTTTTTGCAGAAACATTTAGTTAATGTGACATTGGTGGGTTTGTACAACTAACTCACCAACAGGTTAAAGATTCCTTTAGAAGTACTCCCCCCTCCTTTCCAGTCCTATTTCATTTCAAAGGAAATTTAGACTTTACAGTTTGGGTGCGTCTTAAAACTTTGAAAATAAGGAAAAGTGATATAGGAGTTTTGTTTTACAATGGCCCAGAGCTGTATTATTTTAAAAGTACAGCAGAACAAGAGATGGCTTTTGACAGGGCAGCACAATCTTAATTCTATCCTAATATCCTTCAACTAACATGGTAGCCTTTACCTAGTAGTTCGGACTTGTTCCATCTAAGCAAAAATAAGACTTACACATTAAATAGCTTACTCCTAAGGCACAATGGGAGTGTGGCAAATCTAATATTATCTACTGTGGGTACTGCAGAAACTTATTTAAAATTCAAAAATGCAAAAAGCCACTTATTTTAAATGGTCAGTTTTAGCCAACTTCAGCTTGTACAGGCATCTGTAGACTGACTCATCTATGTAATGCTGCTCTCTGGTTTAGCATTACTAGACCTTAACCTGTCTGATTTTTGAATTACTGTTTTGAATAAGAGAGGTTGGGGTCTATAAATGACCTGCGTTATGTGCAGCCTGGGGGGTGGCACATCCCCAAGCATACCATTTTAACACGTTCTCGGGAACAATTTTTTTTTTTTGGGGGGGGGGGTTGTAAGGTGGGAAATAGTGATGCACAAATCAATGTCAAGAATCCCAGTTGTAGTTGTTACTAGAAGTTCTCACTACCAGCTGGTAGTGGTTCTTATTTGCACCAAAAGATACACTTAATTTTAGCACTATTTGTTGATCAACCGTCAAGCATAAGAACTGACATGCCAAAGAACTGTGGTTTAAAGTAGCTTTCTCATAAATGTTGCTGTACTGGTGAACTACTTTCTCAAAAATCCCTGGAAACAACTAGAGGAAGAAACAGCAAGCTCTTAGATAATTTGTTTGAATGCTAAATATTAACATCGTAATATTATGAAATTATGTACTACTCGTTGACAATAATCTGAATGCTATTTAGGATTAAAAGTGCCAGCCCACAGGTTTAATTATTTCTTAGACTGGCCCTAATATGACAGTTTAATTTTTGCAGTTACTAGTACAAGCCCAATAAACTGCAGAAATATATATGAGTATGGATAAATGCCAGCCCAAAATTTCCCTCCCTGCTGCCTTTGCCCCATTTTTTCCTCACCCAATGCCAGCACTGTTGCTTGTGGCCACACAGCAGAAGTACTGTATTGGAAGGACCCTCCCCCATTTTTTTTTTTTTTAAATCATGTGCTTACAGACCTATTAAAGCATGTCTTTTTGTTCCTTTTGTGGGGGGTGTATGTTGCTTTGTAGGCATGTAAACCGCTGCTGTCAAAAGACAGCCAGGAAGGGTTGGCTTAGTTCACCAGCTACTAAAAGGACTGGTTTACCTCTTATCTTGCCTCTTGACAAGTCAACATAAATTTAAGCTGTTTTTCAAAAAAACAGCTAGAACAAGTATGTTGAAGCAGCTACAGCCAGCCCAGGTTCTGATATCCCAATGTGCTTCCTATATCCTATCATGTGCTACAGGTACAACTTTTAAAAAATATGAAGGTGATCCTTAAGTATTGTAAGAGAAAGTTCCTTACCACCCCAGTTATACAATTTATTTCATCCATTTTTATTATAGAAAGTAGAATCCTCCGTATTCCCCACATTTGTAGTAGCAGTGTTACCCCTTCTAATCTCCATAAGGCTAACATGTTGTAACCCACCCTGGGACCTTAGGGCGGGGAACAAATGAATGAATAACAGCACCAGAGGGCTACTATGAACAAAATACTACGTAGACATTGCTCATGTATAGGAATTCCTTTTAATCTTATCTACAGAGTATTGCATGATTATGAAAATGGTTACCTGTGCCTATGCTAGGATGCAGAGTGGTACTTGCAGGCTCACAATGTAACCACTAAGTCTAGATAATAGGCATAAGTCGGAGTTTAAAGGAGGGAATATGAGGAAAAGGAAAAATCTCTGTTGCACCATAATTTAGGTGTCCAACATTTTAATTAGTTAGATTGCAAATATTACAAGTGGGCCAAAAAAATTTTCTGAAGCACTTTTGTTACTCTTACTACTGTGGGAAACTGACTTGACTGTTACTCTGAACAACTAGGAATATCTTATAAGCACAGGAAGACTTCGATTCTGTTTATCTAATAATCTAGTCAAGTAAATGCTTTGGAACTGTAAGTTGCACAATGAGTGGGATTCTTTCCACTTGTGCAGTGGGGTTTCCTGACAACAACACCTCCGCCCCATAAAACTGACAACCTCCCAAAGAACAAAAGGGGAATAATTCTGTCTAGCAAGCTGCAAGGCTTCTATAGACAGAACATATGTAAGCACAACATTGATTTCCACCCAGTTTTTACAGTGACATCCTATAAACATATCTCCTCAGAAATAAGGTTCATTGAGTTTCACAGAGCTGAATATTTAATAATAATTTTATTATTTGTACCCAGCCCATCTGACTGGGTTGCTGCTTCCAACAAATATAAAAGTATAATAAAACATCAAACAAAAAAATCTTCCCTATAAAGGGCTGCCTTCAGATGTCTTCTAAAAGTCGTATAGTTCTTTATCTCCTTGACATCTGATGGGAGGGCGTTCCACAGGGTGGGTGCCACCACCGAGAAGGTCCTATGCCTGGTTCCCTGTAACTTCATTTCTCACAGAGCTAGATCTCAGTGTCTGGGCTGAATGATAGGGGCGGAGATGCTCTTTCAAGTATACAGGGCTGAGGCCATTTAGGGCTTTAAAGGTCAGCACCAACACTTTGAATTGTGCTTGGAAATGTACTGGCAGCCAGTGTAGATCCTTTAGGACCTCTGTTGTATGGTCCCAGCTGCTACTCCCAGTCACCAATCTAGCTGCCACATTCTGGATTAGTTGTAGTTTCCAAGTCACCCTCAAAGGTCTCCCCATGTAGAGCACATTGCAGTAGTCCAAGCAGGAGATAACCAGCAGATGTACCACTCTGGCGAGGTAGTGCGTAGGCAAGTAGGGTCTCAGCCGGTGTACCAGCAGATGGTAAGCAGCTGCCCTGGATACAGAATTAATTTGCGCCTCCATGGGCAGCTGTGAGTCCAAAATGACCCCCCAGGCTGTGCACCTGGTCCTTCAGGGGCAGTTTCCCCGTTCTGGACCAGGGAACCCCCCCCCCCACATGCCCACCCTGTCCCCCCAAAACAGGACTTCTGTCTTGTCATGATACAACCTCAATCCATTAGCCACCATTCATCCTCTGACTGCCTTCAGACACTCACCGTCCTCACTGGTTCCAATTTAAATGAGAGGCGTTTGATGTTAACTGTCTTGGCTAGAAAGTTTAATATTATAACAATAAAAGGTAAAGGTACCCCTGCCCGTACGGGCCAGTCTTGACAGACTCTAGGGTTGTGCGCCCATCTCACTCAAGAGGCCAGGGGCCAGCGCTGTCCGGAGACACTTCCGGGTCACGTGGCCAGCGTGACATCGCTGCTCTGGCGAGCCAGAGCCGCACACGGAAACGCCGTTTACCTTCCCGCTAGTAAGCGGTCCCTATTTATCTACTTGCACCCGGGGGTGCTTTCGAACTGCTAGGTTGGCAGGCGCTGGGACCGAACAACGGGAGCGCACCCCGCTGACCTTTTGATCGGCAAGCCCTAGGCGCTGAGGCTTTTACCCACAGCGCCACAATAAAATTATTTTAAAAAATAAAAGGAATTGGTTACATCACTGTTTCAACTATCCTTATGTTTACATTGTTCACATTGAACAGAGGGTACTAACAAATAGTGGACCTGGAACATCTGAGAACTACTGAACATTATATTAGCAAGAGCCACATCCCAGACAGCATTTTGCAGATCACATACAATCAATGAAGATGACAGTGCACAGACTGTCTATATACAGCAGACAAAGAATATTGCAGATGGTAGATTTTGTTAAACCTAAATTAGGTCAGTAAGTGTTTGGCAAATTTCTAATTTAAAGAATAAAAAGATGATTTGAAAGATCCAGTTTGTATTTAATGGATCCGAATACAGAAAATACAAAAGCTTCCAAAAGTTAAGTCTCTCCCTAGATATTTGTTGCCTGGCCGCAAGTTCTGACATTATATGAAGTTATAATAACCCAGTGCTGCCTGAAAGTAGAGACACTATGATCCTACTAAGGAGTAAGAGAATTTCCCCTCAAATGGACAAAAACTATCAAGGAAAGGAATAGTATTCTTGCCAAACATGCAGAACTGAAGGGAAGTTTGTCAGTTCCTTTGACAAGAATATTCAGCAGTAACAGATAACACTGCCAAATTTGGAGGGAAAATATTTCTGCTCCAGGAGAAAAATCCAGGTTTGCAGAATAGTGGCTTCTTTCTCTGAATACTGAGACACAAAGAAAGCTTCATGAGAATTTATGTGAAGTAATTTCAAATATTTTAGGTGTCCTATTCAGTGCTTTAAAAAAGGCGTATTTTAAAAATCTAGCATCTATAATCATAGTTCATCTGAGAAATTCTGAAACATTAAGTCAATGCTGAGTTGGTGAAAAAAGAATACCTGATAGACGAGCTTGCAGCAAATGCCAGTTTAAAACCACTGCACTTGCAGTGGTTTTAAACCACCACGTGGTTTTCAGCTAAATCAGCAGCACTTTTTAAAAAAGTGACAAAATCAGCAACTGTGTACTAGAAATCTCTGGAAACAGTCTGAAGTGCTTTTGCAGCGCTTCGACCTATAAAGATTAAGTCGAAATGTACGATATAAGAGTATTTCGCAATGTTATATCTTGCGCACGCATTCTTACCACAGACAACCATCCTCAATTTGGTTTCTGAGAAAAAGCAGCCTCTGTTAAGTTCAGGAAGCTAACTATGAGAAAGACATCAGAACTAGTGGCTCAAACTTCAGGCACAACACAGTAAGTCAGATTAAATAAAATTTATATAAGGGCACAAGCACCTGCAAAACAACAACACACACACTGAAAATATAACAAAAGACCTTTTCTCTTTTTTCAAGTTATTGATCCCAGTGCAACCAGAGGGGGAAACAAAACTGCTATGAACAACAACAAAAAGCAGTTTATTTTTACTTTTGCTTGTTTTTTTAAGTTGCACTTGAGTACATATTTAATCTCCGACCTATCTTCCCCTCACCTGGAGCCCGATCCCCCCCTTTTTTTTTTGCCTCACCTCCATGGGGGAAAATATCCCTTTCTACGCCCCCTAAACCCCCCAAAAAACCCCACCGTGCGCCCCTTTTGGGGACTCACCTTTGCAGAACCTCCTGGGGCGTCCAAAACTTCCGAGATGCGATGGAGAAGGATGGAGGAGAAGATGGCGAGGCACCTGCCCCCCCTTTTTTTTTAATTTAAAACACACAAAACAACAAATTCATTCATAAAAATAATTGGGGGGGGGGGTGGAAAACAAAACCTTAAAACGCTGCCCACCCCCTTTTCCTTTTTTTCTTCGGAGGGAAACCCACCATCCTGGCGACATTTGGCCTCGCCTTTCCAAAACGTTGCATTGATCGAGCCTTTGCAAAATGTTGCATTTTCTGCACCCCCCAAGAAAGAAGGGGGGACCCCGAGCACCCCATCCTTCTCCCCCCTGGTCCTGACCTCCCCTCTTTCTCTCTCTGTCCTGCGACCCTCCCAAGATGGTAGGGAAGTTGTCGTTTTGGCCGGGCAGAGGAGCCTCTCTCTCTCTGGTGTTATGTCCTCTCAGTGCCTGTAGTGGTGCTGTAGGAGGGCTGCAAAGCTCTCCTTTTTTTCCTCCTTTCTCGAGAGCAGCCCCAGCAGCCCTGCCTTCTTTGCTGGAGAATATATTCAGGGAATTTCCAACCCCCCCACCCCGCCACCTCCACCCCCAACTTCATAATCACCCACCCTCCCCGAGCACTTTCGTAAGCGTTTGTTTGTTTGTTTTATTATTTTGCTTTTTTTAAAATAATAATAATAATAATTTTTTTTAATTTTATTTAAATCATCCTCATAATAAAAGAGCTCCCGTTCTAAGCCTAAAAAAAGAAAGAAAAAAAGAAAAGCAGGGATCTTTCTCCTCAGAGCCAGGGGGGCAGCAGCAAACCAAGCAGCGAAGCTTCCTCAGCGCTTCAAGCAAGCTCCGAGACCCATTTCCCCGCTCCCTCCGCCGGGGAGGAAACTCTTGCTCTGCCAGCCCAACTGAGGGGGAGAAAAAGGGGGGAGAGACGAGAGAGCCGAGAAGAGGAGGGAGGAGGGAAAAAAAAGAAGGGCCAGCTGGAAAGGTAAGCCAGGCCCGGCCTGCATCCCCGGGCTCGCCTAGGGCGGCAGGCGGCGCCGCGCGCGCGGGGACAGCCGCCGGGTGGGCTACGCGAGGCCGGGGATGCGCGTGGGAGAGCCGGGCCGCGCGGGTTTCGAAAGGGGGGTGGGTGGGTGGGAAGGAAGGGGGGGTTCCGGGACCCGCGGGTGGGGAACCGAGGGAAAGGGGCGCCGGGGGATGGAGGGCAGGGGAGCCCGGCCGAGGCGGGAGAGAGACGGGCCTTGTGGCCTAGCGGCTCCCCGCCCCCCGCGACGGGGCCCGGCCTAGCGCCGGACAGGCCCCGGGCGCCGGGCTTAGGCCTCCGAGAGGGGGTTTCGGAAGGTGGCGGGGAAGGCGCTTCGGCCGGGGAGCTCCGAAGCCCGGGCGGGGGTTAGGCGGCGGGAGGCCGGCGGACCGCGGAGCAGAGACTCCGGGGCGCGATGGTGGTGGAGGGGGGTGGCGGCGAGAGAGGGGGAAGCGGGTTATTTGCTATTATTTCCCACTACGGTTTCACTCCGGAGTTTGGGGCTCGCTTCGCCCCCTTTAGACCTGGGGGGGAGCGGGGGGTCCCGGGGAAGCGCGTCTGCCGGGATCTCCCCCCCCCCCGGACGCCACCGGCCTTTTAAAGTTTTGCTTTTTGGACATCGCCGAGCCCCCCTCCAGCACCACCTCGGACCCTTCCTTCAATTTGGGTTTTCAATTTGGGTTTTAATGCGACCTGAAATGAGTGCAAGAACATTTTGGCGCTCCCTCCTGAATTGCATTGGGAAAGGGGTGGCTGGGGGGGGGGAGAGAGAAGCGTTTCCCCCTTTTCCAAACGCTTCTTTGCAAGCCCTCCTCCTCCTGCCCCACAAGTACGAAGGTTAATCCTGATTTTAAATGGTTATGGGGCAGCGGGAACTTTTCCGTGGTGCTGGCGGGGTAGGCGAAGGGTTAAAGGACGGTAAGTCGAGGCGAGGAAGGGCATCATCATGCTGCAGAGGTGGTGTTGCAAGGTCCCACTAGAAAGAAAGGAAGGGAAAAGCCTAGAAACAACCTTGGCTAGTTTTGAGATTTGTTCCAGGGGAGGGGGAGGTCGGTGGGTGGAGGGTACTGTCGCCCAGCTTCTTACTTCTGCGGTCCGTTTGGCCAGGGCTACCAGATCTTGCCACTTCAGTACTTTCGTAGGTGCTGTCAGAGAGGGAGATTGAGTCCAGCCTTGCAAAGGCATGCTGGGTTTGTGTATGAAACCCTGGATTTTTGTGAATGGGTTGGAATTGTAAAGGCTAGCCTCGTCGTTTCTGGCCGTTCGTGGCCTGGAAACAATTTACTACCCAAGCCAGGGTCTTGGGGGTGTGTTAGGCCATAAACACATTATACAAGGACACAGATAGCGTTCTGTAAATGGTTGCTAAATTGTTTCTATGGTCAGTGTTTGAGCGTAAAACCTTCAGGAGAAAGTTGTTGCAGAAGAGATGAGTTTCAGGAATGTCAGTTCAGAAATGTGGCTAGAGTAGGATAATTGTGTGTAGGCATAACAAGTCCTTGGAGCTGGACTGTATCAATGCAGAGGTCTGCAATGGCCAGATTCCTAGGCCAATGTTGCAAAAAGTTTAACTTGGGCTTGAATGCTTACAGTACATTCACTTCCTCCATCTCCAGGTGAACTTTTGGCCAGGATTGCAAGAGCTGTGAGTCTAGTTCCGTGTATCCATGAAGGGAGCTTTGGATTTGTGTTTCTCATAGTGTGCCTCTTCAAGCCACATGTCAAAACAGTTTCTGAAACTTGAAAGGAGTTTAGAATGCAGTTTGGGGCTTGCCATTGGGACCTGCCATTCACAGAAATTGAAAGGCTTAAAAACAAAACAAAACAGTGCTCGAGCTTAAGGTCTTGGCTGCACGCAAAGTCTGTTTTTGGATCTCTGTCCTTGTTTTGTATGCAGAATAGAAGCTCCATTGCATGGGGGAATTGAAATCAGATGTGTCAGGTGAGCTTTTCTGAGATTCCAATGGAATACAGTACCTATATAGGCAATTTCCCATTATTCTTAGATGATTGGTGGGACATTTTCATTTTAGTTCTGGCAAAGAGTGTGGCTTCAAGTTTCTTTTCTGCAAAGCACTCATGCAAGCATTCTGTTATAAATGCATTACAGAACTGTACCTTGAATGGACTTCTCAACGCTCAAGAGTGCTATTATGCTGAGTGAGATAACAACAACTTGGTCACTCTGTAGATTGATGGACCAAAACTGCAACCTATGACACTATAACCCTATGCATTATTTGGAGGTGTTTTGTTAAAGCCGTTTTGTCTGTGCTAGCGTAAGTGCTTCAAGGCTGAGGCCTAGTCTACACATTCTCAAAAAAGTCACCATGTGTTTGGGTTCTGATTCATTATTTAAATATAACCATCAAGCTGCATAGTGCTTTCCAAAGTATAAGAGGACAGTTTCTTGTTCCAAGGAGCTTACAATTTTAACATCAGCACCAGCAACCGTTTCTTAAGTGTATTTCAGCAGTTGCACTTAGCTTTGGTAAAATTGAACATGGCCTTATCTTCATAGGAACTACCTTTTAAATCCCTCCCCTCACACTGGGCTCTTACTCCATTAAAATAAGTAAATTTTACTTTTAAATAAGTAGCTTAGGGTGGAAATGCAAAAAAAATTATACAAATATGAACATTACTATCTAAAACACAACTACCTAATGTTAAGACCCTTCCTTACCCCAAATACAGCATAGGGTGCTGACTAGGGGGCCCTAGTTAGCAGATGATGCTGTGGTCTAAACCACTGAGCCTCTTGGACTTGCAGATCAGAAGGTTGGCAGTTCGAATCCCCGCAACAGGGTAAGTTCCTGTTGCTCTGTCCCAGCTCCTGCCAACCTAGCAGTTTGAAAGCACACCGGTGCAAGTAGATAAATAGGTACTACTGCGACGGGAAGGTAAGCAGAGTTTCCGTGCGCTCTGGTTTCCATAACGGTGTCCCGTTGCAGCAGAAGTGGCTTAGTCATGCTGGCCACATGACCCGGAAAGCTGACCGCAGGCTCCCTCGGCCTGGAAGCAAGATGAGTGCCACAACCCCATGGTTGCCTTTGACTGGACTTAACTGTCCAGGAGTCCTTTACTCTTTACCTTTAACTAGTTAGCTTTTTGCAAGCCTCCAAATAATTGCTCTGCCTGTCTTACTGATTTCAACAGAATTAAAGCTAGCTTTTCATGAATGCCAGTACATCTTAAATAATTGCAAAATGTGGGTTGAATACAGTTGACTTTTATAAAGTAGTTAATTTCCATGATTGGCAAATAACTACCACATAGCCAGTTGCTTTTGCCACCTGTCCACATGGAGTGAAGAACCTTTGCTATCCACATTCAATCAGACATCCAGGCAATCGGGAGGTGTTAAAAATCTCACCACATGGGTGTATGTGCACTGAGAAATGTTATGACTTAGTAAGTGGTAGTTACTCTTCCAAAGCAGAGAGAACTACAATTTTAAAATGAGAGACAATCTAAAGTTGAAGGTTTCATTCTGCAAAGTGGTACATAAATACAATATTTCAGAGTAATGAGTATTATCATATTTCCTGGGCGGGCGGGGGGCTTGAGGGAAGGAACTCTAAAATAAGGGTTATCTGACAATTCTCTCAGTGAGGTAGCACATGCTCCCCTCCCCTCTTTAGTACTGAATATTTTGGTTCCACCAGCCTACCCTGTCTTCAGATTCTAAAACTGTATCAGTTTTAGAAAGACAGAATGGGAGCAGTTTTGTCACATCTAGCTTCTGGAGATTTTTTTAAAAGTGGCTCGAAGTGTTCAAATATAGAATTACTGATGATAATGAGAAAAATGCTGCTGGGACTAAATTAACATCTTTCTGATATGTGGGTGTTAATACTGAGAGCAAGACGATATGAGTCACTTTCACTCTGATCCTAAATGCAGGATGTGGAAGTAAGTTGCAACGAGTTTCAGGGGAACTTGTTTTCACATTAGGGGTACAGTCCTCTGCACCCACCTGGGAGCAAGCCCCCTTGAATGCACCGGGCTTACTTTGGAATAAACATTCCATAGGAAAGTGCTGTCAGTGTCCATAAGATTGGACTCAATTCACCATGATCCCAAGGTCCATGGAGGAGAGAAATGTGGTGGCTCAAAGGGCTTTGTGTTTCACCAGTATTGGCTGCTAGGTGATCCCTCCTGAAACATAGCAAAACAAGGAAAGGCTGACCATAAATTCACATGAGTTAGTGTCTGCCATGGAAAATTTCAGCAGAAACCCTGGGCAAAGGGATTGGGGATGCTGTGTATAGGCCATGGCTGATGGGATATAAAATGCTCAGCAGCAGGTCATTATTAATATCTGACACTAACATGTGATTTCAGTATAAATCTCTAGAAATCAGTGGGGAATGTCTGGGGCCGAATGCAGCCTTCTGGACATCTCTAGTAAAGGTAAAGGGACCCCTGACCATTAGATCCAGGCGTGACCGACTCCGGGGTTGCAGCGGTCATCTCGCTTTATTGGCCGAGGGAGCCGGCGTGCAGCTTCCGGGTCATGTGGCCAGCATGACTAAGCCGCTTCTGGCGAACCAGAGCAGCGCACGGAAGTGCCGTTTACCTTCCCGCCAGAGCGTTACCTATTTATCTACTTGCACTTTGATGTGCTTTCGAACTGCTAGGTTGGCAGGAGCAGGGACTGAGCAATGGGAGCTCATCCCGTCGTGGGGATTCGAACCACCGACCTTCTGATCGGCAAGTCCTAGGCTCTGCGGTTTAACCCACAGCACCACCCATGTCCCTCTGGACATCTCTATCTGGCCCTTAAATGCTTCCCAGGGCACACCCCTTACTGGCTCTACTTCCCACCCCAGATGTTTAGGTGTATGGCCCTTGGAAGTTTTCGGTGAAGGAACTGTGGCCCTTGGGTTGAGAAAGTTCCCTATGTCACCTCTAGAACATGATGTAGAAGGGGTTTCTGTCTTGGTCACTAGCACCTTGAAAACAAAGATTGCAGTTCTAAGCAAATAGTAGGGAAGCACCATTGAATTCAGTGGATCTTCTTAGTAAGCATGGGCTCCATCTGTGCTATGCATTTAAAGCAGTATCATACCACTTTATAAACAGGCATGGCTTCCCCCAAAGAACCCTGGGAAGTTTAGTTTGTTAAGGATGCTGATATGTTGTTGTTTAGTCGTGTCCGACTCTTTGTGACCCTTTGGACCAGAGCACGCCAGGCACTCCTGTCTTCCACTGCCTCCCGCAGTTTGGTCAAACTCATGCTGGTAGCTTCGATAACACTGTCCAACCATCTCGTCCTCTGTCGTCCCCTTCTCCTTGTGCCCTCCATCTTTCCCAACATCAGGGTCTTTTCCAGAGAGTCTTCTCTTCTCATGAGGTGGCCAAAGTATTGGAGCCTCAGCTTCAGGATCTGTCCTTCCAGTGAGCACTCAGGGCTGATTTCCTTCAGAATGGATAGGTTTGATCTTCTTGCAGTCCATGGGACTCTCAAGAGTCTCCTCCAGCACCATAATTCAAAAGCATCAATTCTTCGGCGATCAGCCTTCCTTATGGTCCAGCTCTCACTTCCATACATCACTACTGGGAGGATGCTGATATAGTGTTCAAGATTTCCCAGGCGCCAGGTACGTTTTGTGACTGACGCATGCCCAATTGCAACCAGGTGGAGATGCCTGGATGCAAGGTTGGCGACTGACATCTCCACCTGGTTTTCCCCTCCAGCTTTCTTAAGCAGGTAAGCAGAAGATCTTATTTATTGCGTCAGTTTTCCACCTTTTTCTCCAAGGAGTACATGGTTCACCTCCCTCTTTAGTTAATCCCTACAATGACCCTGCAAGGCAAATTAAGAGGTTGTGAATGGCCCAAGGTCATCCATTGAGCTTTGTGACTGAGTGGGGATTTGAACCCTGATCTCCCAGGTCCTAGTCCAACACTCTTAACCACTACACCACAATGACTTCCTAGAGCACAGTACTTCTGCGATGGGGCAGCTCTATAAATTAAGTAGGTAAATAAATATGGGGAAGGCAAACAGCCTCTTAGAGAAGGATCTGAAATAATTTCTTTGAAACTTGAATTTGTTTGTTTTATTCTGGATTGTTTTATTTGATGTTTTAATGTGCTGTACACTGGTTTGATATTTTTTTTTAAATATAAAGCAGTATAGAAATGAATTGAAAAGAATACATACATACATACATACATACATACATACATACCACTGCAAAAAAGGTACCTAGACTTTCTGTTGTAGTGCCATTTGGTGATAAACTTATATACCTGAGTTTCTAACACTGATTGGGAGACCCCCTATTTCCCATACAGAGCTATAATTCCCAGAGTTTTCTGGGGTGAGTGATTGATTGTTAAACCACTCTGAAGTTGTAGGTCTGTAAGGGAATAGAGGTTTCCTAAAGCTCTTTGCAGCCTTAACATGCTACAGTTCCCAGGATTCTTTGAGGGAAGGAATGACTGTTGAAAGTGATACGATACTGCTTTAATTGTATTGTGCAGATGGGTCCACAGTTAGGATCATGCTGTCAGAATGTAGCATAAGCTAGATCTCAATTGGTTAGATGTACTGAATTTCTCGTTCGCGCAATGAACTTTCACACATGACAGTTGTGGAGGCTTGGGAATGTATTCAGATCTTTCCTTTTTCAGAGCTGTGATAGTTTACTAACTCTCTTGATCTCTGGTGAGGATTACCACTGTATTCCTCCACCATTTACAGCAGGGATTACCACTAGAAATGCTCCTACCACGGAAGGATAAAAGATTCTTCCATGGACCTGCCTTGCTTCCTTCCATATACAGTGGTACCTCGGGTTACAGACACTTCAGGTTACAGATGCTTCAGGTTACAGACTCCGCTAACCCAGAAATAGTACCTTGGGTTAAGAACTTTGCTTCTGGAAGAGAACAGAAATTGCGCTGCGGCAGCGGGAGGCCCCATTAGCTAAAGTGGTACCTCAGGTTAAGAACAGTTTCAGGTTAAGAGCGGACCTCCAGAACGAATTAAGTTCTTAACCCGAGGTACCACTGTAGTAAGATTCTATATGAGCTCCGAATTTTGGGGGGTTGGGTGGGTGGAGATTGTAGTAGATGCCTGTGCACTCAATTCTTGGATATAGAGACACATATAGGTTAAAAAGTAAGTTGTAAGTTGAACTATATCGGAAAGAAGCAGTGTTTGGGAAGAGTACTAAAGGACAGGATTATTGCTGAGGAGTTACTCTGGGCTGTTATGACTGTCCCTCTGCAGCTTACCTTGGCTGGTCACCAGCATGGCCATTTAACGCTACTATGATGGCCAGAAGCTCTCAGATGCCCATTGCATTGTAGTTCAAGTCGCCGTTTCTTGGTAGTCAAGCAAGCTGTATGACAACAGCCTTAGGCAAGTGTATGCGTGTGTAGAGAGAAGAGAGTTGTTGGCCTCCATCTGTCTTGAAAGACAGTGGAGTGCTCCTCTGGGGGTGAAGTCAAACCACTGTGTTAGCAGCATCAAAGTGACCTCCCCAGGGTGCAAGTCTGGGCAGTTTGTATGGAGGTCCTGGACTGACCAGACAGCTAGACACCCCTCTTGGCCTCGTTTGTGTTGTCCAAAGGAACACAGAGCAATATGTTTGGAACCAGCTTGGCTCCAGGAGTTGCCGGAAGGTGGTGTGCAAGGTGCCGTCCAACCATCTTAGGGACTCCACTCTGCAGTTGTGTAGAGATTACTCCTTAACCTTTTATTCTAAAGATAACCTGCAAGACAGCGGAGGTTTGGATCCGTGTTCCTTCTACATGGGTTACCTTTCCAGGTTGATGAGCCCCATCTGCCCCTCACTTCCCTCTATATCACGTGCAGAAACTGCCTTCTTGACCATTGGACCCACTATTGGTCTTGCCCACTCAATCTGCTGGAGTCTGTCTTTGCATGCAGGGGAAGTCCCTAGCTCACTAAGGGTTTGAGACCCGTTGGCTCCCCTCACTTGGTTTAGCTGGTCGAAGCTGTTCCCAGGATGTGTCTGCTGTTGCGTGCTGACAGGAGCCACAAGTGAGAGCTGAGTGCAGGGTGGGGACCAGAGGTGGACAAACTACCCCAGAAGGTGCACAACATGCCCCCCCCCACCAGAGGTACTACCCCATACATAAACACACACACACAACATTTAAGAACTGTTAGTTTGCAGATGTTTCCAAAATATTGTTGCTGTGATACTTTAGGGCAAGACTGCACCATATGATGCAGGATTGTCCCTTGCTGCTAATCATCTGGTCAGACGTCAATTAATGCCTAAGCAAGTTTGCTTTGGAGAAACAAACCACAAGTGCTGGCTTGGATGTTAATGCTAAGCCAGGCACTCTGTGGTTTGCCTCCCAGCGCTAGGAAGGGAGGAGCAAAACAGGGACTGATAGAGCAGTGTGCACAGTGTGCATAACTATGGCTTATGGTCAGCATTGTGACTGAACATGGCAAGTGTGTGTCTGTAGAGCAACTTTGGTGGTGAAGCAATTGGTCCAGGACTCAAGCCTCCAGAGTTGAATTGTTAGCTACAAAACTTGCTCCCCTTGGCACTCAGGAGTGAGTGGCATGGATGTGAAGGGGGAATGAAGACCGGTTTACAGAAGTATAGGGCAATTACTTTGAGCTGAATAGTGGCTGAGGAGAGAAGCAGGGTTTTTTTATGTACTACGTGGGTGGCGCTGTGGGTTAAACCACAGAGCCTAGGACTTGCCGATCAGAAGGTCGGCGGATCGAATCCCCGCGACGGGGTGAGCTCCCGTTGTTCAGTCCCTGCTCCTGCCAACCTAGCAGTTCGAAAGCACATCAAAGTGCAAGTAGATAAATAGGTACAGCTCCGGCGGGAAGGTAAACGGCGTTTCCTTGCGCTGCTCTGATTCGCCAGAAGCGGCTTAGTTATGCTGGCCACATGACCCAGAAGCTGTCTGCGGACAAACACCGACTCCCTCGGCCTATAGAGCGAGATGAGCGTGCAACCCCAGAGTCCGCCATGACTGGACTTAATGGTCAGGGGTCCCTTTACCTTTATCCTTCTCTTTAAAAAGGTTTTATCTTGTTTAATTTGTTCCTTTCCATGCCTGAGAACATTCAGTCCTACTATACATACAGAGGATGAGCATGAGGGTGAGGAAAGAGATGGGATTCAGTTATATGCAGGAATAACCTAGTTTTTGTTCGCGCTTTCTGTACAATTAAAAACCTTAATAAATTGCTAATCACGAATTGAACCAAAAAGAATCGGCCATGGAACCATGACTCCCAGAACACACAAGCTAGTCTAATCTTGTTTGCCATAATTTGTAAAAATAAAAAAAAACCTATGAATTGAGGACTAAAAATATTCTTTCTGGCCTTTAAATCAAGGAACAATGCTCAACATCTGTTCATATGAAACCCAACTCATAACACCCCTGCGTGACCAAGCAACAGCACCCGGTCAGAATGTGTCTGTCAAATGGCTGCTGTGGTCACAGAGACAGGGAACAGGTTTTGACTCCTACCCCTTCAGGTGCATCGTATCACTTTTTCCTGCATGCCATTCGTTTATATTGGGGGAATGTAAATCATTGCACTTGCAGACAGTATTGAAGTGAGGGGAATCCTGCTTTCTACTCCTGGCATTACCTGTCCACAGCCACCACTGACAGGTAGACCACAAGGGAGAATAAGGTTCTGCCTTTCTCAGTTCTAAGAGTTGTGGAGGAGATGCAATTTGTTTCCAACACCTCCCCCAGCAAAAAAACCCACCCAGGAATATTGTTTGGGAAGGAGGCAAGTGTTTCCCCTCACCTTTTCAGGACCTGGAAACAAATTTGTTTTAATTTGTAGGGATACGGTTTTGAAAAGCAGGCCTGGTCTCCCCACTTTGGCAATTGCCCTTCTATCCATCCTCCCAGGCTCTCTTGACAAGGATTTTTGTTTGATTTGAATGTTTATTGTCCCTATAAAACATCAAATCCTTACAAGCATGTTAACAGCCCACTGTCATCTTCAAGTAAAACAGTGGCCTACAAAGTGCTATACAGTGGCACCTCAGGTTACATACGCTTCAGGTCACATACGCTTCAGGTTACAGACTCCGCTAACCCAGAAATAGTGCTTCAGGTTAAGAACTTTGCTTCAGGATGAGAACAGAAATCGTGCTCTGGCAGCGCGGCGGCAGCAGGAGGCCCCATTAACTAAAGTGGTGCTTCAGGTTAAGAACAGTTTCAGGTTAAGTACAGACCTCCGGAACTAATTAAGTACTTAACCCGAGGTACCACTGTATTTTAAGGAACCACACACACTGAAGTGAGATTTGGTTGCTACTTGGATTTGCTGTATCTATACTACTGAGTCTTTTAAAAGGTTTGTGGAATAAATGCTCTCATAATTTGGATTCTTGAATCATTGCTAATTGCAATATTATTTTGCAGCGTAAACTATATTCAACCCCTAAAATATAGGTGAGCGGGTGCCAAATTGTCAGGGTTAGCCATGGCACACAGTGAAACAATCATTAGAAAGAGCCATGGGCTACCAGATCAGAAAGGTAACCTTGTATGGTTGGAAAATAAGAGGGCATCCACTATGGAAATTAGACTGTGTTGCCATCAAGCTTCCTAAATCATATCAAAAACTATGCGTTGGTTCCTTGTATTCTTAAACATAACTTTGAGTATCAGTATACAAGTACCATCCTGTGAGAATGGCACCAGGAATTTGCAGCGCCCCTGCATCAGAGTAGAGGTGATCCCTGTGCTGGCATAGAGGATTACATTCTTCCGTGTTGTTCCGCTGTCTGCAGTTGAGTTGGCTTGTAGCAAAACCACCCCAAGGCTCTTGGGGCTTTGCTTTCCATCCTTTGGGAAGCTTGACAGCACACCTGCACCTCCTTCCTCCACTTCTTGCAGCTGCTGCCAACAAGCTTGCCTTCTTCCTCTCTTAGTTACCAGGCCCTGCTCACTTAAGGCCATTCCACACAACTCAGAAAGGTGTGCAGGATTTTTGGTCCAGGGCACTCACTGCTGACATCAAGACAGGGAGGTGTTTTTTAAAAAGCCACCCCTGAGCTTTCTTGCATCCTCTGAAGGAATCCTGACTGGCCTGGCTAATCGGTAGCCTTTAAATGCTGCCTCCCACCTGCTGTGCGACCAGGGAACATGTGTCATTTGGTTGGCAGCAGTGGACCAGAGTTCCCCTTCCAGCTTTTGCTCCAGACCACCCCTACGTGGCTTACTTGTCCAGTCTCCAGTTTGGACACCGGTAACGCTGCATAAGGGACACAGGTGGCGCTGTGGGTTAAACCACAGAGCCTAGGACTTGCCGATCAGAAGGTCGGCAGTTTGAATCCCCGCGACGGGGTGAGCTCCCGTTGCTCGGTCCCTGCTCCTGCCAACCTAGCAGTTCGAAAGCACGTCAAAGTGCAAGTAGATAAATAGGTACCGCTCTGGCAGGAAGGTAAATGGCGTTTCCGTGCGCTGCTCTGGTTTGCCAGAAGCGGCTTAGTCATGCTGGCCACATGACCTGGAAGCTGTACGCTGGCTCCCTCGGCCAATAAAGCGAGATGAGCGCCGCAATCCCAGAGTCATCTGCGATTGGCCCTAATGGTCAGGGGTACCTTTACCTTTACCTTAACGCTGCATAAGCCAGGAGTCGAGAGGGAGGCTTTGGTGTCCCCTGGTGACAAAGTGCGAGCAGTTTTCCGAACTATCCCAAACAATGCTCTGCTTGTTTACTATTCAAAAATAAGAGGATGTCTGACCCTTCTTCCCTTTTCCGACATGTGAGAGAGTAGCAGTGAAGGAAGGTAAAAGGGGGCGCATGAGATGGCAGCAGGTTGAGGGAAACATCAGTTGTATGGAGCATTCTTGCAACTCCATGTATGTGGATGGGTCAGATACCGAGAGCATCAGAATGCAGTGTTAGAAACTGGGATAAAAAAAGCTAGGAGCATAATAATAATAATAATAATAATAATAATAATAATAATAATATACCCTGCCCATCTGCCTGAATTTCCCCAGCCACTCTGGGCGGCCCCCAATTGAGTGTTAAAAACAATACAGCATTAAATATTAAAAACTTCCCTAAACAGGGCTGCCTTCAGATGTTTTTTAAAAATAGGATAGCTGCTTATTTCCTTGACATCTGATGGGAGGGCGTTCCACAGGGTAGGAGCCACTACCAAGAAGGCCCTCTGTCTGGTTCCCTGTAACCTCACTTCTTGCAATGAGGGAATCGCCAGAAGGCCCTCGGCGCTGGATCTCAGTGTCCGGGCTGAACGATGGGGGTGGAGATGCTCCTTCAGGTATACAGGACCGAGGCCGTTTAGGGCTATAAAGGTCAGCACCAACACTTTGAATTGTGCTCAGAAATGTGCTGGGAGCCAATGCAGATCTCTCAGGACTGGTGTTATATGGTCCCGGCTGGGATCCTGGGACCTGGGTTGTGGGCACCAAAACAGAATGTCTAGTTGCCATTTGGGGGTGGGGGTGGGTCGGCAACACTTTTTATTTATTATTTTGATAAGCATGAACTAATACGCAATTCACATAAGAGTCACATTGTTACTCTCACATTTTTAGCAGAAATTGTTAATACATAAGTGTAATTTGGTGTTTACAGTAAAAATATTGGCACCATACTTCAGTGTTCAAAACACCCTACTCTCTATTGTTAAACTTCTTAACATATTGTCTGTTATACAGTGGTTTCGCTCCTTCCTCCTGGGCCGTGTTCAGAAAGTGGTGGTGGGGGATGAGTGTTCAGACCCTTGGGCCCTCACTTGTGGGGTGCCTCAGGGTTCCGTCCTCTCCCCCATGCTTTTTAACATCTATATGAAGCCACTGGGAGAGATCATCAGGGGGTTTGGACTGGGTGTCCATCAACATGCAGATGATACCCAGCTCTACCTCTCTTTCAAATCAGAACCAGTGAAGGCGGTGAAGGTCCTGTGTGAGTGCCTGGAGGCGGTTGGAGGGTGGATGGCGGCTAATGGATTGAAGTTGAATCCTGACAAGACAGAAGTACTGTTTTTGGGGGACAGGGGGGCGGGCTGGTGTGGAGGACTCCCTGGTCCTGAATAGGGTAACTGTGCCCCTGAAGGACCAGGTGCGTAGCCTGGGAGTCATTTTGGACTCACAGCTGTCCATGGAGGCGCAGGTCAATTCTATATCCAGGGCAGCTGTCTACCAACTCCATCTGGTACGCAGGCTGAGACCCTACCTGCCCACGGACTGTCTCACCAGACTGGTGCATGCTCTAGTTATCTTCCGCTTGGACTACTGCAATGCGCTCTACGTGGGGCTACCTTTGAAGGTGACTCGGAAACTACAGCTAATCCAGAATGCGGCAGCTAGACTGGTGACTGGGGGCGGCCGCCGAGACCACATAACACCGGTCTTGAAAGACCTACATTGGCTCCCAGTACGTTTCCGAGCACAATTCAAAGTGCTGGTGCTGACCTTTAAAGCCCTAAACGGCCTCGGCCCAGTATACCTGAAGGAGCGTCTCCACCCCCATCGTTCTGCCCGGACGCTGAGGTCCAGCGCCGAGGGCCTTCTGGCGGTTCCCTCATTGCGAGAAGCAAAGCTACAGGGAACCAGGCAGAGGGCCTTCTCGGTAGTGGCGCCCGCCCTGTGGAACGCCCTCCCATCAGATGTCAAAACAATAAACAACTACCTGACATTCAGAAGACATCTTAAGGCAGCCCTGTTCAGGGAAGTTTTTAATGTATGATATTTTAGTGTTTTTTGGTTTCTATGGAAGCCACCCAGGGTGGCTGGGGAAACCCAGCCAGATGGGCGGGGTACAAATAATAAATTATTATTATTATTATTATTATTATTATTATTATTATTATTACTATTATTATTATTACTATTATTATTATTATTAACATGTACTTGGAGGCTTCAAAGTACATACATTTCAGTAATCCTTGAGTGTCAGCCAGGCACAAAAAATGGAACCCAGAGTTTTAGAGGTGCTCGCGAATGGAGAATCTTTAGGCGCAAAGTGCGCCTGGCACCCTGCTAATTTCAAACCCTGTCTGGGAGGCAGGAAGCCTGGTTGGGCAAGTGGGGTTGGTTGGCTGGCATCCGCCTGTCTCAAGAGATAATGGAAGAGTGCGTCTTTGGGGGTGAAGTCAAACCATCAGAATTACAGCGCCTGCTGTGGCTGTAGAGACCAATGTGGGAGAGACAAGTTTTGTTGCGGCTGGAGCAGATGAAGACGTCCAGTTGTGCTTCTGCAGATGCACCATGGCATTTCTTCCTTTTGCGCTCCTCCCAGCTGTCATTGCTCCTCCTCCTGTGGATACATGACCTGACAGATGGTCTCTAGGTGTTGCGGTCGTCTGCAAGGGATTCCCACGCGGCGGTGTTAATGTTGTCGGCTTTCATGTCATGTTTGCAGACATCTTTGTAACACAGTTGGCCTTCCAACGGGCCAGCTGATTGAAGCCAGCTCCCCAAGGAACTTAACCTTGGGGATCATGCCATCTTCCATTCTGTGGACATGGCCAAGCCACCATAGACATTGCTGAGTCAAAACATATTTGGAGCAAGGTGTTTGTCGATTTGTGACTATAATTTTAAACCTCTTATGAACCTCCGAGCTGCTGATTTGCAAAAGGAATGTCACCAGCTGCATGTTTTGTGTGGAAACCAGTTTATTATTTAAGTGTAAAATAGGAGCTTAACTGTTCCTCAGGATACACGTTTTGCTATCAGTCCAAATTTCATGCCAAGTTCTTTTGCTCACTTGTAATGATAGATAGTTGGGTTTTGCACCAATACCTTAAAAAGCAACAATTTGAATATAATGTCAAGCATAGACTCATGTTTTGATCTCTGAAGGTGGAAATTCAGCTGAAGGGGAGATTTAAAGCTGAGAAGCGATGGGTGGGGAAAGTATTTAGTGCCCCTCCCCTTACCTAGTGTCAGTCTGCTCCATATTGCTCTCTCTCAATGTTGCTTTTCCTTTTTGTTTTTCCAAAAAAATTTATTAGTTTTCACAACATTATAAACAAACAAACACATAAGACAAACAAACAAAAATCATAGCCTTATTAAAAATTACACTTATTAACATTGTTAAGTGACTTCCTTGCTTCCCCTTGGTTGAATTTCATTGTATGTCCTTTTAACGATTTTCCAAATCACAGTTCTTATAAAATTTAACTTAAACATTAACATCCTTAGATCTTCACATTATGAAATTAAACATATTAATTCATCAATTAACATAAATAAAATCCTAAGCCAATTAAGTATCTGCAAGCTGTTTTCAGTTAATTTAACTTAACATATTTAACTAAAAAATCATTAAATTTAATCCAGTCTTCCTGATACTCCTCCTCCTTCTGCTTGTGGACTCTTCCGGTTAGGTCGGCTAGCTCCGAAAAATCCATCATCTTCATCTGCCATTCTTCTATTGTTGGTAATTCTTGGGTTTTCCACTTTTTAGCTAATAAAATACGAGCAGCAGTTGTGGCATACAAAAATAATTTAACATCTTTCTTGGGCAATTCCAAACCTGTTATTCCAAGAAGAAAGGCCTCTGGTTTCTTTATAAATGTATATTTCAACATTTTTTTCAATTCATTATAAATCTTTTCCCAGAAGTCTTTCACCTTGGGACAGGTCCACCACATATGATAAAAGGTTCCTTCCTTTTCTTTACATTTCCAACATAGATTATCACAGTTATGGTATATCTTTGCTAATTTTACAACGTTGCTTTTCCAGAAGGTTTGGCAGAGGGTTTTGGGATTTGCTTACCCCCATTGTGCATATGACGCCAGCTTGCTGCCTTGATTTGGCGCTAAAGTGGCTGTAGTTAAAACAGTTCTAAAACTTGCAGTGTACCTAGAAGGGAGGACATCAGTGAACGCTTTCCCACACGTTGCTGGTAGAATTCACCATAGCAAATTCTTCTGAAAATGGAGATAATATCCTTAGAGATAATCCTGTGCAAAGAGTATTTCACATTCAAATTGTTGACTGACAGTTGGTGTTCCAGCTGATGATTTTTCTGGGGAGATCAAATTGATTCATTTGCGCTCTGTGAGCAGTTTCATACATTTTCATTAACACAATTTCTCTGTGTTATTCCTCTTAGACAATCTGCTTCATCTTGACTCGTCATCATTCCGGGATAGTGGTGTCTGCGGGGCTCTTTGCTGACATTGACATGGTAGAGAAGATTTAAAATTGGGTAACTGGTCCTCTTCAGATAGATTAGAACTAAAACTTTTATCTTCTTCGTTGAGTTTGAAACTCGTTTTTAACTTTTTGTTGTTTTGGCGGTGGTGGGTCTTGTTTCAGCTGATGTTCACAAGGAAAAGAGTCACGTGATGTATGAAGGCAAACACATACACTTTTCTGAGGTTGACAATAAGCCGTTGTGCTCGTACAGCCCCAAACTGTGCAAGCAGAGGCGACTTAACGGCTACGCCTTCTGTATCAGGCACGTTCTGGAGGATAAGACTGCTCCCTTCAAGCAATGTGAATATGTGGCCAAGTACAATAGCCAACGCTGCACCAACCCCATCCCCAAATCTGAGGACCGTAGGTAAGTAATGGGCGCACAGTTTTGAAAACAGCAGCCACAATCTCAGTGGTGGCCTGAAGCATGGTTTGGAGGCACATGATAGAAGCTCTCCAGGTCAACATCTGGTCAACAGTTTGAATGGGGGACCACTTGGATCCCCCCTCACTGCCTCATTTTATGACCTTGGGTGGCATACAGTTAAGTTGTTGTGTGTGCAGAATAAGGTCCACTCTCACAGTGAGACTTTCCCCCTCCCCCCCCAATCTTTGAAGCATTGAGAAAAACCCAGAATAGTTTTAAGGGATGCACTGGGGAATAAGGGGGAAAGGGAGTCCCATTGCATGTTCAGACCCTGTTCATATATCTTGAAACCCACCCCCTGTTTCTAAATTATCCTTCACCCTATGATCCCAGCCAATCAGGGATCACATGCGAATTTGATAATTTCGTGCTGTGCCATAATCAGATGTGTTTACATGGCAACATCACTGAGGGCAATTGACCATATTGTTCTTGCTAAGGAGGATGGAAAGGAATATGTCCCTTGTTGCTAAGACAACTAGATCAGGGCACTTCGGTGTTTGGTGTGCCGGATGTTGAAAGTGAGCAAGTACCACATCTCCACTAGTTGTGCAGAAGAGAGAATTAAGTGTTCTTTGAAGTGCTTGGATATTACCCGATGAAATCTTTGAAAACAGGGCCTCTCTGTAGAGCAGGCACCCCCAAACTTGGTCCTCCATATGTTTTGGGACTACAACTCCCATCATCCCTAGCTAACAGGACCAGTGGTCAGGGATGATGGGAGTTGTAGTCCCAAAACATCTGGAGGGCCGAGTTTGGGGATGCCTGATGTAGACTATCTGTGGGGTGAAACTATAGCGCAGCTCTTCATATCTCATTGCCCCTTATGAATAGGAGCAGAATAAATTATGCAGACTGAGGCAATATTTGCCCAGTTGTTCCATTTGCATAACTTGTGAGGCAGAGTACCACAAGTTTTCACAGTGAGCCAACATTAATAAAAGTGACTTCGGAAATCACTGGAGAAATGCTGTCTGCTGAGCACACAGTGGTTTCTGTAGACACCTGGCAGCAGTTCTTCTAAGATGACATTGCTGGCTGTCAAAATGAAGGAATTTTGCTCCCAAGTAGAATTCCAGCCTTGCCTTCCTAGGGCTGTATCCAGGTGTGGCCCTCTAGTGATGGAAGTGCTCTCTGGTTCCATGGATAAAATGGAAGGAAATGATTTTCACTGTTTCCTCTTTTATCCAGCAGCCCTCTGTGCCACCTCCTATGCTGTTTCAAAGCAGCCCCCCCCCCCCCGCTATATTTTTCTGTTCAGATTATTCTTTAGTTAGCAGCGAATACTTTGGGCTTTGAATTAGCATAATTTGCCAGTTTTTCTGGGGAGGCTGATGCGATAGGCAGTAGGAATGCTTTGTTGTGGCTCACAAGATGAAGTGTATAACTTTCTAACATGTGTGTTTTGGGAAGGCAAGGGAAGTTAACTAGGTGTGAAGCATCATGTCACAACATTGGAAAATGGAGGACAGCAAGAAGAAAGCAGCATAAGCGTATCAGTTTAACACATTAAAGAAGCAGACTGTGGACTTATTCATAACTGGAGGTGTATAAAAAGACGGTGTTTTTCCCTTCAGAGTTATTTTTCCTTAAGATTTGTGATTGAAGTGGGGGCTTCCTACTCAAAAGGATTCAAAGGATTTTGAAAAGGATTCAAAAGAAACACAGTATTAAAGAAATGAATTATATCTGTAAGCCAGAACCCTAAATTCTGAAATTGGGAAATCTGAATTCTGCAAGTCCCCAGTTAGCGTCAGTATTAAGCTGTTTTTAATATTGAACTTTAAATTGCACCTTCTGCTGAAAATTGGAATGAGGTGAAGACAATGACAAATCTGTTCATTTATTCAAAAAGATTTATATACCGCTTAATTGACCCCAATCTCCAAGTGGTGTACTTAAAACAATATAAAATGTATATTTAAACTACCAATAAAATAAAATGTTAAAAATAAATTGACGTAAAATGTATTGAGGCATATATAAAAATCAGTATTTTTCTCAAGGAGTATGCACAATAAAATTACATATTAAAAATATGTTTGGGGGCATGCTTGCCTAACCCAAAAAAGTTTTTAGTGGGTGCTGAAAGCAGCACAGCTAATATACTGGCCTAATATTAATGTGTTTCCCCATTAAGTGTTCCACTGTGATGATTATAACGACAACCCACCCTCCATCCAAGGCTGGCTGGAGTGTACAGGTTATCTACTTTTTATCTTCTCAACAGCTGTGTGTGGAAGCTTAGGCTGAAAGAGGGTAGCCCAAAGACACCCAGTGCGTTTCATAGCTGAGTGAGGATTTAAACCCTGGTCCTCCTGTTCCCAAGTCCAATATTTCCAGGTTTAAAATTGTTTGCCTCAAGCCAAAGAACATATTCCCTCTTTGCTCTTTGACTTCTCGAAGAAAAAAACCACCCACTCTTGTTCTTTGTTAAACCATTTTCTATCACTTGGGCTACTAATAAAATTTCTGCTTTGCATCCTTTTCGAGCATAAGATTGAAGTGTTAGGGATGCAAGCTTTTCACAGAAACGTGTAGAACCTAACACAGTTATTTTTATTAGGGTAAGAAAAGAGATCGCCTTGAAAGATATCTGCTGTGCTTTTATGTCACAGTTTTTCCATATATGGACTCCACTGAAATGCAGACTGTAATTCTGCAAATGTTCTGATGTGCAGTTCAATTGGAAGTACATTGTATCTATAGTTATAATATAGATAATGTAATATGCAGTTCAAATAATATCTTTATATTTGAAAGTTTATAATTGGCTATGAGATATTCATTTAAATGTTCTCCATTGAGGTTTCTCACAAAAAAAATATACTTATGCCATTTAAGCTACTTTCTCATGAATTCTAGTTTCTAGTTTCACCATGCTTAAGAGCTGGCGAGGAGGAAATAATTCTGATGGTCTTGCTTCTCAAAGGTACTGCAACAGTCACCTGCAGGTACTTGGCTTTTTACCGAAAAAGGAGAGGAAGAAAAAGAATGACCCCGTCGAGGAGGTAAAAGTTCGGCACCAGATGGATTCTGTGGCCTTCAGCCTGACAGTTCCTCCACTGGCCTTGAAGATGCCCAATGGACTGGACGGGATGTCCCTCTCTCCACCGGGTGCCAGGCTTCCTCTCCACTACTTGGAAGCAGAACTGGAAGACCCCTTTGCTTTCAACGAGGAAGACGAAGATCTCAAGAAAGGGGCAACGGTGAAGAAGAAGCTGCAGAGCAAATTAGCCCAGAACCGGCAGCGCCAGAGAGAAACAGAGATTCTGAAAGTTCGCCAAGAGCACTTTAGCCCTCTTCCTGCACCTTTGCAGCAGCAGCAGCAGCAGCAGCAGCAGCAGCAGCAGCAGCAGCAGCAGCAGCACTCCCATCTCTCGCCATTACCAACTTCTCTAAAGCCAGCAGGGCTACAGCAGGGCTTAGTCTGCAAGTCACCTCAACCTCAGAACACCAGCCTACCAGTGCAGGGAGTGGCTCCCACCACGTACACTATAGCACAAGCCAGGCAGCTGTCTAACAAAAGGCCGCTGCCTCCCCTGCACCCTACTAGGGCTCCTGGCCCAGACCCGCCCGGGGTGGACAGGATCCTTATGAAAGCCACAGCCTTCTCTCCGCACTCATCCTGTATGAGCCGGCTACAGAGACTGGTGAAACTGTGCACTCAGAAACAGCAGCTGGATGCTGATCTGTTTCCGCATTTAGGTAAGTGGAGAATTAATGGTACCCGAACGTTCTGATCATTCGGTCCAGTAAATTTGCCGTAGATTGGTAACAGTGCGCAAGTGAAGTACTTGAGTAAACTGTATCCTTGTGAGTGTGTGCTTTTTAATGCAGAAGGGCAAACTAGGCCATGGGCAGGTGTTTCTGCATCCTGCCTCATAGCTAAGTCCCGTAAAATTCAGCTCGTTACTACTACTAAAATCACATGGTTTGCCATTTTGTTTTCAAGGCAGTTCTAAGCACACACAAAAAGGGAGCATGGCTATAAGTCTAGAGGACCAGTTCTAGCTTTTGTCATGTACATAAACCAGGAATTTAGGATATTCAGATTGTTGCTATGGTACAAACATTGGTGGTTAGGCAATCCGAAGTAGCAGAAAGTGTAATGGGAATTATGGATATATAACAGAGCCTAGGACTTGCTGATCAGAAGGTCGGCAGTTCAAATCCCCGCAACGGGGTGAGCTCCCGTTGCTCGGTCCCTGCTCCTGCCAACCTAGCAGTTTGAAAGCACCTCAAAGTGCCAGTAGATAAATAGGTACTGCTCTGGCGGGAAGGTAAACGGCGTTTCTGTGTGCTGCTCTGGTTCGCCAGAAGTGGCTTAGTCATGCTGGCCACATGACCTGGAAGCTGTATGCCGGCTCCCTCGGCCAGTAAAGCGAGATGAGCGACGCAGCCCCAGAGTCGTCCGCGACTGGACCTAACGGTCAGGGGTCCCTTTACCTAACTGACAAAAAATGATGAAGCACCAATGTGTTGCCTTCTTCCTTATACGGACCCCTCCATCCAGATTATCTTCATATGCTTGACTGTTCACTGACCTATGGCCAGAAATTAGCCTAGAGCACATTACTCTTTTCCACCTCAGATGTGGACCTTTGATCCCCATGCCCCACAGTGGCTGAGTATGTCTGTGCTAGTAAGCCTGACCACAGAAGACCAGGACTTAGTGCCAGGGGAAGAAGGGGCATAGCTAGACTTGCAGGGCAGTGGTGATTAAGAATCATAGGGTTGGAAGGCTCATCTAGTCCAACCCCCTGCAATGCAGGAATCTCAGCTAAAGCATCCAAGACAGATGTCCATCCAACCTCTGTATAAAAACCTCCAAGCAAGGAGAGTCCACAACCTCCCGAGGGAGACCATTCCACTGTTGAACAGCTCTTACCGCCAGAAACTTCTTCCTGATGTTTAGTCGGAATCTCTTTTCTTGTAACTTGAATCCATGGGTTCAGGTCTTACCCTCCAGAGCAGGAGAAAGCAAGCTTGCTACATTTTCCATGTGACAGCCATTTAGGCACATGTGAGAAAAACAACCCTACATGTGGCCATATAGCCTTGATGGGGTGGGGTGAGATGGCAGCTGTTTGGGAAACTTCCATAGGCGTGGTACATCTCTTTTTGTTCTAATTCATACACTTATAATGAGGTTCCCGTTTATGATGAGGCCCTCTGTTGTGCTATCACAACAGTGATTTTCACTACTTTATTTGTTTGCTTCCTTCCATGCTTTTCCAGGGTTGGACTGGTCAGAAGACAGTGGAGAAGAATTGGAAGAACTGGAACAAACCTCGCCATACCAGGTTGCATGGTCTATTCGGGAAGCCCTCAGATATGACAGGAATGAGTAAGTGCATACAACTCAGAACAGAAGACTGAGTAATTAAGTGCAGAATATGAAATAATACAGAGATCAGGCTGTTTTTTAAACTGTTACCTGTAGGTGAGGGTAGGTACAGTGGAAGAGAGAGTATTCAAGAGACTTGGGTTTGTATCCCCAAAGCTTTCTGTCTGTAAGCAGGATGGAGGTCTACTTCTGTCACTTGACTTCACCGTCCTCCCCTGAACACCCTCCAAAATCTTCACTGGAGCATTGGGGGCCCTCTGGCGCAGGTTTTGGGGGTACACAGTGGGTTGCAGGTGAGATGAGAGGGTGGTGAAGCCCCGTGGCATAAGAGGAAGTTCATTCGTGCACTGAATTTTTACTCCAAACATTTTAGAAATGGCTGGTGGACTTTGTCCGTTGAAGCTGAAAAAAAGATATGTATAATGTAGAAACAGAGGCCTGAATCAGAATAACAAAACTTAATCAGTGATCTTGTCCTCGGTGGAGGTGTTTTATAGTCCATTCTTAGGAGCAGCTACCATGGCAAAGAAACAGAGGATTGGTCACAAGAACTGCTGTGTTGCATGGTACAGTGGTACAGTGGTACCTCGGGTTAAATACTTAATTCGTTCCGGAGGTCTGTTCTTAACCTGAAACTGTTCTTAACCTGAAGCACCACTATAGCTTGGGGCCTCCTGCTGCTGCCGTGCCACCAGAGCACGATTTCTGTTCTCATCCTGAAGCAAAGTTCTTAACCTAAAGCACTATTTCTGGGTTAGCGGAGTCTGTAACCTGAAGCATATGTAACCTGAGGTACCACTGTATTTCACTAGTATGGCCATTGCACCACAACAACAGTTTATTCATAGTGGGTGGGGGGTACTGTTTCATTTATTTTCTATATTTCCCATCAGTTCTGTAATTCTTAAGGTATATTTACAATAATTACAATTTTATAGTGACAATAAAAAAACGCAAGTGCTTAGATCCTATTCTCCCATCAGCAGAACTTTGTTTACAGGATGCTCCTGCTGGTGTGAGGAAGGGGGAGTCAGTTTTCTTCCCCTTGACTCCCTCCCCCTGAGAATTTGCTCCAGAGGGAGGGGAAACCCTTTGGAAAAGCATGAAAAGTGGTGCTCAAGCTCCATATATGGAGGGACAACTCCGGATCCAAGTCAAAATTAATGACAAATTCAGTAAAACACCCCAGTTAAATCGTGAAGGGCAGAAGCAGCAAAAAAATAAGACGGTAAAACTTTTCAAACAGTAGAAGCCTGAGAAAATAGAAGAACATTAGCGTGGACTCTAGTGTCGGCTAGATTGTCAGAGGGGATATTTTCATAAAAGGGGTGCCGCAGCCTTCTCCCTAGTTGCCAGCCAATGTATGTGTGGGGAAACCATCCAAAAAATGAATGCAGAGCTCAGGGAGGTTGACGTGGAAACAGACATTTCTTCAGGTACTCGGGACTTGCGCTGTACAGACAAGATAGCAGTAGTGCAAGTTTGCGGAATGATGACGTTGGGTTTTGAGTGCCAGCCACTTGATCACCTGCTTTTCCCTCCCCACGCAATCTCACAGGCCAGATGATGACGCTGACGCCAGCGGCAGGAGCTCCCGCATTTCCCAACTTTGCACTTACTTTCAGCAGAAATACAAGCACCTCTGCCGCCTGGAGCGGGCAGAATCTCGCCAGAGGAAATGCCAACATACATTCCGGAAAGCCTTGCTGCGGGCAGCCAGCCGAGAGCCGGAGTGCGCTGGGCAGCTGCTACGAGAGCTCCGAAGAGCTTCGTGTACTCGGAACAGGTGAGGGACCACACACACCTGGCAGTACGGCACGCACATTATATCCCAGCCTTCTCCGTTTTTTGGTGCTAATCTTCTTGGGTGTCCTTTTGTTTCAGCACAAGCCAAGTGAAGCAGAGGGACGTGTCACCGTGTAGAGGGACAACAAAGGACGAACCATGCACCAACAAGGCTCTTCCGTTCACTAAACATTGTTTTCAACGTATCTTTTTCACTGTGTTCCTGTTCCTGTTGTGGGCTAAAAACGTAATACAGTCGTACCTTGGTTGTTGAACGTAATCCGTTCTTGGAGTCCATTCGACTCCCGGAACGGTTCGAAAACCAAGGCACAGCTTCCGATTGGCTGCAGGAGCTTCCTGCACTCAAAGCGGAAGACGCGGAAGCCACGTCCAACGTCCGGCTTCCGAAAAATGTTCGCAAACCAGAACACTCACTTTTATGGCGTTTGGGAGCCAAAACGTCAGAGTACCAAGGTGTTTGACAACCAAGGTACGACTGTAATTAATTCTGGCCACCTCCCATTTCCAACGAGTATTTCTGGGGGCACTCCTGCTAGCTTCTTGGCCTGGTTCTTCATTTCAAGCTAGCAACTTATGGGAGAGACTTGGTAAATCCATTCTTAAGCCTGTGCAGTTGTGTCAGCTCTGAAGCAGCAGAGAGACCCTGAAACAAAGGTAGAATCCAGGGGCCTAGCCAGCCTTTGAATCTGTCCTCACTTCGAATCCCTGGCATCAGGTCAGAATTGTTTGGTTAGGGCTACGGTACACCTTCAGGGTGGAGGAACAAACAGCTTTCTAGAAATGTCCCTGCACTAGACACATGCACCTGGCATTGCCCTGTGTGAGGTTGGTTTGTCAGTTTCCGCAGAAAGTCTGAATTATCTTACAGCTTAAATTGCTATAAAGGTTTCAGCAGGGTGTGAAATCTGCACTGTGAGGTAGTACAATGACCTAGAATGAATAAGAGATGAAAGACCTATAATTCTGCGGTATCGACAGAAGAGGCAGAGATCAGGGGAAATGAAAGTCCTTACGTTAGAAGCCCTTACAATGAGCACGAGTACGTGAAATTGCAGGAGGAAAGAAAGGAAAGTTTCCAATTGCTGCAAGCTCGGAATTTTAATGAGTTTTCTCTTTCTCACTCCTCCCTCAACTTCAAAATTCACTTGCAGCTTTCCCCCCTGCCCCTTCCTAATTGCAACTTTAGCCTTAATTTTAAGGTTCCTCAGTCTAAGGCATTGAGGAAGAACTGAGAATTATAAAGGGATCAATGAAAGGACTTTTGTAGATACGACAAGCGCAGAGCGTTTGAAAGAAAAGTGCCATGCAGAATATTGACTATGCTTTCAAGTGCTGGTCTTGGTATGGCTGTTTGCAGACCAGAGTTGGCGAGTTCTGTGAGTTAGTCCACTGACATATCTTATCTTGCAGCCTCTGTGGGATTGGGCACCACAAAAGGCCACTGAGCTCACAGGCAGGAAGCTCCATTTGTAATGAGCCAGCACTGCCACAAGGAGGCAGCGTAGGCCCTTGCTTGAGCTGCCATAGAGATAATTCACCAGTGCGCCTCTCCTAAATCACTGCCCCCTGTTTATCCCCTAGGTATGATGCTCCCTGTATACCTGCAATAATGATCATTCCCTTGACCACATTGGCTCCATTCAGGCGTTGCTCTCATTAAGCCATGCCTTTAGTTCCACACCCAACATCGTATCTTCTTTCTCCCAGTTGTGCTTGGTTGTGTGAGAAGAAAAAACAATGCAGAAGTTTCTGTTCATGGCGAGTAGAGGTTTCTCCATGTTCAGGACACCTGATTGTGCTGCTGACCAGAACATGCAGAACCCCTACGTGGAAGCAGGGACTTGTGCATTGGCCTTCCTCATCGCAAAGTTGCAGGCAGCTGTTGAAAGAAAAATTTGCAGCATCAGAAGTAGGGCCGAAAGCTCAGCCTTGCTCTCCACTCTCCCCCCTCCTGCCCTGTGTGAGTGACTAGGGCTGTGGCTACTTCTTAAAGAGTTGAAGGAGAACCAGGAACTTTGCAGCTGCTACTGGGCTACAATGGCCACCATTCCTGAACACTGGCCATTCTAGAATTTCAACAATGTAAGGCTGTAGGTGCCCAACCAATGCCTTCAGTCAGCCTTTCTCAACGTAGGGTCTACAGATGTTATTGGACTAGCTAGGTATGATGGGAGTTGTAGTCCAACAACATCTGGGGACCCAAGGTTGAGAAAGGCTGCCTTAAGCAGAATTTTAAGCGTGTCCCTCAATGGTGGGAACGATGGTGGTAAATAAATACAGGGAGAAAGCAAGTGAAGTGGCTATCTCAGGAAATTGCATCATGTAAACTTGGATGATGAAGGAACGTGCCTACTGCTGATTTAGGGAGGGGAGGAATAGATGAGAGAGAGACTAAAAATGCATTGAGTTTATATATCTCTTCTGAACAAAATAATTTTGAATCAGGACTCACTGTATTGACTTCCCCTGTGCGTCATCTGTCAAGAAGGCAGGAAGAAATTTACAATTTTTATGTGCTCTCATATGTGGATGACAGAAATCCTCTTTTTAATATTTGTGTATGGATTCTCATTAGTTGGTTAGAAAGCAAATCTATTGATTGCATTGTCCCAAAAATCACAGTATTGATTAAGAATCTCCAGGAAACAAGACACACAAACTCATTAGCAAAATAGCTGCTTCCATAAACCCATCTTAATAAATTATAAAATCATTAGTAATTCTGCTTGATGGCAGTTTGTGTGTGTGTGTGTGTGTGTGTGTTGGCTTTTTTGCTTTTAACTGTTGACTTCGCATCTTTTGTAGCTGCAGCGTGAATGGCATTTAAGGAATTGCTCCAAAGTGAAATAGTGGTTGGGAATATTATTCAAGGTTCGGTATCTTTCTCTCTCTCTCTGTAAATCATGCAGTCTCCTGCCCCTCCTTTGTGTGTTATTCCTGACTACAGAGAAACCCAGATATCCTCTTGAACCGGTCCCAGCAGCTTTTCTCAAGCTGCACAGCCAAGTTTGCAGACGGACAGCAATGCTCTGTGCCAGTTTTTGACATTACGCACCAGACCCCCCTGTGTGAAGAACACGCCAAAAAAATGGTAAGTATATTTGCTAGTCAGAATACTTGAAGAACAGCGGCAGCAGTATTTCCAGCAAGCCGGGGAATGACATCAGCATGCAGCTTTCACTTCTGGCCCCTTCAGAAAGCTGTAAGGTGAGCTCTGATGATAACCAAAGAAAAATGCTATATCAGCAGCCTTTCTTTGACTGAACTCATCTAAAGGATTATGGGGAAATGTTTCAAAGATCCTCCTTCGCTCATCCTATGCAAGCTTATGCGGAACAGAGTCTCCCTGAATTTAACAGTCCCAGTTAAGGGTGCATAGGATCGCATTTAAGAATGATGTCTGTCCTCTTTTGTGACTCTGTCATGTCTGCCGTGAGAACACAGAGAGACTGTTGGCGGTATCCAACTAATTTGTTCCATCAGCACAAGGATTTCAGCTTGCGCTGTGGAACTTCTTCCCACCCCCTCCCTAAATCTTCATTCCTGATTTTGGGGAGCCCCCAGGCAGATTCAGGGAGTACACAGTGGGAGAAGACTGGGTAGGGGGAGTTCTGTTGCACAAGCAGAAATCCTGATGGATGATGTTAGTTGGGATACCTCTCATAGGCTTATAGGTTATTCTCCTGGAAGGCCTTGTCAAGGTGGAAACTTGAGCATTTCAGTTTGTTCACGCGGTTTATTTTTGCCAGTTGCGTCGGTCAGTGAAACGGAAGCTCTCCTCATTTTAACTTCCATCCCCAGACAATCTCCAAGCCGCCTCACAAAGGTTTGAACATTACCTTTCCCCTTTTGCTAGGCACAAGAGTCATACACCATAGCCCTCAAGCTAATAGCTGGCATCTGAATTTGGCTAATTCCCAGATGACTCACGTTTTGTCATCAGACAGTTTCTTACTGGCACAAAGCTCAGTTTTTTGGCTGCCCTAAACTATGCGCGGGGATCTAGCCTGTGGGCTAAATTCAACCCATGGAAGCTCCCCGTGATACCCACTGGGCTTCCTCCTTGCCTCTGTGCACCATCAATAGGAGATTTTCAAGCCTAAATGCAACATGGGGCATTTTCATGGAGGTCCAGTTGGCTCTAACGGGGGGCTTTTCATATCTAACTTTGGCAAGGGGGGGGGGAAGGTTAGAGTGTGTTTGTGTATTGTGGGCAAGTGTGGGTCCCTCCCCACCAACATGCTCTACCCACACTCACTTTCATTTTTGTCCTGCCCATGGAAGCTTGGCCACAGGGAATACAGCCCTTGGGAGACACCCCGATGTCATCCACTTTGAAGATCCACCCCTTTTAATTATAGCACCTTGTGAAACCTTGCAACATCAAGATGGCAAACGCCATCTACAGAAAATTACATTATCCGAAGGTTGTTAACTCATTTGGAAGTAATACCTTCTCTGTAGTTTGCATTCGTGTGTGTAATTCTGTGATTCCTGGTGACATGGCATTGTGATTCTCCAAGCCATTTTCAAAGAGAAGTAATTGACCATTGATTGGGGACGCGGGTGGCGCTGTGGGTAAAAGCCTCAGCGCCTAGGACTTGCCGATCGAAAGGTCGGCGGTTCGAATCCCCGCAGCGGGGTGCGCTCCCGTTACTCGGTCCCAGCGCCTGCCAACCTAGCAGTTCGAAAGCACCTCCGGGTGCAAGTAGATAAATAGGGACCGCTTACTGGCGGGAAGGTAACCGGCGTTTCCGTGTGCTGCGCTGGCTCACCAGATGCGGCTTTGTCACGCTGGCCACGTGACCCGGAAGTGTCTCCGGACATCGCTGGCCCCCGGCCTCTTAAGTAAGATGGGCGCACAACCCTAGAGTCTGTCAAGACTGGCCCGTACGGGCAGGGGTACCTTTACCTTTACCTAATTGACCATTGAACTCTGATGAACATTCTTTCTGATTCAGTGCCACCCTAAACTTCCTGAAGGCCGCATTTTAAACTCTTATGATTTGAATTTGGAAATAGTTCGGTCTGAGTGTGTTTTGGATTCTTTCCCGCCAGTGGTGCAAAAGGCAGTATGGTTTGCTTAGCATCGTGGTTCCCTTTTCAAGGTGTCAGGCGTTGTCTGTTCTGACTTGCATGCCATAGAGATGTTCACACTTTGGAATGGCAAGGAAAGAAAAGTGCTTCTCAGTTCAGTGTTGGTGTTTTCCATTCTCGTTCTAAAAAGGATAACTTCTTGAGAGGAGACAGCTCCCGCAAAGTCCAGCACCAGCAGCAGAGGAAACCCAGGAAAAAAACCAAGCCACCTGCTCTTACCAAAAAACACAAGAAAAAGAGAAGGCGGGGGCCACGACGTCCCCAAAAACCGATTCCTCCTGCTGTGCCCCAAGGAAACCTCAGTATGCCCACCAGCGTCTCACTGCCAATGGAGATCTCCCATATACGGTCAGAGCCCAGCTATGATTAATTTTCTAAGTTGACAGCGTAGTGTTGGAAAAGAATAGGCCAAGTAAATGAGTATTGGTCCAGATTCAGCTAAATAGTTGTGCTAGCAAGAGCCAGAACGAGTGACGCTCGCACAACAGGGCTTTCCTCCCCTTGCACACCCCACTAAATGGGCTCTGCGGGATTGGGACCCCCCCCCCCGGCAGAACAGCACATGGCGGTGAGGAGAGGGTACAGTGGTGCCTCGCAAGACGAAATTAATTCGTTCCGCGAGTTTTGTCGTCTTGCGATTTTTTTCGTCTTGCGAAGCACGGTGTCGGGAAAGTTTTGGAAAAGCTTCAAAAACCTCAAAAAGCTTTAAAAACCTCAAAAAAGGCTACCACACCGCGTTCTATGAGTTGCTCCTTGAAGTCAAGTCGCAACTGTATTAACGGTGTTAAGAAAAAGGAAACAAACTTGCAAGACGTTTCCATCTTGCGAAGCAAGCTCATAGGGAAAATCGTCTTGCGAAGCAGCTCAAAAAACAAAGAACCCTTTCGTCTAGCGAGTTTTTTGTCTTGCGAGGCATTCGTCTTGCGAGGTACCACTGTATATAATTCTGTCTGGCAAGCAAAAACACTTGCGCTGATAGAACAATTGCTTTAGTTTGAATTCCAGCCATAGTCTATGCTACCTCTATGAGGAATAGGAAAACCAACTCCAATGTTCTGTACATACTTGCTTGAAAACAAGCCCTCTTGAGGACAGTGGGTCTTACATAGCACATAATCCTATGAACATTTACTCTCACACAAGTGCTGGGTTATGGCTGGCGGCAGAGAGGGGGAAAGGTTGCGCGCACTCATTCTGCACACTTGCAGAGCAATCACTTGTTTGTTTTCCAATTTGCTCTGCCTTGCTGCCTGGCCAGGTCCCCAGGGGGCATTTATCATGCCAACTTGTAGACATTTTTGGCCAGTCTTTATGACCTGACGTAATATACTCTGCTACTGATGTAATGGCGCTTTTCAAGCATTAGAGCTCTCTTCTACCTTAATAAATTGACATACCAAGCAAGAAGACTTTTGCTCCAGAATGGCGCCTTTTTGCAGCCCTTAACTGTCTCAGATTACTGAAAAAGCCAAAATAGGTGACTGGTTCACATCTTTCCAGAAGAGTCTGGAGAACAAATTAGTGTGAAAGAACTCGGCTTAATGGCTCCTTTCTAGTACTTTAATAAGCCAGTCTAAATAGTAAATGAGCTGGAAGATGCAAGTCAGTGGATGTATTCGCACTTGTCCGCAAACTATGGTTTGAAGGAAGATTGTTTAAAAGTGGGCCTCTCAGACTTTTAATCCAGGGGAAAACTATATCCTGGGTTTCAAAATTGGAGATAACAATTACCGTATTTTTTGCTCTATAAGACTCACTTTTCCCCTCCTAAAAAGTAAGGGGAAATGTGTGTGCGTCTTATGGAGCGAATGCAGGCTGCGCAGCTATCCCAGAAGCCAGAACAGCAAGAGGGATTGCTGCTTTCACTGCGCAGCGATCCCTCTTGCTGTTCTGGCTTCTGAGATTCAGAATATTTTTTTTCTTGTTTTCCTCCTCCAAAAACTAGGTGCGTCTTGTGGTCTGGTGCGTCTTGTAGAGCGAAAAATACGGTACTTCTTACGATCAAGAGATGTGTGTATGCATTTTCTAGGTCAACTCCCAGAACCTTGGGTCAGGCATCCTCCTTGGAACCAATACTATCCCTAAGACCATTGGGGCCCTGGGATGGAGCTATGCTTTCAGAGCAATGCTGTCGTTTCAAGGATTCCTCTACAGCTGCCAGCGGAAGTGCGGGCTTAGTTGGGGAATCCCAGCAGATCATCACTTGCTGCTCATATATTAGCCAAAAGTGGATAAAGCAGGAGGGGGAGGAATCCCTGCTGCCTGGGTTCCCTGTCTTCCAAAGAACATTGAGGATTGGAAGCATGCAACTTGTTTTAAGTTTCAAGGCATGTTTAAGCCCCTCTTGGAAATCACATTTGTGCAGTGATTTCTTCTGTCATAGTATAGCCATTACCCAGCACCGCGTGAGAGTCAACATTCATAGGATTGTGTGCCATGCGTATTCTTGCACCAGCAAGAATATCCCATACCATCTTTTGTGCACCAGCAGAGGTAGAAAAGAGACATAAATCTTAGTTGTAGCCATACCAGATCCTGCAGTAGCTTTATCTATGGCATCTCCAACGGCTCCATACATTCAGAGTTGAGTTTGGTGAGGGAACAGTTTAAAAAACAAAAAAGGGGGGATGGGGTGGAGAAAGGACATAGGCATCCCAGAATAGATCAGAGCGCCAGACCAAAGGGCGGGGGTGACTGTCTTCCCTGTTTCTGTAGGAGCCCTTCCACACCGGAGCTGAGTACAGATGAGCTGCCAGATGACATCGCCAATGAAATCACAGACATTCCACACGACCTCGAATTGAATCAGGAGGACTTCTCTGACGTCCTGCCACGGCTGCCGGATGACTTGCAAGACTTTGATTTCTTTGAAGGTACCTTCTCTCTCGATTCAACACAAAACTCAGTGCTGTGGCAGGAAATGGCAACATTTTTGACATTCATTTTATTTTTATTTTTTTAAATGTACAACTAAGGAAAATGCCGAAACGTGCAAGGATGAAAAACGATGGTTCAGCTTTCTAGTCAAACTGTCAGCCAGGATTCTACGTGACCATTTTAGGTGTGTCCAAATGACACGTGATTGCCAACATGTAGGTCCTTTTGGATCCGGCAGAGGGAAGGGCATAGTTATGCACATTTGGGAACTGAGAACGGAACGCTTCAGGTTACATACGCTTCAGGTTACAGACTCCGCTAACCCAGAAATAGTGCTTCAGGTTAAGAACTTTGCTTCAGGATGAGAACAGAAATCTAGCTCCGGTGGCGCGGCGGCAGCAGGAGGCCCCATTAGCTAAAGTGGTGCTTCAGGTTAAGAACAGTTTCAGGTTTAAGTACGGACCTCCGGAACGAATTACGTACTTAACCCGAGGTACCACTGTACATTGTATTTCTGAATGTCAAGCAGATACTTTTCTCGTTTCAATTCCTTCAATCCTATTTTGCAGAGAACTCAAAGGTGTGCAATTATTGCACGATCATATACCCTTAACGCTTTTCTATTCCACAGGGCCATTTGTGGAAAGGATTTTTTTTTTTAATACATAAATGTAAATACTGTGTAGCTTTCAGTTTTGTGTTTGTCTAAGCACCAGAATTTGAACTTGGTGATTAATTTCTGTATTTGTGGGGGAATTTTGAATGTTGTGAGTTTGAAGAGACTTAAAAAAAAAATGTTTAAAGGGCAACCCCCCCCCCCCCAAAAAAACCTCCAGCCTCCTAAGCAGTTATGAGAAGGTTAACCACTGGTTGTATCCAACACTGCGTGGGCGGACTTCTGCTCATGCAATGGGAATTCCTGCTCCTCTCTGAACCCTAAGATCTGCTCTGGAGGGTCCCCCAACCCCGTGAAGCGGAATTTGAGGGCCTACAGGGAGAGCGGGGGAAGCTTTGTTCTGCAAGTGGAACGACAGTGTTGGATACAACCCAGTGTACTGAAAAGGATTGCAAGCTTGCTATTAGTAAGGGCAGCTTTTGAAAGAGAGAGCACAAGTATCTAATTACCGTATTTTTCGCTCCATAGGGCGCACAGGACCATAGGGCGCATCTAGTTTTTAGGGGGGGAAATAAAGAAAAAATTCCGAGCTTCTCCCGACCCCAGCCCCCAGAACAGGCTGCTATCCGCAAGCCTTCGGAGCCTGGCGGGAACTTCGGCCGCGCTCAGAAGGTTTGCGGATATCTGCCTGAAGCCCGGGGAGCACAGCGGGAGTTGGCCCTGTGCTCCCCGGGCTTCAAGCTGCAGGCTGCTATCCACAAGCCTTCGGAGCGCTCCGAAGGCTTGCGGATAGCCGCCTGAAGCCTGGAGAGCAAGAGGGGTCGGTGCACACCGACCCCTCTCGCTCTCCAGGCTTCAGCAAAAGCCTGCATTCGCTCCATAGGATGCACACACATTTCCCCTTCATTTTTGGAGGGGAAAAAGTGCGTCCTATAGAGCGAAAAATATGGTAAATTAACTTTTAAAAGACCAAGCTTCCCACATTATGAACTAACCTTCTGAACTAAGGTGGGGGTGACTAAGGACAGGGAGTTTTTAGCTGCAGTGCCCTGTCTTTGCAAATCTGCAGGAACCTCTTGTGTTTTCTTTTTCTCCCATTACTTCAATACCACCCCATTTTCACTTTACAATCCCGTTTTAACCATCAGTTAATACAATTTTAACATGCTCTTTTTTAATCCTTCTGTGTTTTTTGTTGAGGGTTTTCATTGCATGCTTTTATTTTTTCATTGCATGCTTTTATTTTTTCATTATCAGGTGCCCTGAAGGGCATTGTTGGAAGAGCAGGATATAAATATACTACATAAATAAATAAAAGCAGTTCAGAGACAAATACAGGCAGTGCACAATGCCAGAAACAGCTGAGCATCTTCTCCTCTCTCTGACCCATTTATGAATAATAGTAAAAACTCTTTCCAAATCTGGAAATATCTTATATGAGCAGTCCAGTATCATTTTTAATCTTTTGTTGGAAGCTGCCCAGAGTGGCTGGGGAAACCCAATCAGATGGGTGGTGTATGAATATTATTATTCATTATTATTATTATTATTATTATTATTATTATTATTATTATTATTATCAGATTGCAGCATAGGGATTTTTCCTCTTTCATTACACATCACATATCATTCCACTGTGGTCAGCGAAGTTAAATAGGACTGGGGCTAGAAGTTGAAGTGAGCCCAACACAAGTGGGTCCAAACCACAAAATCCATGTAAATTGAACTTCCGATGTATAGATTGTGAAATTATGGCTTGCTCACACTGGGGGGTTTGTGTGCCTGCATCCTTACAGAAGCATGTCAAACCAGCGTTGGTTGGCGTGCAGTGCCAATTGTTAAACTTCACACAAACATTTGCTTAGAGCTATTGCTGGCTTTTACTATGGCTCCTTTATTTTGGTCTTTGATCGTGATCTTAGCTGTGTCCATGTACGACCATCCTTTATCACGGCCTATACTATAGTATGTAGGTAAGGATCTGTATACCATGCCCCTAAGCATTTAAAAATCCAACAGTCTCAGGATACCAAATTCTCCAGTAGATAGCGTATTACATATTTTTTGCAATGATCCCATGGAAGAAACATAGCCCTGACAAATAATGTTCCAATGTACCGTATTTTTAGCTCTATAAGACGCACCAGACCACAAGACGCACCTAGTTTTTGGAGGAGGAAAACAAGAAAAAAAATATTCTGAATCTCAGAAGCCAGAACAGCAAGAGGGATCGCTGCGCAGTGAAAGCAGCAATCCCTCTTGCTGTTCTGGCTTCTGGGATAGCTGCGCAGCCTGCATTCGCTCCATAAGACGCACACACATTTCCCCTTACTTTTTAGGAGGGAAAAAGTGAGTCTTATAGAGCAAAAAATACGGTATGTTGCTTGTTTTTATCTGTTGCATTTTCAGTTGAAAGAATGTCGTCTCCTCTAAAACAAAATGATTCTCTGAAGATCTTAATGTCAATTGAGAGGGGAGAGCTTTCTTCTTTGTACTCACTTAAGCTTCCTTTCTGAACTGTGGTAGGCCTTGCCTGTCAGTAATAAAGTTTTCTGACCAAGGGCTTGCATGTGCACCGCTCAGTTTCATTTTGTTTTATGCATTTGATGACTTGCAGCACGCCGTGGCGGAAACAGAGCCTGCTGTTAAGGCAAAATGAAGTGGTATGAAAGTTCTGCCTTGGCAGCTCTTTCACACATGCAAGTTGCCACTTGGTGCTGCAGTCATCAAGTAATCAACCTGTCTGTGTGAACATGTCCTTGTTTGGTAGACATACACTCCAGCCACCCTATGACATGTTGTTGTTGTTGTTGTTGTTTAGTTGTTTAGTCGTGTCTGACTCTTCGTGACCCCATGGACCAGAGCACGCCAGGCACTTCTGTCTTCCACTGCCTCTCGCAGTTTGGTCAAACTCATGCTGGTAGCTTTGAGAACACTGTCCAACCATCTCGTCCTCTGTCGTCCCCTTCTCCCTGTGCCCTCCATCTTTCCCAACAACCAGGTCTTTTCCAGGGAGTCTTTCCAGAGAGTTTTGTGCTCTCCTCTTTCACCCTCATTAAAAGGTTCTTTAATTCCTCCTCACTTTCTGCCATCAAGGTTGTGTCATTTGCATATCTGAGGTTGATATTTATTCCGGCAATCTTAATTCTGGCTAGGGATTCATCCAGCCCAGCCTTTCGCATGATGAATTCTGCATATAAGTTAAATAAGCAGGGAGACAATATACAGCCTTGTCGTACTCCTTTCCCAATTTTGAACCAATCTGTTGTTCCATCTCCAGTTCTAACTGTAGCTTCTTGTCCCACATAGAGATTTCTCAGGAGACAGATGAGGTGATCAGGCACTCCCATTTCTTTAAGAACTTGCCATAGTTTGCTGTGGTCAACACAGTCAAAGGCTTTTGCATAGTCAATGAAGCAGAAGTAGATGTCTTTCTGGAACTCTCTAGCTTTCTCCATAATCCAGCGCATGTTTGCAATTTGGTCTCTGTTTCCTCTGCCTCTTCTAAATCCAGCTTGCACTTCTGGGAGTTCTCGGTCCACATACTGCTTGAGCCTGCCTTGTAGAATTTTAAGCATGCTAACAGGCTGGTAACACTTCCAGTGGGCTGGAAATAAATTCATGCACTCACATATAAAGGTAATTTAAAAAATGAACGGCTAAAGGTCAAACTGGATGTTATACTAGCCATTGCATGAATTGTTTTTGAAGTGGAAGAATGCACCTATGAGAGGTACGCCAACTGCTTAACATATTTTCAATTTAACGCAGGTAAAAATGGAGACCTCCTCCCTACGACCGAAGAGGCAGAGGAGCTGGAACGGGCCTTGCAGGCTGTGACTTCTCTTGAGTGCCTGAGTACTATAGGAGTGCTCACACAGACAGATGGCGTGCCGGTTCAAGAACTATCGGACAGAGGCATAGGGGTGTTCTCCACGGGTGCTGAAACTTCAGGAATTCAGTCCTTGAGCCGGGAAGTCAACGCGGATCTAGGTGAGCTGCTGAATGGGCGTATAGTGCATGACGAGAATTTCTCTAGCCTGGACCTGGATGATAGTTTGCTCCGCTCTGCTACCTTATCCAACCCACCTACGCCCCTGGCAGGGCAGATTCAGGGGCAATTCTCTGCCCCAGCCAACGTTGGCCTTACTTCTGCCACTCTGATCAGTCAGAGTGGGCTTGGGGAGAGAGCCTTCCCAGGACAATTTCAAGGACTTCACGATGGCAGCCATGCCTCCCAGAGGCCACACCCTGCCCAGCTGCTAAGCAAGGCAGACGACCTAATCACCTCACGACAGCAATACAGCAGTGACCATTCACACTCCTCACCCCATGGAAGCCATTACGACAGCGAGCATGTGCCGTCGCCCTACAGTGACCATATCACGTCCCCCCATGCCGCCTCCTACTCTGGCGATAACTTGGCAGCTACCTTCTCCGCAGAGATGCCCATCATAGCACAACATCTGCTCCCTTCGCAGCTGGAGGTACCGCTCGGTGGCGTGGTGAACCCCAGAACTCACTGGGGGAGCCTCCCCGTCAGCCTGGGCGACCCTTCTCCGTTCAGCAACCTGCTCGGTGCCGACGGACACCTGCTCTCCACCTCCCTGTCCACGCCACCCAGCACGTCGCACTCAGAGACCACGCAGCCTGCCTTCGCCACCGTCACCCCCAACAGCTCCAGCGTGCTCCCGGGGTTGCCGCAGACCAGTTTCAGCGGCATGGGCCCTGGGTCTTCTGAACTCATGGCCTCCACCTCCCCAAAGCAACAGCTCCCTCAGTTCAGCGCCGCCTTTGGCCACCAGCTGAGCTCCCACAGCGGCATCCCCAAGGACCTGCAGCCAAGCCACAGCTCCATAGCGCCTCCCACAGGCTTCACAGTAACAGGTGCCACAGCTACTAGTACCAATAACGCATCTGCTCCCTTCACCACCTCCAGCTGAGCTCGTCTGTCTGCAAAATTCAGGCAGTTGGGGGGACCTTACGTTCCCTCTCACCCCACCCTGGCCCACTTCTCTTTTCCTGATTTTTGTCATCTCCTTTTTAAAGACTTGGTTTAAATTTAAAACAAAAAGAGGGGGCAAAAAGTCCTGATTCAGTGCAGACCAGGGTTTCCCCGTTGCTCTGCTCTGCTCTCTCTTGATCTTATGTGCTGGTTTCTGTATTGGTGCTCATTTACCCCTTTCAGATTTTGTTATACTTAGCCAGTTAAATATCCCAGATAAAAGAATACAGCACAGGTTCCGGATGCTGTAACTGACCATAGATGAGAAATCTGTGACCCTCTAGGTGTTGCTGCGCTCGAGTTCCCATAGTCCTTGACCACTGGCCATCCTGCCTGCTGCTGGGGCAAATTGGGAGGAGTCCCAGCGACTCTGGAGGGCCGCAGACTCCCTAGTCCTGCCTTAGACTGATAAATGAGAAGTTAGATACAATGGACTCTAGACCCAAAAGTGAGATGATACCTCAAATATAACTAATGCAAGTTCCTAAGAATATCAAATCAGAGTATCCAGTCCCGTGAGCACCTGGGCATGAGGTGAGAAGATGATTTATTTCAAAGAATGCAAATGGCATGAAAGGGGGATCAACGTTTTGATTTGGTAACTGGGCACTGCAGACTTAAACCAACACCATAGTTCAATTGTTAATTCTGTCAGCTTAACACTGGGCTCTTAACCTCCTCTGTGAGCGCAGGGGTTTGTGTGTGTATTTGTGTGTGCGCGTGTATATGATGGGTAAATGACAGGTTGTTTCCCTCCCTTTCTTTCCTGTTCTGAAAGACCATCTTGAAACCAGTGACCGTTCATACTGCAAGCTAATTTGGTTTTTGAAGTTGGGTTGGATGGAAGAAAGGATGAATTTGTAGGACATGAGATTGTACTTGTTGGTTCAGAGTATCTATGACGGTGGGGAGTTTTAAATAAAATATATATATCATTGGTATGTAGAACAGAAAGCAGAACTGAGTACTGTAATTAATTGCAATGGTGTACCTGCTCAGATAAAACATATGCTAATTCCTAAAGCTGATCAATTATTACAGTAGTGTTGTTGGGTTGACATTTTCCAATGGAGCGTTACTTTTAACATAGCCAAGTCTCAGCCGAAAGTGGCAGAATTGTGTCATGGGCCCCTTTCCCCACTCAAACCAATGTGAGATCAGAACTGCTGAGTGATCTTACAAAGTTGTAGACGTCTCCAGATACTTGATGCTTCTGGGGATTCCTACAGAAGCCGTGAGCCCTTACGGTGCTCCGTAATACTTTGGGAATATTTAGATATTTTTAGAAATCTTTTGTGCAGAGTGAGGTCTGGGAAGAAAGAACAGGCATGCTAAACAACACATGCTACTGAAGTTAATAGAAAAGAAAAGAAAAGTGCTGGCGTTCTCCTATCTCTAATCAGTGGTCTTGCTAATAAATACATTTTCAAAGTCAGAGGTTCTACTGTTATCACTTCATGCCCCCTGTAGATCCACAGCAATCAAACTGTAAGGAGTTTGTCAGAATAAGGACTGCTTCCCCCACAAAAAGTTCTTTATCAAGCAAGCTACAAGGTCTCTGCTGCTCCCCCCTCCTTAAACAGGGCTTGTAGCTGTGCTGATTCTCAAAAGAAAAGTAGATTATGCCATTTATTTCTCAGTTCTGCTCAGTGGAGGCCAATCCTTGCAATCATTTCTTGTTTTCTGGAGTAGACATGGACGGAACAACCATCTACTCCTAAGAGCAGGGCTTTGTTATATTTTATGGTAAGAGGTTTGGACTGTACATAATTCCATCTACTTTTTATAATATATTTAAAAAGATACGGAGAGAGAAGAAGGCACACTCTAGTAGAGTATTTTAATTGGTCTTCTGTGGGGGATGAAGAGGGAGCTCAACTTTCTCTTTGTGACTGAAGCAGTTGTTTCCTGTCTAGCTTTTCCATTCCGCTTTCAAATGGTGCTCAAGTGAGAATCTGGTACAGGCGTCCTCCTCCTCCCAGACCTTTGGGCAGGGGAGGGTCCCAGGAATTGCCTGTCTGAATCCCATAAATTTGAACTATTGCCTTCTTTTAAAAAGCTGTGCTTATTATTTTGAGAGGATCAGGGAGTTTTCCCCTGGAAATAAAAGTACATGTTGCTGGAAAACATTTTTATGCTTTTTAACCTTGTGAAATCCCTCCCTGCATTTGAAATTGAACTGTATAATAAACATCTAAGTGTGTTCCAAATTATATTTGTAATGTATCTGTTTTAAGCCAGTTAACGAGATGAAGGAAAGCATTTTCTTTATTCTACTTTAGTGCACAGTGTATTGTGAAATGATTTGCCCCCTCCAAAAAAAACCCTGGCTTTTGTGCTAAATAGGAGAGGGGGGAGGGAAAGCCCCGTTCAGTTCCCTCTGTTTGTTTCCAATCAAATTGAACAAGTGATTAGCTCCAACAGGAAAGTAAATTGGTTTGGCAAACTACAAAACTCCTCTTTATAAATATCATTTGGTGCTATATTATTCCAGTACCTGAAAATATGGCAGAATGATTGGGATCTGAAGACTGATGTCTTCTGGGCGTGTGCAAGAGCTTTTCAGCCTCCCCATGCCTGTTGCAGCCTCTTAAAGTTTGGGGGACCTTCCGAGACCACATTCCATGCAGTTTGAGGGGTTGCTGCCAGAAGGCAAAATTCACAGGCTGGGAGTGCAAAACAGACCAGTTGCAAAATTTGCAGCAAACCTTTCTGCTACTTCTCAGTGATGTTCACAGCCTGTCTTTAAAAAGAAGCCAGCGTGGTTCTTGCTCACATTCAGGGCAAAGTCCTGCATGCATAACTTAACACAAAGACGCCAGCCTTCTGCATGTGACATAGTGGGAAAATGCAAGGCTACAGCAGCTACACATCTAGGCAGAAGACAGACTATAATCAAGTCAGCTTTGGAAGTGCAGGTCCCTGTTTTGATTTCACAGCAGGCTATTACGGTTTCCATATTTCCCTTAAGGAAACACCATTGTTCGTGTCAAAAGTGTCTTGCAGCAGATCCTGTTTCTCCATTGCATTTTCCTAATGCTGCTTACGTTTCTAATCCTTCCCTTTCAAAACATCGCCCTTTTGTTCTCACGTAGTTAAATTATGGGCCACAAATGTACCGCATGGATAATTTCTTTATAATCTGTATTGTTAAGAGGCTGGAATTTTCAGGGTTCCTAGCAAAATTCGGTTTATGACTCTTCGCTTTTAATTCACATCTCTTGTTCTTGTGAATTCGTTTTCTTTTAAGGAGTTTTGATCGCACCTAGTGTCATGACATGGTTTTCATTAATGGAGAACATGATGTTTCCATATGTGGTTAAGCAAGATGATGTGCGAGGATAAAATCCTCTAAAAGTAATTTCCCCATAAAGTAGGAATGTCCCTCGGGGACGTCATTTCAGAAAGTTTAATGAAATCGCTTGAAAAGAATGCCTGCTTAAGGTGTGGTGCTTGTATGAACCCCCCTCCCCAAATCTTTATTCCAGGATGCTTAACTGTTTGTTGGTTCTCAATAAACCCTGCCTTATGAACAAAGACAAATAGTAACGTTTAACACACTTACTGTTTGTGCAAGCTAGTATTTTATGCATTAAGAAAAAGAAAGAGGTAGAATCGGTGGTTCTCTCCTCTTGATATCCAGGTTTGAAAGTAAGAACTTATTAACTTGCTTTATTTTATGTTTGTTGTGAACAATCTACTGCGTGAACCCTGTTGTTTTAGTTGTGTACATCGTAGATTTCTAGTTTAGAACTAAGAACACGTGGTAATGCATAAGAAGGGAACCAGCTTTGCATTGCCACTGGAGGGCAGCATAAGGAAAGTCTATAACACACAGTCTATAATTATGAAATATCTTTCCTAGAATGTGAGGGAACTAGAGCGAGAAAACTCAGGGCTGAAAAAAAGAGAAAAATAACAATTCAGTGCAACTCCTCCTTTCTAACCCCTTATAACACACATGCATGTATGTGTTCATGCGCGCGCGCACACACAAATAAACACACACACTCTAAATTGTATGAGCTGGATTAATACATTGAACTTGGTCTGCTGGTGTGTCTTCACCGTCTTGTTGGTTGGTGGGTCCCCAATTTTTTTTAATCCCACAGTCATTGTCCCCAAATCTGTGTTGTCAAAAAGACAGTGCAGCTCACTCCTGGATTTTAGCGTCTTAAAAGAAAACAAACTAGGAAATGGACCCAGCCTGGAAAAGATGGTCAGTTATGTTATGCTAAGGAGTATCTCGTTTCTGTTGAGGGAAGAGGGTTGAACCAGTTTCTCTGAATGGTGATTATCACTGTCCAGTTTTGGGCATGTCTCAGGGATTCCTTGTGGAAATAAAGGCAGTTAAAATAAAAGTAGTTGCGAAGAAGAAATTTTTGCAGGAGAGCATCATCAAAGCATGAACACCAGAAAGTGAATTGGTTTCTGGGACTCATGGCCTGGTGGCTGTTCTCTCGTGGAAGCTGTGCTCAAGTCCACCGTACAAAATATTCCCCCACCCCATCCCATAATGCTTAGCTTTAAGCTTTTATTTAAGAACACCCCTTTCCCTTTCCTCCCTGCCTGCACCACGTGTGTTCAGAATACTTATTGTAGATTTTTAAGAGAAAAGGTATATTAATTTATGCTATTAACATCACCTCATAAATTATAAGTTTTATACTAAAAAGCTATTGAGTGTAATGAATTATGTTGCATATGTGTTTTAATAGCTATGAAATTATACACATTTTTTTAAAAAAAGAAGAACAATTTGCCCTTACCCTCAACGAAGCACCTTTTTACACTGGAACTTTGCCGTGTCAAGGTGTACAGCTATTCTTTGCTACCTTGCAGATATAAATATATAAATAAAATCTAAAACCTATAAGGGGGGGAAACGGTCTCTCGCATTGACAAAACATAAAACCCTTCTTGACCCATATATTCTTCCTCTGAGGACGTTTGTTATTCTGCAATAATTTATCTGTGGTTTGTACCTATGATGGTTAGGTGCTTTTAGTTACAGGGTAAGTAGATCAAATTTGAAATCCAATTACTGCAGCTGGGAATTGCGAACCAAGTTTGTAAGACTCCCTTCCCCTTGACCTTCAGATAGATTCATTTCCAGTTAGCTCTGCAAGTTGGAAGTTCAAAGGTTGAAATGTTAAAATCTAGGGATCCACAGTGTCTTATTCAGGAAATCCCCCCCCCTTCCGTTCCTCTCAAAGGAATTCCCACTGTGACTTATAAATAGAACTTAGGTATCTTTTGTGCACGTATGTTTACTGTATACACACAAAATATGCATTGGGGAAACTGTATGTGTGATACATGAATGTGTATATTGTATGTAGGTTACGGGGCTTTTTTTGTTTTTGTTTTGCTTTGTAAAGAGAAAAGTAGTTGAGGGGTGATAGAATATATCGTGGAAATGTGATCACTTAGTTGGAGCTCCTCTCGTGCTCACCGTTGTTCAAATAACCAAACTACATACAGTTTTCTGTTCCAAGGCTAACTCTGATATCACGTTGCTCGTTTGCTTGGTTTGTTTTCTAATCTCTGACTCCCAACTGCATTGAGCCCCGTTTAAATGACAGAAAATGCCATTTTTCCAAGACAGCCTTTTACAGATATAGATTAAGTAAAGCGTGTGCTGATGAAGGAGAATTTAAAATGGATATATATCTAGTGGGAATGTCAGCCATGGGAACCTGCTGTACTACTTCAGGGTAGTTCTAGAGTTTTCTTCCTCCCGTTTTTAAACACTGTCCTTGTTATCAGATTGTTTTGAACCCTCATGGTAGATGGGTTTTTGTCTCCATATTAGATGTTCACATCAAAGCTCTATATAGTGTATTTCAGAAGGAGATAAAGTGTCTGAAAAATGTTTGGTTGGGGCTTTTATACAGGACTGATGCTACTTTCAATCCCAAAGAAACCCACTCTAATAATCATTTTAGTTAAAGATATTTTGAGGGGACTGGAATTTTTACTTGGGCCAATGTGGGTGTAACTCTGGCTCCTTGCTAACCATGGTTTGCAGAAGACTGTGCACATTTCTTTCCCCCGACACATCCCACCGTGGAGAAGAGTTGCATGCCTCACCTCCTTTCATAGCATTTAAGCAGTTTGTCAGCACCAGTACTGATCACCGTTAAGGCACATCCAGGATTTGCCTTGAGCCAGGTTCTCAAACTCACTTGGCACCCTTTCTAGTTGAAAGGAAACTGCAGATAGCCTTAACCACAAAAAAACATGTGGTTTGCACGTATCACTAAACACAAACATGTGGTTTGCGTGTCACACTAAACTGTAATTTAACATTTTGTGCATGATCTAGCTCTCTTCTCCTCCAGCACAGGCACAAGAACAAGGCTGGAAGCACCTGATTCCATTTTCAGCTAACTGCAGTTTGTAAATCATCTGATTGGGATGATCATATCTTGACTTAATAAGCCAAGAAATGAACAGGCCTCTTGCCCATGTACACAGACCTTTCATTCCACAGAATAAGCAACCATACCAGGAAGGTTCTGATTAACCTCAGTTTCCTGTTTTGTCCAAACGGAGAAACTATTGTTAGCAGCTTCAGAACAAATGAGGAGCTTAAACTATGGTCTGGAGATGGTTTAGGATCCTGGCTTGTTCTGAAGCTAATAACCATAGTTTTCCAGTTTGAATGAAGCAGGAAACTATGTTTAATTAGAATCTTCTTGAAGAAAAAATTAATGAGGCTGTGGATGCAGTCAAAAACATTCATATCTTGGCTTATCGAGAGACAGACATCTGAACTGGGTTTATATCTGAAGATGGCTAAGTACCCAATTCTCTTCATTCCTTATAAGGCTTGGTTTCAAACCCTTGATCTTCTTGGTCACCCTCCTCTGCACACATTCCAGCTTGTCAACATCCTTCTTATATTGTGGTGCCCAGAATTGGACACAGTATTCCAAGTGTGGAGGCAGAAATGAGCAGAACTATTACTTCCCTTGATCTGGGATGCACCACCTAGAATAGTATTAGGGTTTTTTTGCTGCTGCTGCACCACACTGTTGACTCATGTTAAGCTTGTGGTCCACTAAGGTCCCCTAGATCCTTTTCCTAAATAAGCCAGGTGTCCCCCAGCTTATATGTGTGAACTGCTTCTTCCTGCTTAAGTGTAGAACCTTACATTTGTCCCTATTGAAATCCCGATTCTGCCTTCAGCACGTTGGCTACCCCTCCCAGTTAAATGCCATCTGCAAATTGGTTGTACATTCCCTCAATTCCTTCATCCAAGTTGTTTATAAAGATGTTGCAGAGCAGTGTGCCCAAGACAGAACTGTCCGGCACTGCATTTGTCAATTTTCCCCAGGATGACGAGAAACGATTATTGAGCATGCTTTGGGTTCAGTCAGTCAACCAGCTACAAATCCACCTGAGTTACTTTGTCCAGTCTACATTTTACCAATGGCTCCACAAGAATATGGTCAAAAGTCTTACTGCAGTCAAGATAAACTACATCCACCGCATTCCCCTGATCTACCAAACATGCAACTTTATATTAAAAAAATGACATTCGTCTGGCATGACTTGTTTTTGAGAAACCCATGCTGGGCCTTAGTAATCACAGAATACTTTTCTAAGTGCTCAAAGACTGTTCAATTATCTGTTCTGCAACCTTTCCTGGTATCGATTGCCAGCTCACTGGTTGGTAGTCTTCTCCCTGCCCGCCCCCCTTTTGAAGAACATTTGCCTGCTTCAATTTTGCAGGGACCTCACCTGTTCTTTTCCTATCTTGGGCTGCAGCTCCCTCCTTACATTATTTATTCTGTTGTCACCAGGTTGGGCATCACTTTCCTTTTGGGTCAAGACAGAGGCAAAGTAGATGTTGAGCAGTTCCGCCTTCTCTCTGTCACCCAATAGCATTTCTCCACCTTCTCCACGCAGAGGACCTCCCACTTGTTCTTCCTCTTACTTTCAACATCGCCAAATAAATGTTATTTTTGTTATTTTTAACCTCTCTTGCAAGCCTGAGCTCATTCTGAGCCTGCGTGACATTCATCCTGTAACTCTTGGCGACTCATGTATGCTCCTTATTTGTGATTTCCCCTTTCTTCCACTTCTTATATATGCCCTTCTTAAATCTCCTCTCATCTCTAAGCTCCTTATGCAGCCACACTGGTTTCTTTAGCTGCCTCCCACTCTTCCTTCTTGTTGGAATTGTCTGCCTTTGTGCCTTCAACATTTCACCTTTAAGAAACTCCCATCCATATTGGACTCCCTTCTCTTTGAGTATTTCTGGCCACAGGACTTCACCTCGTAGTTCCTTAAACTTTATGAAATCAGCCTTCTTAAAACTCCAGAGTGCATGTCTGACTACTTCAGACACGGTCTGAAACCGACTTGTTGCATTAACTATATGCTAACCGTGGTTTCTCCAGGTTCAGAAATGATGACAAATCACAGTTTGTTGAAAGTGGAATCAAATACCTCGGATCATTTACTCTCGGCTGTGCCAACAGGGGGAAAGGAAGCAGCCACGCCTGGGGATGGTGCATGCAAGAATGAATTATGGTCTAGTGTTTTGTGGAAACACAGCTTCTTTATGTGCTGACAGACAGCTTAAGTGCTGTAGAAGGATATAGGGGGGGTCACTCTAGGGAGTAGGGAGACTGGGGAGAAAAAGTGTGTCCCAAGGCCCATTTTTGACATTGCTAGTTTCACTTAGCAGGCAGCCAATACAGTGTTACCTCTAGTTACGGACTTGATCCATTCCGGGGTGCCGTTCGCACCCTGAAAAGTCCATAACTAGAGCGCCGCTTCTGCGCACGTGTGCGATAGAGCACTTCTGTGCACGTGCGAAGCATGCAGAACGCTTCTGTGCACACACGCACAGCGAAACCCGAAAGTATACACTTCCGGGTTTGCCGCGTTCGCAAGCCGAAAAGACGCAACATGAACCTACTGCAACACGAGGTATGACTGTACTGCATCTGCACGGTCCTTAGAAATTGTGCGTAAGAGACCCAAACCATTTTCGCTCAGTCCCTTTCTCATTTGGATACACAAAACTGTAACCACCCAAGCTGAAAACAGCTATGCCTTTTATGCTGCAAGTTTCTGGTGCTGTGAAAATCATGTCATTAAAACATCTCCATTCGCCCAAATGACTCTTCATACACACATGTATATTACAGGGTTTCTGAGGACAGATTTCATTGCAAAACAGGAGATATATATTTCTTAAGCCTGATCCCCCCCCTTCCAACACCCCACCCTCAATTATTTTTATGAACATCATATTCCTTGTACATATGCATGCAGCGAGAAGAGGACATGTGGGGTTGTTTATGGTCTTTGCTTCCTGTGAGTTGCGGAAGACGGGAAGTACCAGAGTAAATTTATTTATGGGGAAGTGTAGACTCCTTTTGTGTATACGTGTACAGAGAGTTGTATATCAGATGTGGCAGCACTTCGCCAAATGTGGAATTGCCCTTTCCATGTAGAGAAGATAATATGAATGTGAGACTTCTAGTTCTATAGATGTGTGCAGGTTTGTGTCCACATGCTAGATAGACATGCGGCACACATATACAAGATATGTTACAATGAGTTATGTGTCTGGGACAAAGCTCTACGTGTAGAAAGCCGAAATTGTAGTTCCGTTTGAGGGGTTTGGGATGACTTGAAACTACTGCTTGATGGCCACTCCTTTTGTTAGCATGGACTTCTCTTTTAGTATTTGCTTTTGTTTCTAATATGAAAGCCCTCGAAGCTATTTTCCAGATTCCCTCCTCCTTTTCCATAGCTCTGGCCCTTCCCTCAGTGCCCCCTCGTTCATCTGGCCCTGTCCCAGTCCTGACAAACCAAACTGGAGCTTCCTCTCAGTACGGTCCAAGCTACCGTATTTTTTGCTCCATAAGACGCACCAGACCATAAGACGCACCTAGTTTTTGGAAGAGGAAAACAAGAAAAAAAAAATCTGAATCCCAGAAGCCAGAACAGCAAGAGGGATCGCTGCGCAGCGAAAGCAGTGATCCCTCTTGCTGTTCTGGCTTCTGGGATAGCTGCGCAGCCTGCATTCGCTCCATAAGACGCACACACATTTCCCCTTACTTTTTAGGAGGGAAAAAGTGAGTCTTATAGAGCAAAAAATACAGTAAGTCCAGTCTTGCTACTCCTTTCTTAAAGCAGATAATTTTAAAGCCAGTCACTGTAACCAGTCAACTTTTTTATTTTCAAAGCATATGTCTTGTTGGTTTATTATGCCAAAGCATAAATAAACCTATAAATATATATATATATATTCAGATGTTTTTGTTTCTATATTCCCCTTTGTTTTCTTCAGGGCGTGCAAGAGGGCAGCCTGTTTCCTCTTAAAATTCCCAGTTCTTACAGTTACCTACTAAATACATTGCTTGGGATGTTGGAAGTTGACCTGAAACTCCACCTTGAATGGAGGCAGTATAAAGTCCGGGTCATTGATATTTAATATGGTTCAGTTTAGTGTGACACAGCTGCTTGTCTGCAAATATGTTCTTCATATTAGACCCTCTTGTGTTGGTTTTAAACTAAAGACCTGTTCGCATGGCCAAAAGGACAACGCAGGACAGGGATGGTTCAGAATACATCATTACAGCGGGTCTCATCCTTGTGGTCCATGGCTTATCCATCTTTATTTTTCAGCACATGACAAAGGATGCATGCAGAAAGGAGAGCTCAGTTGTGTTGGCTGTCCAATGGACCACTTTCCTATGCAGCCAGATGTAATTCACCTTAAGCTTTATACGTTGAGCCAAACGGTCTTGGAAAAATCACCTCTAAATTGGATTTCTGTAGTTCTCAATAGACAATCCAGCCCGTTCCATAGCACATAAATCTCACTAAAATTCATAACCATTTCCGAAGTACAATTACCCCTTTACATTTTCTGGGCTTCAATGCTCAGGGCTTCCCATATAATCTGTATCCCCCCCCAAGCACTAAAATTAACTTCTGGCCCCCGACATCCCCTTGTGTCCATGCGCAACAAAAGAGTCAATATTGTAGGGCTAAATGTTTCTGTATTTGTATATGTATATATAAAAAACACACTATTTCAGGGCATAAATATATATGTATGCAATTCCCCCCCCCCCATCTCATTCTAAATTCATGAATACATGAGATTATAGCTATGTTTTATGTGGATTTTGGTCCAATTCTGACATTTAGCAAAATGCTGTCCCTTCTGGAGTAGCCAAGCTGCAGTTGCAGTTATATGTCATAAATGAAAGAAGAAAATATTTATGATTATCAAAAGCCATTTGAAATTGTCTCTTAACAAGGAATTTGATTTGTTAAATGCTGCCTGGTGTCAAAAGGGAAGGTGCCTGTTTCTTAGTGTGGGATCCTGTTGATTGTAATAAATTGCCTTTCATTTGAACCCTATTTTTAAAATTGTAAAGATTTGCATTTTGCTGTGAAGAGTTTCCCTCCAAATTTTCCTACAACTGGCATGCTTCCATCAATGTATACCTTGCGCATTTATTAGCATTGGTTTCACTGAGGAGATGGTATATTTTGATGCCTCTACAGGAAAACAATATTGCCTCATTGTTCTACCGCAATTAACATCCCTTTCAAGGGTGCGACTTTTTTATTTTTTACAAAGAAATGTCTGGAAATGAGTCATACTTTTTATTCAAAGTTCTTCGGTGAGAACCGTTTCTAAGAATTTCTGGGCCCGTTTTCTACACCATCCTCTTATGTAGCTCTCTTTCCCTACGTCCAAACGGAACGAACGAGCGTGTTCAGGTACAGAATGGGAGGGGTGGGGATTTAAGAATATATGCTTAAAGCGCGGCCGGTTTGAGCCGTTCGAGCCAAAATACCTTTGCAATCCAGATGAAGCTGGAATGGAGGAAGTCATCAAATGCCGTATTTTTCGCTCTATAAGACGCACCAGACCACAAGACGCACCTAGCTTTTGGAGGAAGAAAACAAGAAAAAAAATATTCTGAATCTCAGAAGCCAGAACAGTGAGAGGGATCGCTGCGCAGTGAAAGCAGCAATCCCTCTTGCTTTTCTGGCTTCTGGGATAGCTGCGCAGCCTGAATTCGCTCCATAAGACGCACACACATTTCAACTTTTTAGGAGGGGAAAAGTGAGTCTTATAGAGCAAAAAATACGGTAATTGGGCTGGCCAGAAAACTAAGGGATGGCGTGCTCTCGTCTATTCTTAAGGTTGTCCTTGAAAAAGTGGGCATTTGTGTCATTTCAAAGCTAATGTCCTTAACAGCTTGATATCAGAAGAAGCCTCCTAACACAACCACTTTGTGGCAGCCACTTGTAATATGGAAGAAATTGCAGTGGGAAAAGCAAGGTGAGGTAGCAGTGCCTTGTGGGTGTTGCAGCTTGCTAACGCTAACATGTCCTCCAGAGTTACTCCTGCACGGTAGCAAGGATTAGCAGCCTACGCCCATCGGTTCCCATCCCAGCCACATGCCGATTTGTGTTTTTCTTAGCAACGAAAACCTTTAAGCAGCCGTTTAAAGGGAACCTACTCCGTTGACGTGGCACTCGTGTACACACACACACAAAAAACGCAGATACGATGCCTAATCTGAATACGAGTGGATGGGGACAACAATCGAGAACATCACCTGTATCCCTGAAAAATTCCAGCTTGGCTAGAAATCCTCATTTTAACACAATTTCCAAGGCAGCATTCCAGAGGTGGGTAACGAGGCTGCCCTTTGCGCTTTCCTTTTAAATTGGAAGAGCCAGATGTCCCCCTTACTTCTCAATGAATGTACTGTATTACCATTAAAAAGAGAAAAGAAAAAAATGAATCAATGAAATTATAAGATTGGTCTTTGGTTATCTGGTCCTTGTTTTAATTGGTTTAAGGGTTTTTGTATACAGAAGTTTACATTTTTATGTATATTCTTGTGTAAAAACGGATGTAATATGTGTATAAAACACTGGTATGTATTATCTGTATATAGTGTGAGAAAATGATCTTTCTTTCTTTTTTTTCTTTTGGATGTATTAATAAATCTTGCTGTGAAGTAGCCTTGGTTTATTTTATTAGAGTGAAAACCTCACCTAAAGGATTTATAAGCTGCTACTTTGAAGGCCAGTCGTATTGCTCTGGGTGGCAGTGCTCAGAATATGCATAATGTACAAGGCATGCATTGGTAAGTGATTATATCAAAGAATCCTATGTATGTGGCCTCGAACTCCCTTGCGGGAGTCCTCACAGAATCCTGAGGATTTGGGGTTTCATTATTTTCTTTTGTTTTTCTCCAAATTTCTAGCCCTCAGGAGAAGAACCTGGAAAATGTATGGGGAAATTTTATGTTCTTGCACAAAGGGCATGTAATACAATGCAGATTAGCTATAGTGGTTCAAAGCAAGAGGCATTTTTACTCCATGAGGGATTATAAAAGGCTGAAATGAACATTCTTTTTAAAACTCAGGTGAATAAAAGCGCTTGAAACATTTATACACATTATGCAGACTTGCAGAACTTCAGCAACCCCACATTTCTGGAATGATACCGAGCTGAAGTTTCAAAATGATCTTGAATTTACAGTGGTCGCCCAGTTGCCATCCTCACCGCAACATATTTCAAAACTTTGAGAGCAATTTTGCCAGCTCCCCACAGCCTTTGGGTAGAATAAATAATTCTACGTCCGCACATGCCATAGCAAGTATCTGGTACAGTAGTACCTTGGGTTACATACGCTTCAGGTTACATACGCTTCAGGTTACAGACTCCGCTAACCCAGAAATAGTACCTCAGGTTTTTTTTTTTTAAAAATAAATTTTTTATTGAAGTTTTAACAAATGAGTTTTAACAAACAGCATAAAAATAAAAAAGAAAAAAAGAGAGAAAAAAAAAAGTACAAAAGATAAAAACACGTATAACCTCAATTTTTACTTTCTTTAAGCTTACTTTCACGACTTCCTCATACCTTCCCTTTCTGTATTCTAATTTCAGATTCAATTTTCAGCAAATCCTTTCCCTACATTTACAATAATTTTAGTAACAAATATTTTCTTCCAATTATCCCTTACTGCTTTTAACCCCTTAATAACCAATCCAACATTTTTCTAACCTTCATTAATTTTACAATATTTTTTTAGATACTCTTTAAACTTCTTCCAATCTTCCTGCGCCGTATCGCTTCCCTGGTCACGGATTCTGCTCGTCATTTCTGCCAGTCCCATATAGTCTATCACCTTCAGTTGCCACTCTTCCACGGTGGGTAGTTCTTGCATCTTCCAGTACTTTGCGATGAGTATTCTTGCTGCTGTTGTAGCATACATAAAGAATGTTCTATCTTTCTTTAACACCGATTGGCCGACAATGCCCAGGAGAAAGGCCTCTGGTTTCTTAGGGAAAGTGTACCTGAGTACTTTTTTCAGTTCATTATAGATCATTTCCCAGAAGACCTTAATCTTTGGGCACGTCCACCAAAGGTGGAAGAATGTTCCTTCAATTTCTTTACATTTCCAACATTTATTATCGGGCAAGTGATAAATTTTTGCAAGCTTGACTGGGGTCATGTACCACCTGTATATCATTTTCATAATATTCTCTCTTAAAGCATTACACGCCGTAAATTTCATACCTGTGGTCCACAACCTTTCCCAGTCAGCAAACAAAATGTTATGACCAATGTCCTGTGCCCATTTAATCATTGCAGACTTAACCACTTCATCTTGTGTATTCCATTCCAACAACAAGCTATACATTCTTGACAGATTCTTAGTACTGGATTCTAACAGTTCAGTCTCTAATTTTGATTTTTCCACCTGGAAACCAATTTTTCTGTCTGTTTTAAACACTTCCATTATTTGATGATAATGAAGCCAATCTCTCACTTTCCCTTTTAGTTTATCAAAACTTTGGAGTTTCCATCTGTCCCCCTCTTGTTCCAGAATTTCTCCATATCTTGGCCATTTGGCCTCCATATTAAATTTTTTAATGGCCTTTGCCTCCATTGGTGAATAGTACCTCAGGTTAAGAACTTTGCTTCAGAATGAGAACAGAAATCGTGTGGTGGCAGCGGGACGCCCCATTAGCTAAAGTGGTGCTTCAGGTTAAGAACAATTTCAGGTTATGAACGGACCTCTGGAACAAATTAAGTACATAACCAGAGGTACCACTGTATAGCTGTAGCTGCTGCCTCTGTTTATTCTGAAAGGTAACTGGGTGTTGACCAATGATAGATTTATCTCTGTCATTCAGACATACAAGTCAATTGAGAGTTCAATGAGTTCTCCTAGAATGAAATTTCTAACTTTGCTGCAGTTCGTTCTGTAACATCATGGGCTTGTGCTGGTAGAAATCAAATTTTGAGGGGACTGGAAATCAAATTGCTGAATGGTGCAATCTTGAATGTTTCAATTTCTGCCTGGGACTAGAGTGCATTGTGCTCCAGTAGCAACAGTCATTCCAGATTGTCCCTTTTGTGCTTTTCAGTTTGGTGAGCTGAAAGTTCTCAGAAGACATGTTTCTGAGGAAACGTGTGGTTCTCTCCCCCCACAATCTGCTTAGAAAAAAGCCATTTTGCAGAATGTTCTCCTAATCACCTCCACCGTTTATTTCATTTGCTGGGGGAGGGGGGGATGGTGGCAGTGAGCTGCCATTTTCTTCCCAGAATGCTCTGGAGTGATGCTGGGTCCAGGCCAGTGTGGAGAATGCAAAATGGTGATGCTTGCAGCATCAAAAACACCCAAACCTTGGGTTGGAGGGAAGCTGTGCTTCCTGGCAAATTCTACCGCCAGGAAACTTGGACAGTTTTGCCTCCTCCCAGTGGTGTCGCAATGGGGGGTCGTGGGGGGCGGTGTGCTCCGGGTTCCATGTCTGCGCAGGTGACAATAAGTTACCCCGTGGGGTCTCTCAGCGGTGTGAGCAGCCACAGCCTCTCCCTGCATAAATTCAGCGAACCAGACTCTCCACCTTCTCAGCCCACAAATAAGGTGGAGAATTTCCAGAGGCCATTTGTGAGAAGATTCATTTTCGGATTCCTTGTCTAGGCCTCAGTCTGCACTCAAAGCTGCACTGCTCCATCTGGTACTTAATGAACATTTGAAGAGATTTCTTTTACCTGGTTCTGTTGTTTAGTTGTAGTCAGAAGTGAGGGAACAGTGGTATTAATCCACCAGGACCTTCAAATACTTTTTCATGCGGACATCAACAAACTTTTTGTCAAATGGGAAGTAAATACAGAGCTGCGTGATGTTCAGAAACCAAGCAGGTGACGGTGTTTCCTCTTTGAAGGAAAAACTTCACCTGCTAAATTTCTGTCTGCCAGCTGCTCTTAATGACACAAAAGCAGAATCCATCATAAAGTTGGTAATTAGATGATTTATTATGCCAGCCCCAAACCTGTGTTCTTAATGGCAGCCTGAGATGCAAATATAAACTGAGGTGGATCTACACACAGGCAAAAAAAGGTATAAATAAGTCAGAAATTATAACAAAGTAAAATTAAAAACCCTATGGGGAAAAAAGTATAAAATTTTCCTGCTCTCTGGCGCCATCCGCTGTTGCACGTTTATATCACAGTTAAATCGCTTCTTTACTAATGTATCTGAGTCCCAGCTTTTGCAAATGTTAATCTTTGTGCAAAAAGCTCTCCCTGCTTAAATTCTGTTTCACAGGCTACACCTGGAACCGAGACCAGCGCAAATGTTAGAAAACACCCCTCTTAAATATATTGCTGAATTGCACTTTGTGTTCTGCAAATAGGAGCAAACCACACCGTCGCTGAAGTCCGGCATGTAGGACTCCCAATTTAAGAGGTTCCAGTTTAAGAACGGGTTCGGTTTAAGAACAGACTTCCAGAACAGATTAAGTTCATAAACCGAGGTACCACTGTATTTATGGCAAGGAATTTCAACGGCTGCCAGTGTAGCTGACTGTAGCTGTGGACCGAATGCAGCCCCAAGTTAAAAGCACAAGTCTGTGCCTGCCTAAACTCCAAAACTGATTTTATAATGAATTGATTTTAGAATGCTGTATTATTTTACTGTTGTTAGCCGCTCTGAGCCCGGCTTTGGCTGGGGAGGGATCTAAATAAAATTTTATTATTATTATTAAAGTAAGACCCATTGAGTTCAGTGGGGCCGACTTCCACCGAAGTATAAATAGGATTGCAGCCTAAGAAACTATTTAACTGAGGGCTCAGATTAGAGGCAAGTCCTATTGTCAGGCCAGGGGTCAGCAGACTTTTTCAGCAGGGGGCCGGTCCACTGTCCCTCAGACCTTGGGGGGGCCGGATAATATTTTTTTTTGGGAAATGAACGAATTCCTGTGCCCCACAAATAACCCAGAGATGCATTTTAAACAAAAGCACACATTCTACTCATGTAAAAACACCAGGCAGGCCCCACAAACAACCCAGAGATGCATTTTAATAATAATAATAATAATAATAATAATAATAATAATAATAATAATAATAATAATAATAATATCTTTATTGTCATTGCCCCCTCTCGGGGACAACAAAATTACTTGGCTGCTCCATCCACCCAGGTAGGGCACTCCACACAAAATCAAAACAACTATAAAAACACTAATTAAAACAATACAGTATAATACAGCAAGGAAGATTAGATGACTTTCAAAGTCCAGGCTTCCCATTCAGGGCCGAGATCGCTCTGGAGAAGAAGCTGTTCTTAAGACGGCTCGTTCTTGTCTTCATCGTCCTGTATCTCCGTCCCGACGGCAGGAGCTCAAAGAGACAGTGACCAGGATGCGATGGATCTTTTACTATTTTAAATAAAAGGGCACATTCTACTCATGTAAAAAACACACTGATTCCCAGACCGTCCATGGGCCAGATTTAGAAGGCGACTGGGCCAGATCCGGCCCCTGGGCCTTAGTTTGCCTACCCATGGTCAGGCCAAACAAAGGGGAGAAAATGCTGAAGGAGGAGACATGCAAGCTTTCCCCCCCCACTTTGGCATCCGAAGCTCTTCGCATGCTGAATTTTGACTGGTACCTGTTAAACCTTTTCAGGTTTGAAGTGAAACCTGTGGTATGTGCCTTTGGGCTGCATTCATCTGTTTCGTAGCTGCTCCCAGCAAGGAGCCAAGCAGGTTTATGTGCTTTAGTGCTATCCCAGTGGCTCCCAGGAAAGTGCACAGACATAACACAAAACATAAAAATACAAGGTAGCACTATTGTATCTCCAAGGTGGTTATTTAGGTTGTGGAAAGACCAGTGGGGAGGGAGGGTTAACCCTGCTTCCCTCAGTGCTCAAAAAGACAGAATGGGAGAGACCATAAATCCAATTGTGAATTTCCCAGAAGTCATCAGTTTCTGCCCCACTTGCTTACTGTCCCTCAGCTGCACTGGGATTTAGGATAGTCCTTGCCAAACAGTCCTCACCACAGATAGGGCTGAATTTATCAGTTTTGGTTCCTCTCGGTTTCTCAGTTTTCCAGGCTTAAATTCAGTTACCCTCATTTTCTCATCAGTTTGCAATTGAAACAAACAAGCCAAGCCTTGTGAAAATTCACCAGCACCTTAAAAAGGTAAAGGTACCCCTGCCCGTACGGGCCAGTCTTGACAGACTTTAGGGTTGTGCGCCCATCTCGCTCTAGAGGCCGGGGGCCAGCGCTGTCCGCAGACACTTCCGGGTCACGTGGCCAGCATGACAAAGCTGCATCTGGTGAGCCAGCGCAGCACACGGAAACGCCGTTTACCTTCCCGCTAGTAAGCGGTCCCTATTTATCTACTTGCACCCGGGGGTGCTTTCGAACTGCTAGGTTGGCAGGCGCTGGGACCGAGCAACGGGAGCGCACCCCGCCGCGGGGATTCGAACCGCCGACCTTTCGAGCGGCAAGCCCTAGGCACTGAGGCTTTTACCCACAGCGCCACCCGCGTCCCAGCACCTTAGAGTGAATTTTATTCCAACATGCACAATTTTATTCACAATTTTGCTTTACATATATAGGTTTGTTGTTGTTGTTTAGTCGTCTAGTCGTGTCCGACTCTTCGTGACTCCATAGACCAGAGCACGCCAGGCATATATAGGTACATATATGCATTTCTGTCAAGCAAGCTTCCCTACTTTTCCCTTAAAGATCCCAAACGTACGTTATTTCCACTAATATATGCATTTTCGTGCACAGTTTCACTTGCTTTGCCTGGCTGGGAAACTGCATTGCAAAATCCGTAGAAATGCTAAGTTTGAATGATAGCTGAGTTTTGGTTTGCTTATTGTTTTGGAATGTTTGAATTAACGTAGGTTCGCCTTCAAACACAAACTGAATCGAACTTCCCCCCCCATCCCTACTCGTAGGAAAGCCACAACATTGCGCTTGACAAGAAACGGCATCCCTAGAAATGTGTATATTTGTGTGTGTGTGTGTGTGTGTGTGTGGGAGAGAGAGAGAGAGAGAGAGAGAGAGAGAGATTCGAAAGCAGTCCTGCAAAGAGGAATTTCAAATGAGTGGCAGCATGAGAAGGAAAATGGTACTTTCAACTGTCACTTCTTGAATGGGCGTGCTAATGCTGTTTCTGTTATTTAAGCTCTCTACCCTATAATCATCCCATTTCTTGCCAGACAGAAAGTGTCTCCTGTTTTATTAATATTATTGCTGAATTTGTGGTTGTGAAAAGATGCTGAACTGACATCCTTGGGCACTGACTGGCTTTTATTAAATAAACAGAACGGATTTATTATAGCCCATAGACAGAGCTGTTGATATTCCAGCCATGGACACGGGCCAGAAAGAAAGAAAGAAAATGCCCCAGATTCTGCGTGGAGGAAGCTCGAATTCTGTTCTCAAAATAAATGGTGGAAACATGTTTCCTGCATGCAAGCGTGTTACCACCTTGTTCTGAACCTGATCCAGAGCAACTTTTACAATGTGTGTAATCTTTTTGGCAAGGAATGGGGTGGTGACACTGGAAATGGACTGGCTCCAGCGAGTGGGGAGGCTGGGAATTTGCCAGATTAGCAGAGGAAGAACTGCCTTAACAGGGCTACCATGTTCACTTTGCATGAAGTGCCTACAAAGATCAGAAGCAGCTGAAGAGAAATCTCAGTTTGTATGCCTCCAAATCCTGGAGCCAACATGGCCAAAGCCCATGAGAGCAGAATCGACAGCTATGCGTAACAGAGGCCCTGGTGCTGTTTCTAAAATGATTTAACAAAACGTCCTTCTCCTCCCCATCTCCAGCTGGGTTACTGTCCTCGCTGGTCCACTGATGGGCACTGATAGAGCATGTTGCGCTGGGGGCCAGCCAAGACACCCCTCTGTTGCCAGGCAGTTTGGGATGGTATGGCTCTGGCAGAGATTGGTAGCCTGAGTTGCTGGGGTAATTTTGATGTTGCCAATTTGGGGGTGGGAACAGAGGTTTTTTAAACAGTGCTCGCAGCAATCTGCTTTCTCTTTCGCTGCGGGCACTGGATCACCCGCCCTCCCTCCCTTAATTTGGGTCTTGTGCATTGACCTTGCTATGCCTGTCATGGGGTCATCTGCCGTTGGGGCAGGGGCCTGGTAGGAATTTTGTCCATTTGGCTGATTGGCTGGTGCCATTTGGTTTTTGCCTACTGCGTAGCAAATTGTCACAACTTGTAAGGTTGCGGTTAGGCATTGGTTAAAATTGGTTGGAGGAGGGGTAAGGATTGGCTGGGCCTGCCCCTCCAATGCTGCTGCTGCAAGGGAATTCCGTTAAAGGAATTCAGGGGCTTGCCATCCTTTTATCCAAACCCCTGGAATCGGGTTCAGGCTGCGTAAGCCCCTGGGAGCATGCGGGGAGAAGCTGAGGGCCTGTGGCGCAGCTCCAGTTCTCCCCAACATTGTTTCCCCTCACTGACTTTCGCTGAAATCCGGAAGTCAGTTCTGTCTCCAGGCGGGGGGACAGATAGTCCTAACCAGTGCCTAAGCAACCACTCACATCCATGTATGTTAATAAAGTTGTGGCCAAAATTATGCCAAAAACCTTAAACAAAAATTCTGTGTGAAGTGTGTGTTATTGGGGTGGGGATGTCTTGGGGACCTCGACACGCAACAAGCCTTGCTTGCTAAGGAACAACTGGGAGTGCCCTTCTGATATCCGGTGATGGGCAGGTGGGCATGGCTTGAGGGAAACGGCCTCAGGGGTCAAATTGGGAGGCAGGCCAGGCATGATTGGCAGGCACGAGTGTGGCGATCACACAGGGTTCCCGGACGTTTCACCATCTATTGATCCCCGTGCCACCACTTTATTTCTCGCTGCCACCACCCAGGCCCTACCTGGGACAATACTGAGTCCAGTCAGGGTTAAATTGGAACATAAACTTCTGTTTATGTATTGCAGTTTAACAAGCGTGTGGTTTCATAAACAGTATCGGTCAATTACATTCATGGGGTGCCTATCCAGTCCTATAACTTCCGCTACCTGCTCTCCCTCACTAAACCACCTCTCAGATATTTACTTGTCTTCCTAGCCCCTAACTGTTCCTGACTCAGCTTATTTCACTACACTAACTCAACCTACCCACAAACTCTGTCCCAATTCACTCCCACTCCAACCAACCACCCGACTCCCAACGAACTCCTCAACGAACTCTTAACGAACACCCCCCTTTGCCCCTCCCAGAGCTGGTTTTATAGTCCCACTGACTCCACCCCCCTGGGTCCTGACTGAGCAACCTGTTTACTTATTTCACCTCCAACACTCTCTCATATGTTAACGTCACAACGAGGAAATCCAAAAATATTGTTTCCCACAAATCCAAAATCTGTATGGAATTACAGAAAAGGGACTGCCCATTGTGTGGTGAGGCAGGGATATCTACTTGGGACACTTCTTGACTGTTGCTATTTTGGGGGTGGGATTCAGTCACGTACAGGCAAATTCAGATTGCGCTAAAGAGTCGGGGGTCACAGCTGCCTGATCTGATGTCTTATATCACCTCTGTGCAAACAAGTAGGCCTGGACGCTCAGTGAAAAGGGATTGCTGTATAACCTCTCCACTAACTCTGTGCAAACGAAAAGCACATGCCTGCTTTTTCGGGGAGAGCTTGTCTAGGGAAGGGGGAAGAAAAGTAACTGGAGGTGGCACTCCTTCAAAAATCTGAATGTGCCCATGGGCCTGAAAAGATTGCTGTCCCCTGGCTTTCTGGGGCCAGATCAGCTCAATTGCCAAAAGACATCTTGTTGGGTTTAATTATAACACAAGTTGTTGTTGTGTTTGTTTAGATGCTAGTCTTTAAAACAGCATTAATTTTCCCAGTGCAAGGTTAGCCCACCTGTTGCCCTCCAGAAATGCTGTTGGATTCCAGTTCCTACCAGTCCTAGCCAGCATGGGACGCAGGGTAGGGTTACTAGACGTCCCCGGTTCCCGGGGACAGTCCCCGGATTTGCAAATCTGTCCCCGGACAAATTCTGTCCCCGGAATGTCCCCAGATTTGCAAATCTGGAAACGTGGCAGTGAAATGTGGCAGTGGCAGCCTCAGCAGCCCAGAGCCAGCCCGGTAGCGCAGTTGGCTCTGGCTGGCTCTGGGCTGCTGACTGCTGCTGCCGCCGCCACTGTCGAAGGGGAACCGGGGACGTCCGGTGGTACAGATCTCCTGCCCCCTTCCCCCTTTGTTTTGTCTGATTGGGGAAGCTCAGGAGTTGTGGGTGGGTGGCTGTTGCCCGGGGGCAGGGCGCAAGGTGCGTGGTTTCTCTGCCAGTGCAAAGCCCTTCTTTCGCACCCTGTGAAAAATAAATGTGCAGAGTTTTATAAAAACTGAGCAACGGCGCACCACCCGCCCATGACTCCTGAGCCTCCCCCAATCTCCTGCCCCCTTCCCCCTTTGTTTTGACAGATTGGTGGAGGCTCAGGAGCCGTGGGCGGGCAGCCATTGCCCAGTTTTTTTAAAAAACTCTGTGCATTTATGTTTCACAGGTTGCGAAAGAAGGGCTTTGCACCTTTATACAATACAGTGGTACCTCGGTTTACATACACTTCAGGTTACATATGCTTCAGGTTACATACACTTCAGGTTACACACTCCACTAAGCCAGAAATAGTGCTTCAGGTTAAGAACTTTGCTTCAGGATAAGAACAGAAATTGGGCTCCGGCGGTGGGGCAGCAGCAGGAGGCCCCATTAGCTAAAGTGGTGCTTCAGGTTAAGAACAGTTTCAGGTTAAGTATGGACCTCCGGAACAAATCAAGTACTTAACCTAGGTACCACTGTATGCATGTGTGCTTGGGCCCAGGGTCTTTTGCCTCACCATCCCCATTACTGACTCCCTGTTGCTACTCAGCTTCAAAAAAAAAGTGTCCCCGGATTCATTGGAAAAAATCTGGTAACCATAATGAAGGGTGCTGTAGTTCAGCAAATATGTGGAGGGCACCCAATTCCCCCCCTTGCTGTCCTATGGTGCAACTCTGGCTTCTCTGCCCCATGGACAGCATTTCCGTTTCAGCGGCTAAATATGGCTGTCAAGAAAGCTACACAGGAGTCTTAAGAGAAGATCATTTCTGAAGAGTTTGACACTGGTGATCGTTTTCGGAAGGAAGGAAGGAAGGAAGGAAGGAAGGAAGGAAGGAAGGAAGGAAGGAAGTGGTGATTGCCCTCCTAGGTGACATCATGCTGGGTCATAAGGAAAGGGTTAAATGAGTGTGAAGTGATTGGCCAATGGGAACCCAAGGGGAGGAGTTAGAGTTAGTGTTGTTAAGAAGTGAGCCAGGTGTTAGAGAAGAGAGAGGGAGGATAAGTCTGTGGGTTGGGATAGTTTGATGTGAGAGAGTGAGAGAATCTGTTAGGAGGAGTCAGATAGACGGTTGGGATAATCAGTTAGAAGTTATTAGGAAGGCATAGGCCGGTAAAGAAACTAAGATTAAGAAACTGACAAGAAAAATTATCTGAAACCATAAACTTGTTAATGCTTATAAAATAAACTTGTTTATTTGGTTTAATGTTAACAACTGTCTGGACTCTGTGTGTACCTGAGAGAAATGGGTTGGTGGCAGCAGGGAAGCGATCACAGTGGTGGCACAGGGATCAATAGACCGTCAAACGTCCGGGGACCCTGTGTGATCACCACAGCTGGTTTTGTGGATCAAGCCTTATTTGGCAAGCCCCTCTGCAGATCCCAGAGGATGCAAATGGGTGACCCACTTATGTGGGAAAGTCATATTGCAGATGCTCAAAGATCTGTTCTGGAAGTCTGACTTCTTTCCGTGCCAGTGTGGTGTAGTGGTGAAGAGCGGTAGACTCGTAATCTGGTGAACCGGGTTCGCTTCCCCGCTCCTCCACATGCAGCTGCTGGGTGACCTTGGGCCAGTCACACTTCTCTGAAGTCTCTCAGCCCCACTCACCTCACAGAGTGTTTGTTGTGGGGGAGGAAGGGAAAGGAGAATGTTAGCCGCTTTGAGACTCCTTCGGGTAGTGATAAAGCGGGATATCAAATCCAAACTCTTCTTCTTCTAATGCAACCCTGCATGCACATTTGCAGGAGATGTGTGGCGTGGTGGATTCAAGGGTTTGGGCACAGCGACAGCTCCTGTAGCAGCTGCGAGGGCTTGACCCCTCTCCCCGCTCTGCTCAAGCCCCAAGAAGAAGATCTAAGAGCCGAGGTGGCTTATCTGTCTCCCAGCACTTCACTGAGCACCGAACCCACACGGCTTGGTCTGCCGCCCAGTGCCCTTGCCTCAGGATCCCACTTCCGATTGCTGTGCGTTCAGGTTATTGACACGAGGCGGGCGCTGCCAATAGCTGGGAGCTTTGATTGGCGTCTTGGATGACTTTCAGCACATCCACATCTTCCAGAAATAAATATTCTCATGTTCCCACTAGCAGCCAACGCTTCCTTGCCTGCAGAAGGGACACCAAAGCTGCGACTCCTGCTTTGAAAAGATGAAATCCTGTGTTTACCATACCTTGAGGGTTATTTCTGGATTTCTTTCTTCTTCTTAAGAACTATTTTTACTCCAGTGTTTCCCTGCCATATTCTTTCTCAGTTGATTCCGAGCTTCTGTCTCACGTTTGCATATATCGCTTTAACAGTGCTCACAGATGCACGCAAAGTGTGTTTGGTAGTAGTTATTCACAGGCCTAGGAGACCAGGGTTCAAATCTCTGCATCACATGGGTTTTGGGGTGACCTTGGGCCGGTTACAGTCTTCCTGCCTAACAGTACAGTTTGCTGCCCACATACAGTATTTGGGACCTGACTCTTTCTTTTTTCTTTTTTAAAATTAATTTTATTAGTATTTTCCACACAACAACAACACGAAAGATATCAAAAAATAATAATACACAACACACAAAAATCAACATTCAAAAACTAAAAACAAAACAACAAAAACAAAACAACAAAAACAAATCCATATCTTACAAGTTAATATTATAAACACTAAAACAACAACAAGAAGACATTGACTTCCACCAATCCCACAGCACCTCCTTTATCTCTCATTGTGTCTTCCTGTTTTCCTGTTTTCTTTATCATCTCTATCCTAACATCTAGATATAAATCCCTCTTTCATATCCTTTCACTTCACAAGGTTATTCCAGACTCAGCCAGATTTCTGCCCTCAAACCTTGACTTTTGAGGTATCCATTTAGGCACTCCCATTCTTTTTTTACTTCACTTTTTGGTTTTTGTCTTATTACGTCTGTCAATTTGGCTAATTCTAAGTATTCTGAGAGCTTACATAGCCACTCTCCCCTAGTGGGTACCGTATTTTTCTCTCTATTACACGCAGATTTTTTCTCCTAAAAAGGAAGGGGAAATGTCTGTGCGTGTTATGGAGCGAATGTGGGGGGGGGGGGTCCCTGGAGCCGATTAGGGGAGCGCAGGAACAAAAATCAGCAAAAATCAACCGTGCGTTGTGTTGGAGAGGGAAACCTGAAAAGAGGAAGTGGTTGCTTTCCTGCATTCTGCCTCAGGGTCTTACTGCCCACCCCCCTCTGTTTCGTTGCTGTGTTTGCTCAAACGGAACAAAGAGCAGGCAAATCCCCTCCCCTCCAGGCAAGCAGAGGGGAAAGCAGAGGTCTTTCCTTCTAATTCCTCTCCGTGCTCCTCGCAGGCAGCCAGAAAACATGCAGGAGGAGAGAGAAAGCTGGCTTCGGTTTGTGGAAACTTTTGCCTTTCTTTCCTCCCTCCCGTAAAATCTCTCTCCTGCTTTCTTAGCCAGCTGCTTCTCTGCACACCGCTCTCTTGTCCCTTCTGTGTTTTTCCTTCACTCCCCACTTAAAATGTAGTTACAAAGCATGGATCCTCAGGATCTTTGCATTGGGCCACCCCAAATTCACCATCAGATCACATAGCAGCCTGCCCCCCAAAAATCACACACCCACTGTTGCCTGGGGCTGCAATGGTGCAAAAATGTGGTTAAAAAGCATGGATCCACATGGATCCTCAGGATCTTTGCATTGGGCCACCCCAAATTCACCATCAGATCACATAGCAGCCTGCCCCCCAAAAATCACACACCTACTGTTGCCTGGGGCTGCAATGGTGCAAAAACGTGGTTAAAAAGCATGGATCCACATGGATCCTCAGGATCTTTGCATTGGGCCACCCCAAATTCACCATCAGATCACATAGCAGCCTGCCCCCCAAAAATCACACACCCACTGTTGCCTGGGGCTGCAATGGTGCAAAAATGTCGTTAAAAAGCATGGATCCACATGGATCCTCAGGATCTTTGCATTGGGCCACCCCAAATTCACCATCAGATCACATAGCAGCCTGCCCCCCAAAAATCACACACCCACTGTTGCCTGGGGCTGCAATGGTGCAAAAATGTGGTTAAAAAGCATGGATCCACATGGATCCTCAGGATCTTTGCATTGAGCTACCCCAAATTCACCATCAGATCACATATCTGTGGCCACAGCATGAAGCACAAAAATGATACATCCACTGTTTCATTCAGAATTTTTTTCGTTGTTTTCCTCCTCTAAAAACGATGTGCGTGTTATGGTCAGGTGCGTGTTATAGAGCGAAAAATACGGTAACTGATTCCCTTTCCAGTACATAGCCACCAGGATTCTTGCTGCAGACCTTGCGTATAAGAAAAAATTAGTTTTGTCTTCTGGAATATTGCCATTTAAAATTCCTAAGACCTGTCTCTTTCACTTCATGTAATAAACCAAACTTCCTTTATTTCTCTGGTGTGCAAACTTCTTTAACGGCCACAAAGGGTTAAGGGCAAACATATATTCATAATGAATGCATGTATTGACTCCAGCAAAAGACCCTAAATTTAGTAGGATATCTGTAGATGGTTGACATGCTTGTAGGTTTGGATGTAACAAAGTCTAGACCTGCGATTTCCCAGCCAAGTCACAATTCTGTACCACTTTCTCATGTCGAAAATACAAGTGATCAAAGGGACTCCTCCCATTTTTTCATTCTCACGCTCCTTCAGATGCTTTTTCCTCAGTATTTATGTTTTTCCTGCCTAACAACAGCTCTCCAAGTTGGTTTACAATGCAATAAAATGAAAACACAATAAAGATTTTATTTTTTATTTTTTTTAAAAGAGCTGTTGTTCTTTAAATTTTCAAAATAGCCCCCCTCCCTTCCCAAAGTGTGTTGCCTAGCAACCAGAGTCACTGAACACCAGCTTTTTTTGTTCCTCACCTGAGAACGCCTCACCTGTGCAGGTGAATACTCTGCAAAAACTTCTCCTTTTTTAAGCCCTCCACTCCAATTTGTTTTCAGTTCTTTCTGTTTCATACAAGGCCGGGTTAAGGTGGTTGGGGGTCCTAATGCAGTTCCAAAAATAAACCCCCATTCCCGAAAATAACACGAGAGGTAAGGTACCACAAAGTAAAATATTTTAAAGGCTAGCATATTTATGTATTCATTATTAATTGATGGATTGCCATTTAAGTTTTAAAAGCAGTTTAAAAGAGCCCAAACCACTAAAGACAGATGTAAAAACAGTATAAAGGCAGAGACCATTTCCTTCATTTATCAGATTAATAGTATTCTCAAAGCTGCCCCAAGTGTAATAGGTAAAGGTACCCCTGACCGTTAGAAAGAAGAATCTACTATCTATAAGGGTGTAAACCTAGGTAAAGGTAAAGGGACCCCTGACCATTAGGTCCAGTCGTGGCCGACTCTGGAGTTGCAGCGCTCATCTTGCTTTATTGGCCAAGGGAGCCGGCGTACAGCTTCCGGGTCATGTGGCCAGCATGACTAAGCCGCTTCTCGCAAACCAGAGCAGCGCACGGAATAGCCGTTTACCTTCCCGCCAGAGTAGTAACTATTTATCTACTTGCACTGGCGTGCTTTCGAACTGCTAGGTTGGCAGGAGCTGGGACCGAGCAACGGGAGCTCACCCCGTCACGGGGATTCGAACCACGACCTTCTGATCGGCAAGCCCTAGGCTCAGTGGTTTAGACCACAGCGCCACCCGCGTCCCTAAGTGTAATAGGATAAATCAATTAATCTCTTTTGACGTGGGTTTCATAAAACAAAGCCAACTAAAAATAGGTTGAACCCCACCCCAAGTTAGGTTTAAATGCTTGCTATCGTGAAATAAGAATGCCCATTCTCCCCACTCCTAACAATAAAAATGTGATGTGTTTTTGCGTGTGGTCCAGCCTAGTTGGATGGCTCTGCATGGGGCTTTGTTTCTTCAGACTACCTCTATTTTAAATGGATTACCATAATAAAAGACAAAAGTGGAAAAGACCTAACAGAAGAAGAAGAAGAGAAGAAGAGTTTGGATTTGATATCCCGCCTTTCACTCCCCTTCAGGAGTCTCAAAGCGGCTAACATTCTCCTTTCCCTTCCTCCCCCACAACAAACACTCTGTGAGGTGAGTGGGGCTGAGAGACTTCAGAGAAGTGTGACTAGCCCAAGGTCACCCAGCAGCTGCATGTGGAGGAGCGGAGACGCGAACCCGGTTCCCCAGATTACGAGACTACCGCTCTTAACCACTACACCACACTGGCTCTCACACAGAAGACATCAAGAAGAGGTGGCAAGAATACACAGAGGAACTATACCAGAAAGAAATGGATGTCTCGTACATCCCAGGTAGTGTGGTTGCTGACCTTGAGCCAGACATCCTGGAGAGTGAAGTCAAATGGGCCTTAGAAAGCACTGCTAATAAGAAGGCCAGTGGAAGTGATGATATTCCAGCTGAACTATTTAAAATTTTAAAAGATGATGCTGTTAAGGTGCTACACTCAATATGCCAGCAAATTTGGAAAACTCAGCAGTGGCCAGAGGATTGGAGAAGATCAGTCTACATCCCAATCCCAAAGAAGGGCAGTGCCAAAGAATGCTCCAACTACCGCACAATTGCACTCATTTCACACGCTAGCAAGGTTATGCTTAAAATTCTACAAGGAAGGCTCAAGCAGTATGTGGATCGAGAACTCCCAGAAGTGCAAGCTGGATTTAGAAGAGGCAGAGGAACCAGAGACCAAATTGCAAACATGCACTGGATTATAGAGAAAGCTAGAGAGTTCCAGAAAGACATCTACTTCTGCTTCATTGACTATGCAAAAGCCTTTGACTGTGTCGACCACAGCAAACTATGGCAAGTTCTTAAAGAAATGGGAGTGCCTGATCACCTCACCTGTCTCCTGAGAAATCTCTATGTGGGACAAAAAGCTACAGTTAGAACTGGATATGGAACAACTGATTGGTTCAAAATTGGGAAAGGAGTACAGCAAGGCTGTATATTGTCTCCCTGCTTATTTAAGTTATATGCAGAATTCATCATGCGAAAGGCTGGGCTGGATGAATCCCAAGCTGAAATTAAGATTGCCGCAAGAAATATCAACAACCTCAGATATGCAGATGACACAACCTTGATGGCAGAAAGTGAGGAGGAATTAAAGAACCTTTTAATGAGGGTGAAAGAGGAGAGCGCAAAATGTGGTCTGAAGCTCAACATCAAAAAAACGAAGATCATGGCCACTGGTCCCATCACCTCCTGGCAAATAGAAGGGGAATAAATGGAGGCAGTGAGAGATTTTACTTTCTTGGGCTCCATGATCACTGCAGGTGGTGACAGCAGTCACGAAATTAAAAGATGCCTGCTCCTTGGGAGAAAGGCGATGGCAAACCTAGACAGCGTCTTAAAAAGCAGAGACATCACCTTGCCAACAAAGGTCCATATAGTTAAAGCTATGGTTTTCCCAGTAGTGATGTATGGAAGTGAGAGCTGGACCATAAAGAAGGCTGATCGCCGAAGAATTGATGCTTTTGAATTATGGTGCTGGAGAAGACTCTTGAGAGTCCCATGGACTGCAAGAAGATCAAACCGATCCATTCTGAAGGAAATCAGCCCTGAGTGCTCACTGGAAGGACAGATCCTGAAGCTGAGGCTCCAATACTTTGGCCACCTCATGAGAAGAGAAGACTCCCTGGAAAAGACCCTGATTTTGGGAAAGATGGAGGGCACAAGGAGAAGGGGATGACAGAGGACGATATGGTTGGACAGTGTTCTCAAAGCTACCAGCATGAGTTTGACCAAACTGCGGGAGGCAGTGGAAGACAGGAGTGCCTGGCGTGCTCTGGTCCATGGGGTCACGAAGAGTCAGACACGACTAAACAACTAAACAACAACAACAACAAATTTTAAATTGATGGAAAAGACTCCTTTCTGAATTCTTGGAGGCCTGCTGCCAGCCAGTGCATACTGAACTGCATGATATAGGCAGCTTCCTTTGTTCCTGCACATGACCCCCAAATGACCCGAGGACAGACGATAAGCAAAAGTTTCGCTATAGCCATGTCAAATGAGTCGCAATAACCTTGATATCCTTGGCCGTGTAAACAAAGCCTGCATGGAGTTTGTTCTGCTTTCAACCAGAGGAAAACAAAAATTGGTCCAAAATTCACATGCCTAACTATTTTCCTTGGCAGTCGTATCAAAGGCTGAGAAAGGTCTGGGAACTGCATTTTGCTGCTGGCTATGGGTCAAACTCTGCTCCTGAGTTTACACTGCTGTTGCTGCAGAAAGCTGGCAAGAGATAAGTTCAATCATTCCATAAAGCAATCTGCATTGGTTTTTATCAACAGAGAGTCATCATGTATATTAATGAAGGTCATTCTGGGGAAAAGATGCTGCCTGTTAAAATAATTTTCAATTTTCTTCCTAACCTGCAGAATTAAACCTAACTGGGTATGAATGCCTTGAAAATTTGCCTGATTTGGTCCAAATTTCCTATGATGGGAGGCATACTTTGGACATACTCCGGTGTGAAATATTTGAAAAGAGCTGTTCTGTTTTTATCATTGCTCTCGCCCAGGACATTTCAGAAACATTTAATGTACATCCTTGTTTCCTATAGCCTGTTTTGGGCGTTCTTCCCTGCTTCAGCTGACTGAATGTTGCCCTCCTATGAAAAATTAGCTCAGTTTAATGATTTGTATTGGTCTTCTTCCTTCTGTAACTGATCAGATTAGTCCACACTGCCCCTGTTGTCCCTTGACTCTCTTCCTATATTTTATTTTGATTATTATTGGATTGCTGAAAGAGAAATACTGACATATTTCACATTAGGGATCCCATCTTAAAGATATTTCTGTGAAGTGCGTTCTATTAACTTTGATGAAGCTAACTTTCAATTAAGTACAACTAGGCTTACACTGAAAGGGATGCGGGTAGCTGCGGGTTAAACCACAGAGCCTAGGACTTGCCGATCAGAAGGTCAGCAGTTCGAATCCCCTCGACGGGGTGAGCTCCCGTTGCTCGGTCCCTGCTCCTCCCAACCTAGCAGTTCGAAAGCATGCCAGTGCAAGTAGATAAATAGGTACCGCTCTGGCGGGAAGGTAAACGGCATTTCCGTGCGTGGCTCTGGTTTGCCAGAAGCGGCTTAGTCATGCTGGCCACATGACCCAGAAGCTGTACGCTGGCTCCCTCGGCCAATAAAGCAAGATGAGCGCTGCAACTCCAGAGTCGGCCACGACTGGACCTAATGGTCAGGGGTCCCTTTACCTTTACCTAGGTTTACACCCTTATAGATAGTAAATTCTTTTTGTAGAGGGATTCTTTTTGTAGTCTTCCCTCCAGCAGCACTTTTGCCCTCAGCCATTCTGAGAATTACACTGGACAAACGCCGGCTCCCTCGGCCTGAAAAGTGAGATGAGTGCCGCACCCCAGAGTCGCCTTTGACTGGACTTAACTGTTCAGGGTGATAGCAAGACATACCCGTCTCATACCCTTTAACATCATCCCTGATTTCAGAGCCTGATGTTGAAAAGAAAATGGCGCCTCCGACCGAACCCTGGTCAAGGTACATCGTGCGTTAGGCTGACCAGATTATTTTGGATGGAAACACCCCAAGCGCTTCTCTCTAGGGGTGAAATTACAACAGCACGAAACAAAACAAAACAAATATCTAGCAATCTGCTACCGTATCATGACACCCCAAACCAGCACCTTGCCTTTCCTAGACTGGCTCTCTCCAGATGTCTTGCACTCCTGCTTCCACTAGCCTCCTCCAGAGTATGGACCGCGGCCAGGGATGGTGGGGGTTGTAGTTCAAAACATCTGGAGGGTGATGGATTGAGCAAGGCTGCTCTGTTTACCGGCAGGAATCAGGGCTGGTCCTGCCTGACTTCTGCTGACTTTGAACAAATCCTTTCCTTTCTGTCGGCTCCTTTTCAACTCTTCGAGTTGTTACAGCCCGAAAAATTCACTTTGGATTCTTCACCACGCTCTCAATGTCCTATTCCCCCCACCCCAAGTCTCCTATTCTCTCGCAAACTTAGTGTGCGCCTTCTCTGCCCACCACGAAAGCTATTCCGCCCCCCAGTCTAGACTTTATTTTCTGAAAGGGCCTGATCATTTTCTTTCACATTCCATTTCCCCCTCTTTTTTATAGCTTTTCATTACGTATCTAGGCTCAGAAACTATTGTCTGATGAATAATTCTTAAATCGAGCAAAAGCTATACATAAAAAAGGGTTTCCTCCATCTTTTTCTCTCTTTTTTTTACATTATAAATCCTTCAGCGCCATAAAACACCCCCCCCCATATCATCCATAATTCAGTCCCATTCTGTCATCTTTCTTTCCCCATTAACTGCTCATGGTTTGATTTGCGGTGGAATGGTTTTATTTTGTTGATGTTTAGGGGTATACATACCAAAACAAGCAACATTGATCTCCTCTGCCTGGCAGTTTACATTTTATGTCCTTTCTAGGACTACAAAAGTAACACATCCAATATTATTTTCAGGGTTTTTTTGACATTTCTGTCCGATTGCTTTCTTTCTTCACTTGATCCATCTGAAAGAAAATGTTTCCTCTGGTTTCAGTCCTGATGGGAAATTCTCTCGATATTATTTTGCTTTGGTGCATGTCGGAATTACTGTTTTATAGCTTCAATTTCTTGTGTGAAGTTGTCAGAGTGAGAAAGTGAGATCCTTTATTTTCCAGCAATGAATAATACATTCCAGAAGCTTAAATCGAACATGTGTGGCCAAACGGGCCTGGACCCAGCTATTATACAGCTGCAAATAAAACGTTTTAAATGTGTTGTAAAGTGCAATGTACAAATGTGGCACTAGATGGCGACAGTGAGCTACGCCACGTTTGATGTATTCTTCAAAACTTTTTTTTTTTTTAAGCATCTTTATAGTGTTTTTTTATATGTGTGGAGATTCCACCCTGGATAGGCTCCTGCGAATCATAGACCACTGACACACTACCAACCTGACTGAATTTAGACTACAAAACTCAGTTAATCTATTGAGTAACTGACAGCACAATCCTACCCACCGATGTTGATATGGGGTGAGTAGGGGGAGTTGGCTCCCCCTGAAACAAGGTGTTTGGAGGCAGGGTACCAGAAGCCTAGAATCCCCTGGATCCTGAGCCCTGTGGATCCCTCAGGGGCCTTAGCTTTCCCTAGCCTAATTTCAGCACTCTGTCCACCACACCACACCACTCCTCAATCTAGCACCAGCTAGGAAGTTCTCTACTAGGCATAGGCAAACCTGGCCCTCCAGATGTTTTGGGACTACAATTCCCATCATCCCTGACCACTGGTCCTGTTAGCTAGGGTTGATGGGAGTTGTAGTCCCAAAACATTTGGAGGGCCAAGTTTGCCTATGCCTGTTCTCTATGGTTTTCCAGCACACTGAATTTGGTAATTGAAACGGGACCCTGTATTTGGTAATTTTATTTTCTCATCATCACAGCCTGGGAGTTCATGGCTTTATTTTGTTTTTTGTTTTTTAATGGACAAATTGTTTTTATTAAATGTATTTTTCTTTCCTATGAAGCTAGTTGCACACATCCTTTAAAAACAAACAAATAAATTCACTTGGAAGCCTTCCCTAAATACTGCTAAATCGTTTTTTCCTTTCCTTTTTTCACTGTTTGCAGTTGTAAATTGCAGGCATTGACTGTGATGCATCTAATTCAGCCTAGCAACTCCCTGTCCGTATTCATGGAGATGACCTTGCCAAAATTTGAGCAGAAACTATGAGCGTATCGTTTGTGCAGCCAGTGAAGTGCCGTGCCTCGTGAACCAGTAGCTTTGTGGTTTTCAATCTGTGTTTACATTTCCCTGGGCTGAACAGTTATCAGAAGTCTTTGCAATGGATTTTTTAAATAAAAAAAAAACCCACGAGATTTTGAACGGCAGTCCCGCGCCATCTAACAAACTGGGGAGCAAGCCTACCCTCCCCGCTTTCCCTGATCAGAGTGTCAGGGCCAGCTTCACAGCTCTGTGACACACAGTGGCCAGGATGGAAGTGGGAGGCAGGCAGATTGAGGCAGGAGCTGACTCAGCAATCAAGATTGGATCCTGAGATGGCTCAGCTACACCTTTCCTTGCCCCGGTAAACTCTGCTGCGTGTTTGGTGGGCGGGAGGAGGAGCTGTCACAGTGTGAGTGTGCTGGTCCCGAGGGTTAACCGTGCAGCGAGGTCTGAGTCCAGTCCGAGGTCGAGGGTGCGGTATGGAGGCCGTCCGTCAAAGCTGAAGCGGGGTCCAAGGCAGGGAGTTGGGGGAGGTCAGGAACTCTGGCAGAAGAGCAGGACAGGGTGCAGGCAGGAACAGGCTACCAACAATGTTGCTCCCGCAACCTGGGACTGGGGCTGGCTGGCTTTTACCTGCCCCGAGGCATAGGGTGGTCCACAGGTGACTCGCCTCTCCTGGCCTGGAGGCGAGCACTCTTCCTTCAGGAACTTAGTTCCCTCCGCCTCTCTGCCCTGAGCCTCTGCAGCTCAGGAGAGGCTGGAGGGTTACCGGACCCAGAGGCAACCTCCTCTTCCCCTGATGGGGCTGAGAGTGGAACACCTGAAGGCAATGGCTCTTCCATCACTTCAGGAGCCAGAGCAGACTCAGCTAGTGCCTGCACCTGAGGATCCAGCACCGGTGAGGACCCTTCAGGCTCAAGCCCCAGCCCCGGCTCAGCTGGTTCTGGAGGCGGGGACTCCTGTGCAGGCTGGGATTCCTCAGGTTCAGCCTCCGGGTCTGAATCCCAGGCCATCACAGTGAGCCGGCCAGCCAGCAAATCATGCAGTTGAAGTTGGAGCTAACTCTTCATTTGCAAAAACGGTTTGTTCCCTGTAGTGCATTTCATTCAATGAAATCGTTTTCTGAGACTAACGGTCCCTGCCTCCGCACAGCCACCTGTCTCCTCCTCTCCAGGGCTTCTTCTAAGCAAGCAGAGACGGCGCCTGTGTGCAGACTGCCTCTGCTCCACCTGTTTCATGCCTCTCCTAGTCCTGGGAGCCAGGTGAGAAGGAAAGCTTGTCACAGCAAGACGGGCAGATAACCATGACTCTTCACCAGCCTGAATCATCTCTGCCTCTTGGCCTCCTTCCTCCCACTCGCCCAGTGCTGTTTTTCGAGAAAAAGAGGTGCCGAAATTCACCATGAACACCTCCCTCGTTCTCTTATAATGGCAATGGTGCCGAAATTCACCATGAACGCCTCCCTCGTTCTCTTATAATGGCAATGGTGTCGAAATTCACCATGAACGCCTCCCTCGTTCTCTTATAATGGCAATGGTGCCCATCTGAGAGGTGCCAGAACTGAGTTCCGGTGAGTTCCGACTTTAAAAAACCCCGCGCTCTCCTGCTTCAGGTTCTGCCTCTGATTCTGCACTTTTCTCTGCCACAGACTCTCACTAAGCCTTGTTACATCTTCAGCTCTTGACATCTCTTCTTCCTTGTCTTCTCCCTCTGACCACTCGTTATTGCCTCACCACCACTCCCCAGGCTTCAAGCTGCCTAGGAGGGTGATGGAGCTCAGCAGGGCTGGGCAGAGGGAGCCCCCCCACCCAGTCCATCCCCAGCCACATGCAAATAGGTTTTGGATTGCTCTGCTTGTTTTATTAATCAATCACCAGGCAGCCCAATCAATCACAGTAGGCTGCGGGAACGAAATCAAATGTTTCCACTATAATAAAAATGAATTTATTAAATCAAAATTATGTTTTGTCTTTACGAACCTCAGGTGCCCCTTTGAGATGCTGAAGGAGGTAGAATATTTCTGACTGGTTAACAAACAAAATTGATCACTCATAGTCAGAAGGCAAGGCCAACTTTCATATTTTCTTCCCGCTTTCCTAGTTTAGTATAATATGCCAGAACTAAAACAGCCTCAAAAAATAAACACGTCTACCCTTAATTTGCACCCTCATCAGTTAAAATGGGCTGCCACTAATTAATCAACTCGAGCTTTTGTTGATCAATCTGTCCATTAAACCAATTAACACTCTCAGCCCAGGAAATAGTTACAGTGACGGAGTTGTGGCAAAGCTGAAAGGAGGAGATAAGGAAATAGAAAAAGCCAGCCGGTGAAATATCTTTATTACTTTCTCAAAGAGTTGCCTGTGTTCATTTTTCATATTTGGTAGCATTTCCTGTCTTTGGTTGTGCTTTTTTGTTAGCTCAGAATTCCATCCAAGTACAGACTTCCTTTGCCTCTCTGTGGCAGGATTTGTTTTCCCGGTGGAATATTGCTGACAGTGTAAACACCACCGTGGAGAAGTCACACCTATCTCGGTCCATCTGGACTCTTTTCATCCTTCCTCTTCTGATTCTGCTGCTTCTGATTCCACCACCAACATCAAAACGAGGTTGCTTTTCCTCCATGCCAGAGTGATGTATGTCACAATGTCTCACTAGAATCTCCCAATACGCAGTAGCTCACTTTCCCCCAGCTCTGGAAAGAGAATATACATTTCCCTCACTTTATCTCATTACTCTTTAGGAAATTGCTTCCCCCTCAATTATCTTGACAGCTTTTATTTTGATAGCTCTAACTTGCAGCGAAAGGTTCACTAGCAAGTAGGGAGTATCTCAAGTCTTTCACATCCATGTTTTCCCTTTTTGTTCATTTGCATATGCTAAATTGTATGTATAGTTGTCTCAGGGCGAACTTAAGAATCACAGAATCATGCATTCATAGAATTTTGAGTTGGAAGGGACCCCGAGAGTCTGGTCTTAACCCCTTGTGATGCAGGAATCTGAACCCATGACAGATGGCTATCCAACTTCTGCTTAAAAACCTCCAAGGAAGGAAGTCCACCAGCTTCTGAGGGAGTCCGTTCCACTGTCAAACAACTCTTATCACCAGAAATTTCTTCCTGATGTTCAGTCAGAATCTCCTTTCTTGTAACTTGAATCCACTGGTTCAGGTCCTACCCTCCCACACAGGAGAAAACAAGCTTCCTCCATCCTCCATGTGACAGCCCTTCAGATATTTGAAGATAGCTATCATATCTCCTCTTTTCCAGGCTAAACCTTCAGCCGTTCCTCCTTAAGGCTTGGTTTCCAGACCCTTGATCATCTTGGTTGCCTCCTCTGCCCACCTCCCAGCTTGTCAACATCCTTCTTAAACTGTGGCACCCAGAACTGGACACAGTATTCCAGATGTGCGTGTTCCTGTGGTCTGGCAATGTGAGAAAGTGCATAAATACTGGAGACAGCCTCTTTTTGAAAACAAAGACAGGCCGTCCCTTGTCCGTTCTTCCCTCTGACAGTTGACAGGATGGTGGTTAGAACCCTCCTTGAAGTGGATAGAAGATGAAGTCACCCTCGTCCCTCACTGATGTCAATGGTAGTTCTGGTTGCCTTTCATTCATTTGCCTGGGGCACTCGAAGGGGGGAGGATGAACAGTGTGCTACAGTATTCCTCCTGGGATGTACAGAAACTGTACAGAAACTGGGTTTGTACTGAGATTGTACTGACACGCTGCCCTGTGGTGTTCACAGAAAGGGGAGGATGTTAGTTTCTGTTTGCCACTGTGCAGTGTTCTGGAGTCACAAGACTCTGTTTACATTCCAGAGACATTCCAGGCTGTTGGAAGTCTCATGGAAGACAGGAGACGGATGTGACGTTACTGGTTTCCTGTTCCTTTGTTTTCCCAGTTGCTCTCTGCTCTCACAGAGAGAGGATGTATTTCTTTTCTGTCTGCGTAGCTAGAAAATAAAACATAGCGATGTAGCCATAAATCTTATCACTTCTGCTGCTTTGATTCTCTATGTAATGGGAACTTGCCTGCAGGCCTCATTAGAGGCTCAGGTCGTTAATTATCGTCGGAGGCGATTCCGGATGAGCTTTATCAGCTCGGTCGTTACGGAGATTCCAACACTCTTCTCCTTCAGATCAGATCTAGGGGCAGACGAAGAGTTACAGCATCTGGAACAGGTGGGCAAGGCATCTCCTGCCATATTGTTCTTCCCTCAGACATCTTGACTAGATGACAGGAGGAAGCACTTGATGGTTTTAACCATCCTCCCTCAGCAGTTCCCAAGTCTGTGTCCAACGCTCTGTCCTCTGGACATGGAAGTATCACTTCTTTTCTCGCCATCGTTTTGCCACAGCTGAGAAGTCAAGGCACTGCTCCGTTTAAAAAGCAACCATTCTCCTCTCCAGTGGGTTTATCTTCTGTGTGTGCTTGTCAGTTCTTTGTACCATCCTGGTCAAAAGGTCCATCTTTTCCTTCCTTTCTTTCTTCCCTCGGACAATTGATTACACTGTGCAATGCAGGAAACAAACACTTTCAGGGGAATTGTACACTTGATTCTGCAGAACCTGATTTTGCAGTTTGGGGAATCCGTGCAAAATGTCTTCTGAAATACTGTGGGCCTCTCATTTTAGTTGATGCATGTAATATATTCAATAAAGAATATTTGTTCGCCTTTCTTATTCTGTTTCTCATAAACTAAAATAAGGAAAATAATAAGTTTCAGCAGTTTCAAGCCATCATACTAGAAGTATGTAAGAATCCAAAAAGCTTTGCTTCTTTTATGGTCAAAGAGCATGTCTTTGTGTGATGTGCTCTAGCCTTGGACTCAGAGTCGTAAATAATAGCTGGAATGTATTTGATGATGAAATCTCTCCCGCCTCCCCCCGCCTCCAACAGGGCAGAGATGAGGTGGTTTCAAAATCCCTTTCATGTCTCTCCAGTTAGAGATCACATACTAGAAAATAACAGCAAACCTATAAATAATCTGACATTTTCCAAACTCTTTACCTTACTTAGAGATAGGACGAATGGATATTTTCATGGTTCACGTTTCTCTTTATCAAGATGTGGCTAGACACCCACAGATGGAATTGTAGATGTAAATGAATCTGTTTGCAACATCTTTGAAATTAAGCATGCAAGGAGTTCTCATTGTGGGACCAATTAGTACTTATGCTCCTAACTCTTCTCCCATGTACACCTCTTCCCTGAGCATATTAAGGGCCAGAATTCGGAGCACTTGTCCAGATGTGTCTGCAAGAACCAACTTTCAAAATCAAAAGTATAGTGGCTTAGAAGAGTTCAAAAACCCCACTTTGGAAACTGAAGACTATGCTCTCATTAGCAGAGCAAATCAAAACGTGTCAGCATCTGCTGTCTCCCCCCTCCCTATCTGTTTCGCATGATTTCTCAAACACTGTATTGTTGTGACATGAAGACGAAGGCTGGAGGAGCGTGCAGAAGAGTAAAGGCTCCAGGAGGAGGTCGCAGTGCCAAACTTTGCCAGTCATGGCTGTCCGAAGCTTCAAGCCTGCTCTCTGATGCATAAGCAGCTTCAACCGTGGGGAGCTTTTGATAGGGAAAGACTGGCTGGCGACAAATTCCCATGTGCATTTTGAGATGGCACAACTGAATGAGGAGGTCGTACCCCCCAAGCACTCCTGGGAATTGTGGTTCCTTAAGGATCTGGACCATAAAGAAGGCTGATCGCCGAAGAATTGATGCTTTTGAATTATGGTGCTGGATGAGACTCTTGAGAGTCCCATGGACTGCAAGAAGATCCAACCTATCCATTCTGAAGGAAATCAGCCCTGAGTGCTCACTGGAAGGACAGATCCTGAAGCTGAGGCTCCAAGACTTTGGCCACCTCATGAGAAGAGAAGACTCCCTGGAAAAGACCCTGATGTTGGGAAAGATGGAGGGCACAAGGAGAAGGGGATGATAGAGGACGAGATGGTTGGACAGTGTTCTCGAAGCTACCAGCATGAGTTTGGCCAAGCTGAGGGAGGCAGTGTAAGACAGAAGTGCCTGGCGTGCTCTGGTCCGTGGGGTCACAAAGAGTCGGACACGACTAAACGACTAAACAACAACAAAGGATCTGGGAACTATAGCTCTGAGAGAGATAAACTACAGTTCCCAGGATTCTTAGAGTGGGGAGGCATGTACTTTAAATGTGACTGTGGTGTGTCGTCGTCTTCTCTGGTGATCACTCGTAGCCGAGTAAGATTGTCTTACATAAACACAGTTTTAACAATGAGTCCATAAGTGACTGTGGAGGCCAGTTCTGGATCCACACTTCCTTCCACAGTGGAGACATTGGTTTCCGGGTGGGAGTTGATCACGGTGAGGGTTTGCCAAGCATGCCTTCCTCTTAGAATGTTTCTCCCTTGTGTCCTGAGTTCAAGTGTTCTCAAAGCTCATGGCACCTTTGGTAAAGGCTGTTCTCCAACTGGTGCGCTCGCAGGCAAGTGTTTCCCAATTGTTGGTGTTCATACTACATTTTTAAAGATTTGCCTTGTTCTTTAAACCTCTTTTATTGACCACCAGCATTACACTTTCCATTTTTAAGTTCTGAATAGAGTAGTTGCTTTGGAAGACGATCATCAGGCATCCGCACAACATGACCAGTCCAACCAAGTTGATGTTGAAGAATCATTGCTTCAACACTGGTGAATTTTGCTTCATCCAGTACACTGATATTAGTTCGCCTGTCTACCCAAGTGATGTGTACAATTTTTCATTGTGTACACAGTGTACACTGTGTGCAGTGTGTACACAGCCTTCAGCATGGGAAATTATTTCCCAACAATAATTCCTTATGTGGATTTTGAGGTGTCACAGTTTCTTGAGGGGTCCATGTCACTTGAGCACCTCCTTTGGGTGGATAAGACCCCAGGTTCATTCATCTCCACCTAAAAGGGTCTTATTGGGCAACAGGAAAGACCTTCCTTTGCCTGAGAGCTGTTGCCAGTTATTACAGGAAGTCCTGAAGGGTTGCTGGGCAGACTCGGTGCAAAGCAAGTTCACAGGCTCTCTTGAACTCCCGGATCAGCTCCTTTCTACAAAGTCCTGTTTGCCCTGCCTCCTCAGTACAGAGAGGAGCACAGGCTGCAACCCCTAAACCTCGCCGATAATTACACTAATTGCCTCCATGAGTGGGGACAGGAAGGCAGAACAGAGAGTTCCCCGACCAACCTCTCTATCTCTGGACTCTCCAATTAGTAATCAGAGTTGGGATTTCAGTGAAACCTGTAATCAAGTTATCCAGGCCCATCCAAGTGCTCACGTCGCCAAATGAGAAATTATTGAACTCTTCTGACATACTCAGTAGTTGTTAGCGACACTCGTGCAATTTGTTGAGCACTTTCGGGGGGGGCATTACGTTTTGTACTTGCCTCTTGCTGCTGCGAAGAGACAAGTCAGAATTAGTGTGCTCATGTCATGATCACAGCGCCCGGCCACAATCGCAACGGCAGTCAGAAGTCTCTGGCTAGGATCTGTCCAGGGTTCTGGAGATCAGGAGACCATAGGACAGGGGTCAGCAAACTTTTTCAGCAGGGGGCCAGTCCACTGTCCCTCAGACCTTGTGGGGGGGGGCGGACTATATTGGGGGACGGCGACGACAAACCAATTCCTATGCCCCACAAATAACCCAGAGAAGCATTTTAAATAAAAGCACACATCCTACTCATGTAAAAACATGCTGTCCGCGGGCCGGATTTAGAAGGCTATTGGGCCGGATCCGGCCCCTGGGCCTTAGTTTGCCTACCCATGCCATAGGAGGTCTGATCAGCTTCAGGTGAGAGGGTTGGTCCTTTAAGCTAAGTTCTCCACAAGGAGTCAGAGTCTATGAGGGGTGGTCTGGTGTCAGAGACTCTAAAAGGCTCTGTTTGCTTTTAACATTGGTTAGAGAAAGTTGCCCACTTTGGGTGGTATTGTGGCTCTAGACATGCCTTGCTGTGAGATCATCATCATCATCATCATCATCAACAACAACAACATTTCCTATGGGTAACTGATGATGATGATGATTATAATAATAATAATAATAGTTTTATTATTTGTACCCCACCCACCTGACTATGAGTAGGCTGCCCCAGCCATTCTGGATGGCTTCCAGTATATACAAAAACATAATAAAACATTAAACATAAAAAACTGCCTTCAGCTGTCTTCTAAAGGTTGCATAGTTACTTATCTCCTTGACATCTGATGGGAGGGCGTTCCACCACCGAGAAGGCCCTCTTCCTGGTTCCGTGGAACTTCGCTTCTCTCAGTGAGGGAACCGCCAGAAGGCCATCGGAGGTGGACCTCAGTATCTGGGCTGGACAATGGGGGTGGAGATGCTCCTTCAGGTATACTGGGCCGAGGCCGTTTAGGGCTTTAAAGTCAGCACCAACACTTTGAATTGTGCTCGGAGATCTTCTGGCAGATCTAGAAGATGCTAGACTATAAATGCTTTAAAATAATAATAATAATATATGCAGACTTACTAAATGATAAGTACCCCTTCAGCTAGATGTTTGAATAGGTCCCATCTTCAACAGAAGACGTGTGCTCAAATGTTACAGCCTACACAACGGGGTTACTGCATCAAATGATAATGATTGTGTGCTGGTCCTGAGGGTCAACTGTGTGGTGAGGTCTGAGTCCAGTCTGAGGTGGAGGGTATGGTATGGAGGCTGTCCATCAAAGGTGAGGCTGGGTCTAAGGCAGGGAGTCAGGCGAGGTCAGGAACTTTGGCAGAAGAGCAGGACAGGGTGCAGGCAGGAACAGGCTACCAACAATGTTGCTCCCGCAACCTAGGACTGGGTCTGACTGGCTTTTATCTGCCCCGAGGCATAGGGCGGCCCTGGTCCACAGGTGACTCGCCTCTCCTGGCCTGGAGGTGAGCACTCCTCCTGCGGGAACTTAGTTCCCTCTGCCTCTCTGCCCTGAGCCTCTGCAGCTCAGGAGAGGCTGGAGGGTTACCGGACCCAGAGGCAACCTCCTCTCCCCCTGATGGGGCTGGGAGTGGAGCACCTGCAGGCAATGGGTCCTCCATCACCTCAGGAGCCAGAGCAGACTCAGCTGGTGCCTGCACCTGAGGATCCAGCACAGGTGAGGACCCTTCAGGCTCATTCCCCAGCCCCGGCTCAGCTGGTTCTGGAGGCGGGGACTCCTGTGCAGGCTGGGATCCCTCAGGTTCAGCATCCGAGTCCGAATCCCAGGCCATCACAGATTGCATGTCTTTCTAAGCGGCTCCTTTGCACTGTCCTCCGTTAGATGCAAACCTAGTTTCCGTCAATGGTATTGGCTAGAACTAAGCAGAAATCAGCCAAGAGGGAACTGAGGCTTGTCTGCAACATTGTACATGGACAGAGGCAAGTAACCTATTATAAACGATGCAAAGACATAATGGGTACGTGATCCAGTGACAGGTGCAATTAAAGCCTCAATGAATCAATGGAATGAAAGCCAACCGTGAAGTGTTTGTGTCTCCTGGACTTCAGGGGAACTTAGGACTGGCTTACACTCTAAGTAGCAGCTATGTTTGTTGCCTGCAAACACAATAAAGGGCAGATTAGTGTGTCTAAGTGTACTTACCTGAGAAGCACAGCTTGCTGGTCAGTGTGTACCTCTCCTTTTTTAAGGGATGCAGGTGACGCTGTGGGTTAAACCACAGAGCCTAGGACTTGCTGATCAGAAGGTCGGCGGTTCGAATCCCTGCAACGGGGTGAGCTCCCTTTGCTCGGTCCCTGCTCCTGCCAACCTAGCAGTTCGAAAGCACGTCAAAGTGCAAGTAGATAAATAGGTAAGGTAAACGGTGTTTCCATGTGCTGCTCTGGTTCGCCAGAAGCGATTTAGTCATGCTGGCCACATGACCCGGAAGCTGTACGCTGGCTCCCTCAGCCAGTAAAGTGAGATGAGCGCCGCAACCCCAGAGTCGGTCACGACTGGACCTAATGGTCAGGGGTCCCTTTACCTTTACCTTTAATGGCACTGAAAAAAATAGCACAGAAGAAATACGAGCTCACGTTACTTACCTGTATCATTGATGAAAATGTAATTGCATGACGAATAGAATAAAGGGGTACAAAATAAATATTGTTTACGGAAAGATTAACTGCTGAGAATGTTTGTGTCTAGGTTGTAACTTTGTCATCTGCAGCAATTATTATTACGGATTCAATCCTGTATACGCGTCCCTGGGAGTAAGTCGGAACAAACCCGATGAGGCCTACTTCTGAGTAGGCATGTCTAGGATTGCACTCTTCAGGCTGCCACTTGATTAAGGACTTTTTGGTTGATTAACCACCTGTCCTTTAACTGATGAATTATTTCATTAAATTCAAATAAATTAGCATATAATCATAGCCTCAGCGAAGATGCCTTTTTGAGATGCTAATGGAGGCAGAGGTGGAGGAGGATTTGCAATTTGATAAACTACCCACTGCTGGAAGAAAAGTCCATCATTAATATGTGGTCTAAACCACTGAGCCTTGGGCTTGCCAATCAGAAGGTCGGCAGTTCAAATCCCCGTGACGGGGTGAGCTCCTGTTGCTCGGCCCCAGCTCCTGCCAACCTAGCAGTCTGAAAGCACATCAAAGTGCAAGTAGATAAATAGGTACCACTCCGGTGGGATGGTAAACGGTGTTTCCGTGCGCTGCTCTGGTTTCGCCAGAAGCGGCTTAGTCATGCTGGCCACATGACCCGGAAAAACTGTCTGCGGACAAACGCCAGCTCCCTCGGCCAGTAAAGCGAGATGAGCACCGCAACCCCAGAGTCGTTCGCGACTGGACCTAACGCTCAGGGGTACCTTTACCTTTTTACTCATTCCCTATTGCAGCAACAGACCAGAAGCAAAGAAGCTTGCAAAAGTGAACCATCCTTTGCTCCCATCGCTGCCAATTCCAATTCATCTTCAGGTAAAAGGTAAAGGTAAAGGTACCCCTGCCCGTACGGGCCAGTCTTGCCAGACTCTAGGGTTGTGCGCTCATCTCACTCTATAGGCCGGGAGCCAGCGCTGTCTGCAGACACTTCCGGGTCACGTGGCCAGCATGACAAGCTGCATCTGGCGAGCCAGCGCAGCACACGGAACGCCGTTTACCTTCCCGCTGGTAAGTGGTCCCTATTTATCTACTTGCACCCGGGGGTGCTTTCGAACGGAATTCATTAATCTGGGATCGACTTGCCTGGCAACTGAAAACAATGGGGCTTACTTCTCTGTAGACCTCCATAGGCCTTTCTGAGCTGGAGCTTGAATAAACTACCCAGAAGTTCGGTATTTCATGTGTGCTTCCTTTCAGATGAACTCTAGTTTTGCTTTTTCTTTTTTTTTAAAAAAACTACTTGTGGGACCATAAAAAGCAGTTTGTAACACAACGGACCATTTACAACAATTAGGTATGGAAGGATCTTTCTGTTCTGGTTCTCTCAGTTTCTCTTTCTTCCGATCTTAAATTCAGTTCTCCACATTTGTGATCTTTTTTTTTTTTTTTTGAAAATCCTCATTAAAACTCATCAGCATTCAGTGTGAATTTCTCATTTTTATGTGTTTTGACTCAGGGACACATTTCCCCCTAGTGTAATGCATTTCTGTACGTTGTTTTCAAGAAGTTCTTTATTTTTATGCACACTTTCCTCTAGTAAATGTGTTTTAGTAAGCACTGGGTCAGATTCAACTAACCTGTTCTGAAGTCAGCACAATAACTCCTGCTAGTGTAATGGGGTTTCCCTCCTCTCCCCCCCCCCGGTGTGCCCACAAATCTCCCACAAATCTGCTGGGGGGGGGGGAGGCAATTGGGGAAACTCCCAGAAGAGCATGCAGAGGGAGGAGAGGGAAGACCTGTGTGTCTGGCAAGCAGAAATTCCTCACAGAAGCTTCCCCTTAGCACTGTGTTCTAATCCACCCATGGTTTGGGTTGGAGGACTTCTTTGCAAAATTCAGGTAAGTGAAAATTGTGAAGGACGGCTCTGTTTCGGACTTGCATATTGCTTGGGAAAGTGCCGATTTGATAAATTAGGCTATCAATGCGCAGTTTATCGAATTTCTTCTTTGTCCCTAAGAGCAATGCTGAGCGGCTTGTGTCTATATCTGGATGAAAGGGGCATGTGTTTGTGCAATTAGATTCCGCTCGTTTTTAAAAGCAAACCCATCTAATTTGCACCTTCCGAAACAATATGCAAAATACAACCCAGATATTCGTTGAAAAATCTGCAGTTGTACCTCTTCCACAATGCTCTTTCCAGCCCGGTAATGTATACTTTAGTCAAACTAATATACAAAAATCTGTTACGGGAGGGGAAATTGCTTTGCAAAAGTGTGCGTCTCAGGGGAAACTGCGTGTATATATGTGCATATTGGGACAAAGGAGTACTGATACACTGATGAATTTTCATGTGGACTTTTAAAAACACACACACAACTGGATGTGGAGAAATGAAGAATGAAACAATGAGAAATTGAGAGATTTTGGACAGTTCTGCCCAGCTGCAAGGCAAATTCCCATTTACAGTAATGTTGAGAGGTGTGTGTGTGTGTGTGTGTGTGTGTGTGTGTGTGTGTCTATCTTAAACATAGCTTCATTGCCAAATGCTGCAATAAATGGTTCTACAATAAATTGTAGAAGAAGAGGAAAGCCCACCCACCCATTGCTCCCTGAAAGCCAGGCTTCCTGCGTCTGCCAGTGTCTTACCTCATTCCCCTCACGGCATTTACGCCCTCTGGTTGAGTGATTGCCCGAATCTCTTGCATCGATTTGCTTCTACGTGGCGCACTTGTCTCTTCTTTATCATTTCTGGGTCTTGCCTTAGTTCTGTGCCATGAAGCCTCTCTGGGACACTTGGTGTGAAAGATGGAGCGGAGGATAACATTTTGTGTCTTGCTTCCCCCTCTCCTTTCCCAATACCTCTCAGGAGTTGATTTACTCATTAATCCCATGGAAAAGAAAATTTCGTTCTTGCTAGTTCAAGTGAATCACACACTATTAGATGGGCTTTGTACTTGTCCCAAACTCTCTCTCTCTCTCCATCCCACCCCCGTTTTCTCTCACACACTGAGTTTGTATGCAGGTGTGTGTACATATGGATTTGAGTAGAATTTAATTGAGATTTGGCAGAGAGCAGCCTTCTATCCCCATCTTCCATGTGCCGTTTTTACACCGGTTGAAAACCAGTGACTGGAGAAGGAATGTGGGTGCTTTGAGGCGGGGGGTCTATTTGCAAATGGGCTGTTTAGTTATTTAGCAAGGTTTGTTTGCCAATATTATACCACCTTGTGAATACGGATATTGTTTATGTATTTTGTTACGTGAGTTGTGTGACATGGTTTCATTGCAATTATTGCATAGAAAGAAGATAAAGATATAGATTGTGAACCGCATTATTATTATTATTTATTAAATTTGTCTACCACCCTACATTCGTAGATCTCGGGCTGGTTCACAACATAAGATAGCAAGCAGTCTATAAATGGATAATGAACAAATGCATGCAGCCATAGATCAGCTGGTTGCTGATTCCTGGACCGTCCATAGGCCAGATTTAGAAGGCGATTGGGCCGCATCTGGCCCCTGGGCCTTAGGTTGTCTACCCCTGAGATAAACCATAATCTATGGCCCACTGTCCCTTTCTTTTATGTTTTTTCTTTTTAAATTTTATTAGCATATAAAACACATACATATACATTTACACAATACACGTACACAACACACTACCTTATTTTCATAACACAAAGCATACCTACATTACTCTATATAATACCGTATACTGTACATATCAACATACCTACACACCTACCCCACATGTACACCCACCAAGTGACTTGACTTCCAGCCGTTCTTGTTACGCTACTTTATTTTTCCAACTAGCTTAAAGGCATTTCATTATTTCTTTAATCTCTTCTTCTATCTTGACTTTACTCTCCTTTCACTGTCCCTTTCAAGAGATTGTGTCCATAATGTGACCTTATTCTATGTCAGCTTTCTGCTAAAGAATTCTAAAATTGCTGACTCAGATAATGGGGCACATCGACAATGCAGACAATATGTAATGCAAGCAAACTCAACGTCTGTTAAATGAGCTGCCATTTTAATGCTTGATCAGTGTCCTCAAATAGCCAACTAGTCTTGGGTCCAAATCCATTGGGTCAATGGATCCGTTGGGTCAATGGATCCAAACTACAAGAAAGAAGATTCCACCTAAACATTAGGAAGAACTTCCTGACAGTAAGAGCTGTTCGACAGTGGAATTTGCTGCCAAGGAGTGTGGTGGAGTCTCCTTCTTTGGAGGTCTTTAAGCAGAGACTTGACAACCATATGTCAGGAGTGCTCTGATGGTGTTTCCTGCTTGGCAGGGGATTTGACTCGATGGCCCTTGGGGTCTATTCCAACTCTATGATTCTATGATTCTATGTCATCCTTTCTGGGAGATCAACACAGCAGTGATTCCAGTTTGCCATTCAGGAAGGAAGGGAAAGAAAAGCAGATTTGAGTGTCATCTACTACACAACTGACGACAGAGATACAATTGGGATCAGAGAGGGCTACGTGTTGTCACCCTCTGACTGCTAGGTTAAGGCCATATAACTGAGTTCCCACCAAGTGCATTTTGTGAGTTATTATTTGATTTTGTTAATATAACGATGCACGTCACCTGTTCACAGTCTCTTAAGAGCCCACAATGAGATTGAGAAGTGGTTATCAGTTCACCAATTATCATCTATTAAGCTTGCCTCTTGTTCTATGTGATGGTGCATAATGGTACTTCAACCCTACATATGTGTTACACAGGAAAGCGAAATCTGTCGTACGCCATCTACTCAACAACAATCAGATGTAGTAGGACACACCCAAAACCACAGAACTGTTAATTTTGAGCAAGCAAAACCACCCTTCCCTTGTAGAAAATGATAGTTTTAAAAAGGAATTTTCATTCATTTCAGTACATAAGAATATTCACTAGACTACAGCAGCACTCTGATTATCAAAGAAAAACGATTGTGGGAATCATTGTGTTTTAGACATTTTCGCCAAAATTTGTACGGGGAGGTTTTCATTACCCTGGCCTCTGAACCTGCAACATCAAAGAATGGTTAATGAGTCCCAGCAGAAGCAACTTTTTAAAATGAATTTTCACCCAGATTGACATTGTGTTGGTTCCACACCACAGCCAGTGAGGGGACATGCAGGCTTAAGCCCTCCCTTCTCCGGGCGACTTCACCTAAAAACGTTCATCCGCACTGAGGCATTGGGCCTCAAGGACCCTGTTCTCCTCTACCCTTTCCCCTCAGCACACTTCCTGGGGATTAGGAGCTCTTATCCTCGCGCAACTCTTTATCTCACATAGCACAACTTACTCAAGTCATGCTCAAAGACGCTTCACCAGAGTCTTCTGGTTGAGCCTTATATGCAAATGCATATAACATAATGAAGTTCTGGCCGCGTTTGGCACTGCTGTGTGTGTGTGTGTGTGGATGAGAGGAGACCATTTTGTGGAGAAAAACAGCAGGTGGGGAAAGAGTCAAGCAGAGCCAGCCCAAGACATTTTGGCACCTGAGGCAAACCACAAAATGGCGCCTCCCTTCCCACTTGGAAAGAAAGAGTGAGTGAATACCCACTTCAGGAACAAGGGGTGGAATATAGATCTACATCAGGATCTGCTGCCGCTAAGGATTCTACCTCAGACGGTCGCTTCACCTTGTCTCATGGGTGGGCTGGCCCTGGAGTTACCGTATTTTCCCGTGTATAAGACACCCCTATGTATAAGACGACCCCTATTTTTTAAACCCAAAATTAAGAAATTAAGTTGTTTAGCTTTTTTGGGGGGTGGGGGAGGTCACTTCTGCCAATGGCTCACCCGCCCGCCCATCACTGCTGATCGCTTGCCACAGCCACTGCCAATCACATACCTCACCGCAGTTGCCAATTGTCTACCCTCTCGCCGCCACCACCTGCCCGCATGCTGCAGCCCCCAATCTGCTGCCCAATTGCCACAGCCAATTGCCAGCAGGCCTTGCCGCAGCCACCAATGACCCGCCCAATTGCCCCTGCCAATCTCCTGCTTGCTGCAGCCATTAATCTGCATTCATGATGATAATAATAATAATAATAATAATAATAATAATAATAATAATAATAATTTATTTATACCCCGCCCATCTGGCTGGGTTTCCCCAGCCACTCTGGGCGGCTTCCAACAAAACACTAAAATACAATAACCTATTAAACATTAAAAGCTTCCCTAAACAGGGCTGCCTTTAGATGTCTTCTAAAAGTTTGGTAGTTATTTTTCTCTTTGACATCTGATGGGAGGGCGTTCCACAGGGCAGGCACCACTACCTAGAAGGCCCTCTGCCTGGTTCCGTGTAACTTGGCTTCTCGCAGCGAGGGATCTGCCAGAAGGCCCTCAGCACTGGACCTCAGCATCCGGGCAGAACGATGGGGGTGGAGACGCTCCTTCAGGTATACTGGACTGAGGCCATTTAGGGCTTTAAAGGTCAGCACCAATACTTTGAATTGTGCTTGGAAACGTACTGGGAGCCAGTGTAGGTCTTTCAAGACCAGTGTTATATGGTCTCGGCGGCTGCTCCCAGTCACCAGCCTAGCTGCCGCATTCTGGATTAGTTGTAGTTTCCGGGTCACCTTCAAAAGTAGCCCCACATAGAGCGCATTGCAGTAGTCCAAGTGAGAGATAACTAGAGCATGCACCACTCTGGCGAGACAGTCTGCGGGCAGGTAGGGTCTCAGCCTGCGTACCAGATGGAGCTGATAAACAGCTGCCCTGGACACAGAATTGACCTGCGCCTCCGTGGACAGCTGTGAGTCCAGAATGACTCCCAGGCTGCGCACCTGGTCCTTCAGAGGCACAGTTGCCCCATTCAGGACCCCAGGGAGTCCTCCACACCTGCCCGCCTCCTGTCCACACAAAACAGTACTTCTGTCTTGTCAGGATTCAACCTCAATCTGTTAGCCGCCATCCATCCTCCAGCCGCCTCCAGACACTCTTATATTTTCTTATAGGCAGAAAAACACGGTAAGCATTTTATTGTTGCCACTTTTCTCCACCATTTTCGCCACCATTTTCTCCTCCAAGACCTGATTTTCTCCCATTCCCTTTAGCATTCGCTTCCTCCCTGTGGCACAGAGCCCTTATCGGAAGCCCCGTGATTTTAAAGCAGGCTATACATTTTGCTAAATAAATAATACTAATTGGTAGGGCCACCGTGAGAGGCTTCTCCTGCACGTCCCCCCCCCACTCTGTCAAGAGACTACGTAGCATCTTTAAGTACACAGAATATTGACATAATAATGAAACGTACTACATAGCTTAGTAAGTAGCATTTAATGATAACAAATTCATTAATAACCACGGATGCCAATATACTAGGCAGGCAAATCTACTATAATGGGATGCAAAAGGAATATCTTGCAATCCCAGCAAATTATGACTCATCATAGATCTATAAATATGATTTGCATTTATTAAAATTAAGAGCAGAAGTGATCAAACATTTGCATAATTCAAATAAGAAGCTCTTGAAATAATTAATGGATCATTTACTCACATAGGTAACCTACCTGAATTTATTCCTTTCTTGCTGAGTTGGATAGCTCAGTTGGTTCGAGTGTGCTGCTGCTGATGCCAAGTTCGCAGGTTCAATTCCCATATGGGATGGCTGCATATTCCTGCATTGCAATGGGTTGGATTACAGTGGTGCCTCGCAAGACGAAATTAATTCATTCCGCGAGTTTTTTCGTCTTGCGATTTTTTTCGTCTTGCAAAGCACGGTTTCGGGAAAGTTTTGGAAAAGCTTCAAAAATCACCAAAGTCTTCAAAAACCTCAAAAAAGGCTACCACACCGCGTGCTATGAGTTGCTCCTCGAAGTCAAGTCGCAACTGTATTAACGGTGTTAAGAAAAAGGAAACAAACTTGCAAGACGTTTCCGTCTTGCAAAGCAAGCCTATAGGGAAAATCGTCTTGCGAAGCAGCTCAAAAAACCAAAAACCCTTTCGTCTTGCGAGTTTTTTGTCTTGCGAGGCATTCGTCTTGCGAGGTACCACTGTAGATGATCCTCAGGCTTTCTTCCACACTACAGTTCTGTGATTCTATGATGTTGGTAAGCTTAATAATAATAATAATAATAATAACTTTTAAAAAGTTTTGCCCTGCAAGCTTACTTTCTTCTGAGAGAATAATAAGGTGGCTTTGCTTCTCTTGCCATGCGATGGGTCTAAGCCAGGCTTCCTCAAACTCGGCCCTCCAGATGTTTTGAGACTACAATTCCCATCATCCCTGACCACTGGTCCTGCTAGCTAGGGATCATGGGAGTTGTAGGCCAAAAACATCTGGAGGGCTGAGGTTGAGGAAGCCCGGTCTAAGTGATCCTTCACTCATGTCCTATTTACTAAAAGCACATGCTCACCTGATACACTTGAACATTTGAGGGGGAATGCATACCATATTTTTCCGTGTATAAGAGGCCCCCATGTATAAGACGCCCCCTATTTGGGGGAACTCCGATTTAAGAAAATGGGGAGAGATGGCCCAGAGTTGTTGAGCTTTTTTGGGGGGGAATGCCGAAAATCACTCACCAGACTGAGAAACCACCGCACACGTCACAAAAGCCACAAAGCATCTGCCCGCTCGCCACCAGAAGCCGGAAAGCGCACACACAATTGCCACAGCGAAAGCCAATCCACAGCAGCCCTTGCCGCAGCCACCAATCACCCACCCAATCACACCTGACAACCTCCTGCTTGCGGCTGCAACCAATCGCCCCTCTGCACTATCCGTATATAAGACGAGCCCCGATTGCAAACATTATTTTAGAGTAAAAAAACCCTTGTCTTATACATGGAAAAGTATGGTATTTTCAAGGGCTTGGATGTAAGTTTGTTTCAAGGCAATCAATATGAAATGGGGGGAAAAATGTTTAAAACAGCTCTTGTTAAAAAACCCCCAGAAGCTTTCTTTTTAGGAATTACAGGCACCGAGATTCCAAAGGATCTGAAAAGATTGTTTACGTACGTGACAACAGCCGCACGGATGGAAGGAAGATTCACCCTGACCAGAGAAGAGAGGCAAATCAAGATGACGGATGATGCAGAAATGGCAAAATTAACCGGGAAGCTCGGAAATCAAGAAGACAAGAACATTTTTTTTTTAAAAAAGGGAAATGTTTATAATGCATATACAAAATTATTGTCAACAGGTCAAAACATTAGCAGGATTCTAAACACACTTGTAATGTAACAGAATGTATAGATAACCTAGGAAGATGAAAAATTGGAGAAATATTGATATGCAGTTGAAAATAGGATCAATAGCAGAGACATCACCTTGCCAACAAAGGTTTGTATAGTTAAAGCTATGGTTTTCCCAGTAGTGGTGTATGGAAGTGAGAGCTGGACCATAAAGAAGGCTGATCGCCGAAGAATGGATGCTTTTGAATTATGGTGCTGGAGGAGACTCTTGAGAGTCCCATGGGCTGCAAGAAGATCAAACATATCCATTCTGAAGGAAATCAGCCCTGAGTGCTCACTGGAAGGACAGATCCTGAAGCTGAGGCTCCAATACTTTGGCCACCTCATGAGAAGAGAAGACTCCCTGGAAAAGACCCTGATGTTGGGAAAGATGGAGGGCACAAGGAGAAGGGGACAACAGAGGACGAGATGGTTGGACAGTGTTCTCGAAGTTACTATCATGAGTTTGACCAAACTGTGGGAGGCAGTGGAAGACAGGAGAGCCTGGCGTGCTCTGGTCCATGGGGTCACGAAGAGTCAGACACGACTAAATGACTAAACAACAAATTTATTAGTGCCCATGTGCGAATGAAACTGAAATGAAGCTTCCTACCTTTAGCGCAAGCAAGCACGTAGAGGGAGCTGCCGAAGCTGCCAGATACTTCTCTCAGCCGCTCTGTGCAAAATTGCGGCAACTCGAGTGCTCCTCTCCACTCTCCCTCAACCCTTGTGCCAGGCTTTTCTTTATGGCTGCTCCCCAAGTCTCATCCCTTCCAGTGTCTGCCCTTCTCCCCCTTCTTCGGGGCTCACTTGGTGGGAACGCTGCCTTCTCCCACTATTTGATGGGGTGGCCCAAGGGAGAGGGGCTGGCAGGACATTTCGCTGACTGAAGCGGAGCCCAAATGGTGACCCCCAACACCAAAATCCCTATTTTTCCTTAGCTAAAATCCATTAACTTGAACTTTGAGTCAATGTATAAACAAAATACCGGCTGTATAAACAAGTGCTCAGAGCCCTCTCCTTTATCAGTCCGTGATGGCAAGGATGACCTTGGCTGTTCCAGTGGAGTAGGGATGACACGTCTGGGTCTTATCTTACACACTCTGACGCACAGACCTAGTCCGGGAACAGCGCCAGAGTGTGTTCTTAGAGTTGGTGACCTCTTGCTCCAAGATAGAGTATAGGAACAGGAACAACCTTATATGGTCAGAATTACAGGAAGGAATACCCGTTTATGGTTAAGAATACCGGAGCAGGAACGTATGTGATGTCAACCTGCATGTATAGGCTGACGTGGTTGGACTCCTGGGGAAGAGGGGAGAGGGTGCTTGGAGGATATATATAGTGCATGAAATTTCTCATTTCTTTGGGCTTGCTGTGGACTCACCATGCAAGTGCCTTTCTGCTGCTCCGGAGAGCAGGAATAAAAACTCTTTCTCTCAACCAACCCTCGGTGTCATTTGACTTCCTTCCTCCCATCCGGGAGCAATGCAGAGCCCACCAATCGGTAAAGTCTAATAAGGCTACAAGGCAAGTCTCTTCACCTTGCTGTAGAGTAAGGCTGTCTCTGGAAGGCAGCTGGGCAGCCAAGTGCTGGTAGCAGGATTCTCCAAGGGCAAGGCTGGGGCTTCCAAACTGGGGCTGACAGTCTTTCTCCACCTCCCTCCCCTGCTCCCTCTCTGCCATCATTTGCTCGTTTTATTTTTAAAGTTTTATTAATGAGCTTCAATGAACAACAGCATAAATTATGTGCGGGAGAAAATACAACCACATATATAATAACCAGCCACTCATTTTTGTAGTTCTTGGGCTTGGTACAATAATGTATCACCTTTACGTTAATTAATCTTATTTTCAAATTAATAACTGAATCATTTCTATACCCTTTAAAAAACAACAACCCAAAGGCAAAACTCCTCATCCCCTGTGGGAAAAGGCACATAAAAATCAAAGCAGACAATTAATTAAATTAAAGGGATGGATCACAGAAAATGGCATTTTACAGAAATAATCTCTGTAGTTTTGGGGCTGTTAAGGAGGGTAGATATTCCCTGTCTTTCTCATTTGTGCATGAAATAAAGGCATGGAAATCTCTTGCCCTTCCTCAGCCTCTCATTAATCAGATCTCCTGTGTTATTTTTTTCTCCAGCCATTGCAGTTTTCCGAATGCCCCTTTACCACAGTGCTATGTTTAGCCATTGTGTTGAAAGTCAGGAGAAAATGGTCACATGGGAGTTCTTTAAAAAACACACAAAAACAGCTCACGTGTCACCGCAACTATGACATCCAATGGAAGCTGTGTGGCAGGATTCACTGGGCCAAAGATTTTGGGTAAAATATACAGCTGAGTGATTGGGTGAAATTATGGAAGGAAGGTTTAAAATTTACTGCATGCAATGTCCTAAAAGAAAATGTGATGAAAATGATGTATAGATGGTATATTACACCTGTCAAGTTAGCAATAAATGTTGGAAATGTAAAGAAAAAGAGGGAACATTTTATCACATGTGGTGGGAATGTAAAAAGATGAAATGCTTCTGGGAAATGATATATAATGAGTTGAAAAAAATGTTGAAATATACATTTATAAAGAAACCAGAACCATTTTTATTGGGCATTGTGGGGAGTGACATAAAAAGAAAGGAATGTAAGCTCTTTTTATATGCAATAACAGCAGCAAGAATATTATTGGCCCAAAAATGGAAGCAAGAAGAGTTACCAATATTGAAGAATGGAGGATGAATTTAATGGACTATGCAGAATTAGATAAACTAACAGGAAGGATTCGAAACCGGCGAGACCAGAAATTCATGGAAGACTGGAATAAATTTATGGACTATTTGAAAAGTAATTGTGAAGAATAGACGGCGTTTGTAGGGTTGCAAGAAGTTTTGTGAGGAGTATTATTAGAAGTATTGTAAAAATGGACAAGGGGGAGGATGATTTGTTAAGAGATGTAAAGGCAATATAAAGTTAAGAAATGCATAAAGGTACCCCTGCCCGTACGGGCCAGTCTTGCCAGACTCTAGGGTTGTGCGCCCATCTCACTCAAGAGGCCGGGGGCCAGCGCTGTCCGAAGACACTTCCGGGTCACGTGGCCAGCATGACATCGCTGCTCTGGCGAGCCAGAGCCGCACACGGAAACGCCGTTTACCTTCCCACTTGTAAGCGGTCCCTATTTATCTACTTGCACCCGGGGGTGCTTTCGAACTGCTAGGTTGGCAGGCGCTGGGACCGAACGGCGGGAGCGCACCCCGCCGCAGGGATTCGAACCGCCGACCTTTCGATCGGTAAGCCCTAGGCGCTGAGGCTTTTATCCACAGCGCCACCTGCGTCCCTAAGAAATGCATAAGAAGTGGTTAAAACGGTGGATCATCAGAGGTGCTGATGGAAGTCTAAAAAGACTGTATAAGCGATAAGTTTTGTGGTACATTTTATAATTTATATGTTAAAATTAATAAAAAATATTATAAAAAAGGAAGCTGTGTGGCAGGGTGAGGTCTGGATTTTGGCGTCGCACAGGACCAAGGTCCACCATTGCTGGCAGCTGCAGGGTCTCCCTCCCTTCTGAAATTAGGCTCAAAAGAAGTGTTATGCTGTAGCCAGTAGACTAGAATATATTGTGGTGTGTGCTTGGTTGAGGGGAAGGTGCGATGCCCATGACAGTTTCACCTTTTTGCAAATGTGCCCACCGCCCCTCTCCAAACATGTGGGCGAATCAATCGTCTGGATTCTCTGCCTTTACTGAGTAAACAAAATCAATTTCACAGAAAAGGGCTGGCGTAGCCAGGAGGAGAAAACAGCTGAGGTAAAATTTGAGGAATTTATTTGCTCTTGTTGCTGACACCGTTGGTACCCTGACGTTTGGTACCCAGAATTCTTGTGCCGCCACATCCCAGATGGCGCTCAGTGGTCACACGTAGGCGGGAACCCACATTTTGCGAGCTACAAAATATAGCTTGAGTGTTAGGGGAAAGTGTGCGATGGAAACACAACCTGAAAGGCAAGAGGAAATGGGTTCAGAGCATATAATTCTGCCAAGGAGCTCTCTGTCAAAATCCACTAAGGGACCTTTACATGCTATGCAACCATGAATCTGGATCTGCCACCACACATGAAATTGACAAGGAGCCCTCTGAAGGGCGCACTCTACTGAATCCTGTGACTACTCCATCGCAGCATTGATATGTCATGCTTTTCGATGTATACTTCAAAAATTGTGCATTTTAGGGTGAACAATTGCAGCCCGTGAAATGGCCCTGAGGCTGCATGTTGATGAGACGAATGATTTCCGGAAAGGCCATAAAACTCACAGATTCCACTAGCCATCCATTGGTGTTTTTCTATATAGAGTCCACTTGATGGAGCTCCAGGTTAACAGACTACAGATTCTCCAGTCCAGCTAATCAGCTCCACATCCTCCTGTTTTCTCCAGCTCTGGATAAAGCACAATGGCTGAATTATCGCCCATTCTTCCCGCTCAAGGCTTCATCACCATTTCTATTGATTATCACACACCACTGGAATGGAAGGCGCACATGCGTGTGCCCCTGTCAGTGAACCTGGTCCTCTAATTTTTGTTCTGATGACTAGCTAGCGTCATCAGTGGAATGGAGTGGAAGATTTCAACAGGTATCCTGTTTTCCTTTAGCATGAAGGCAGCTCTCTTGTTGGGACTGGCCACGTTCACATACCTCACCTGGCTTCTTGGAGCTGCAAGATTTAACGGTGATTCAGCTGCTACTTTGTAGGTCAGCCTGCCTGTTGCTTTTCAATATTTTACTTCCCACCACCTGCTCCTGACCTTCCCTTCCTGGATGTTAGGCACCAAGGAAACGGGACATTTATTTAAAATGCAGAAAACAATAAACTCATATGTTTTAGAGGTACAAATCAATGGATGGTCGGGACAGCTAATAAAACGTCTTTGACAATTTAAGCAGGTTATAGATTGAAAGGATAACTTAATGGAAAACATTTCTCGACAGCCAACTCCACCCCCAACCATCCTCCAGCCACATTCTGGCATGTCTGTTTGCCCCCAAATTGGGTGGCCGGTTTTGTGGACTGGCCCCAGGCCTCCCTAGTTAACCAGCCCATCACAGGCCAGATTGGCTTCTTGCCACCAAATGGGCCAACGGTGGCGGGGGTTAGGGGGCACTCCCCTGGGCATGGGACCAGCCCAACAATTGTGGCTGTTGGCGCCATGCCCAGGGGAAGTTTAAATGCCTGGCCTGTGGGGCCTTTCTGTCTCTCTTTTGCTGTGCCAGTTCTCCCGTCCACCCTCCCTCAGATTAGGGTTTTTCTCGGATGCTATGACCTTGCTATGGACAATTTCAGCTGCCTAATTTTCAGGGACCGGGCAGGAATTTTCCCTACTTGGCTAACTGGCACCACCATTTGGGTTTTCGCCTACCTCATAGCAATCGTCACAACTTGGGAAGGCAGATAGGCACTGGGTAAGCCTAGTCTTGGTTTGAGGTGAGGTTGTAGCCTCTGCCTGCCCCTCCACAGGTAAGGGGATCCTGTTAAAAGGATCTGGGAGGAGTGGCTCCTGTCGAATGTCCAGATGGGGGCCAGGGCCATACCACTCCTCCAATGGGGACTGCTTGGGGGATGCCCCGATTTGACGTAGGTCATAGGGTGTTTTCACTCCACCAGCTTCCCCCTTAGAAACACTCCCAGTGGACAGACGGGAGTGGCATGCGCCATTGCTTACCACAATGCCTATGGCCAAACCTCACATCTGTAACCAATGAAGTTGTGGCCTTATTTGATTCCCCAAACCAATATGCCGTGTGTTGTCTAGCTATTTGCACCTTGAGGAACAGGGTGGTCACGGGGCCTCGATATGCAAGTTTAGCTTCGAATGTTCTAATCACATTGCCATTGGTTTTCTTACATATTCCATTCTTACTCAATTCATAGCACCCTCGGTTTCCTTAATGGGCCTGATCTTCATGGCAGTATAAGCGCTGATGTCAGTCTTCCATTGGAATCTGGACGTTTTCCATAAGTTTCATCGCCCGATTTCACCATGAAGATTTGTGTAACTCGAAACACGAGCATGAAAACAGACAAACATGCCATGCATACTTACATTTTAAAAAGGCATGTTTGTATACAAGGAAGATGCATAGGACTTTCAGCTATGTCTTCTCCCACACTGGTTCTCATTACACACACACACACACACACTCACACACACACACACACACACACACACACACACGTACACACGTACCTTGTTAAGACACATTTCTAGAGGGATTTAAACTTCTCCTGGAATTTTGTTAAATTTGGTGTTAGTATTTCATCTATTTAATGGCTCCATGCTCCTTCCCTGCCAGGTCTAAGAGATCCAAGTTTCAGTTGGAGAGGTCACTACTTTCCAATATCGCTGGCAATTCTCTTTGCTCTTATGATCCCTTGCCCAACCAGTGTTTCCTCCTTCCTTTAATTCCTTAGTCAACATGAAGATCACTTAAATGAGCAAGAACTGATTTCAGCTTCATTAGTTCTGGAAAGGTGTCTTTGGTGGCCCTTAGCACCCCCAGGTACATGGCGTGATTTTGCAGGACTGTATGTGGGATGCATAGGGACGTGGGTGGTGGTGGGTTAAACCACAGAGCTTGCCGATCAGAAGGTTGGCGGTTCGAATCCCCATGACGGGGTGAGCTCCCATTGCTCGGTCCCTGCTCCTGCCAACCTAGCAGTTCGAAAGCACGTCAAAGTGCAAGTAGATAAATGGGTACCGCTCTGGCAGGAAGGTAAACGGCGTTTCTGTGCGCTGCTCTGGTTCGCCAGAAGCGGCTTAGTCATGCTGGCCACATGACCCGGAATCTGTACACCGGCTCCCTCGGCCAATAAAGCGAGATGAGGGCCGCAACCCCAGAGTCGGTCACGACTGGACCTAATGGTCAGGGGTCCCTTTACCTTTACTATGTGGGATGCATGGAGAACTCAGCTGACCAGCTCAGAGGGCAGGAAATGCATGGCTACTGACATTCTTTTGGGTCTCATGAGCAAATGGAAGCTTTCCTAAAACAGTTTCCAGGAATGCCAAGTTAGCTGTTATATCTGACCTCTTTGTAGTACTTGTGGGAGGGAAGAGTTAAATTTCCCACAAGAAGCTAGAGCCAGGAAGGAACAGGACCCACCACTGTTAGCAAACACAACAAAAGCCACTTTTACAAGGTAATCAACTGGTAGCTTTTGTAGATAAATCTCCGGAACATTATAGCATGCCCCTGTTCACTAAGACAGAAGTAGTTGTGGAAATAAATAGAAAAGCCTCACACATTCCTATCCCCTTACACAATTTAAACAAATGTCTGACATCCAAAAATCGGTTGGCACCCAGGATTTTACCTAGGGTGGGAGGGTCAAATTCAAACCTTACAGTATTTACAATTTTCAAAATAGTACCCAAAGCAAAATGCAGCTTCTCCAGATTACGTGATGCAAGTCTCCCAATGCCCCCAAATATGTACCAAAATGCACGTTTTAGGAGAAAGTATGGATTGAAATATAGTAATGAAAAGGACATACAAACCTGTGTTGTATTGGAGAAAAATGCTTGCAAAATTGCATATCGAAATGTGTGCATTAAGAGAAATGAGTGCTCAAATGCTGGCACATTTTTGCGAGCGATTAAAACACACACAAAACAAATAAATAAATGGCAAACTGACGTGGAAATACCGAACAGAAAGCTTGGGAAAAGGAGGCACTGAGAGAAAATGGAATTGACAAGAGGCGTCTGTTCCTAGTTCTGGCATACGGACCAATTTCAGAAGGCATGTAACTACAGACCCTTAATTATATATAAATGGCTGCAGGGATTTGCTGACACGAAGACTAATGACATGTTCACCAGTGTTTCTCAAACTTTACAAACCTAGAGCTCATTCCTGTAGTCCCTATATTTTGGATAGACAGAGGCTCAGCACCCGTAATCTGTTCCACAGGTGAATTAAGGGAGATTCTCAGATGCAGTTGGCCGTACCCTGTTGCCTACTGCATGTGAGGTTCTGCAGACAGGGGTGCAAATCCAACATTGTCATGAGAAGAAAATAGCCTGCCCATTAGGGATGCTTGAAGGAAAGCAGTATCTCCACCACCAACACATTTCAAAACCATCCTTATGTAGGGGCATGGCCTGAGTACTGATTAGTTATACAGTGGTACCTTGGGTTACATATACTTCAGGTTACATACGCTTCAGGTTACAGACTCCTCTAACCCAGAAATAGTACCTTGGATTAAGAGTTTTGCTTCAGGATGAGAACAGAAATCGTGCTCCGGTGGCGCGGCAGCAGCAGGAGGCCCCGTGAGCTAAAGTGGTGCTTCAGGTTAAGAACAGTTTCAGGTTAAGAACAGACCTCCGGAACGAATTAAGTACGTAACTAGAGGTACCACTGTAGTAGTGTGGTTTATGCACTTTGGGGAGAATAAGCCATACCCCAGAGGAAGACTTATTCTGTTACTTTCCTAGTTTTGTGGTTGCTTCTCTGCCCTACCATTAGACAGAGTGAGGCAGCTGCTCTCCAGCAGCTGATCTGGGTGTCACGAAATAGCAACAAATGGTTGAGTTACTTCCTTTGACCAGGCTGCCATGCACCTCGGCTTGGAGGTTGGGTGCCATTGACAGTGCTGCTCCAGGCAGCAAAATGTCTTGGGCTGCTTCTGATTGTGGAGCACCTTGTCAAGAATGCTCTCGGAGTTGAGATTTGGTACATGAATGGCACAGTTAACGTGCCATGATTTGGGTTTGGTTGCTCATTCGGTTCTTTGCGATGAGGGGCAGATCTCTCCAGAAAGAAGGAGGCTGTTTCTAAGAATAACAACAACAACAACAACAAAAAATTTTATTTATATCCTGCCCTCCCCAGCCGAAGCTGCACTCAGGGAGGCAATAAAATAAAATAGTACAACAATAAAATAGTACAACATTCTAAAATCATTCATTATAAAATTAATTCAAATCAAATTGATGGCAACCATTGGGCTAGAGTTCTGTGAAGATTGCCAAAGGAGGGAGTCAGGCTGTGCCCTGACCAAAGGCCTGGTGGAACAGCTCTGTCTTGCAGGCCCTGCGGAAAGATGTCAAGTCCCGCAGGGCCCTAGTCTCTTGTGACAGAGCGTTCACAAGGAGTCTTATGGCACCTTAAGGACTAACAAATGTAGTATATGGCATAAGTTTTCATGAACTACATGTTAAAGGTAAAGATGGGGTTGTGGCACTCATCTCGCTTTACTGGCCGAGGGAGGCGGCGTACAGCTTCCGGGTCATGTGGCCAGCATGACTAAGCCACTTCTGGCGAACCAGAGCAGCGCACAGAAATGCCGTTTACCTTCCCGCCAGAGCAGTACCTATTTATCTACTTGCACTTTAACGTGCTTTCGAACTGCTAGGTTGGCAGGAGCAGGGACCGAGCAAAGGGAGCTCACCCCGTTGCGGAGATTTGAACTGCCGACCTTCTGATCGGCAAGTCCTAGGCTCTGTGGTTTGTTTAACCCACAGCGCCACCCGCGTCCCAAACTACATGTTTATATATATATAATATATTTAAACATAATATGCCTTACACAAATTTGTTTAGTCGTTTAGTCGTGTCCGACTCTTCGTGACCCCATGTGAATATAAAACTTTTTACTTGTCAGGCTGGCACTAATTGAACAACAATCATTATTTACAGAATCACCAACCAACTCCAAACAGCCAGCTGTCAACTCCCAACTGCCAATTTCCAATTTCCAACTGCCACCTCCTTGCCCCAATACCATCTATTCTTTGTGAAATCTATTCCCAATGAGATTACATTACAAATACTAACACAACATTCCACTTGACTGAGTGCAAGTAGGAGTGGGGAAGGCATTTGGGCTGATAGTTACACTTCCTGAAACAATATGCCATGGGTAGGCAAACTAAGGCCCGGGGGCCGGATCCGGTCCATTCGCCTTCTCAATCCGGCCTGCGGACGGTCCGGGAATCTGCGTGTTTTTACATGAGTAGAATGTGTCCTTTTACTTAAAAAGCATCTCTGGGTTATTTGTGGGGCATAGGAATTCGTTCATTCCCCCCCCCCCCAAAATATAGTTCCCCATAAGGTCTGAGGGACAGAGGACTGGCCCCCTGCTGAAAAAGTTTGCTGACCCTTCAAACAAAAATGCAGCAATCCTTGGAAGCTAACACTTTTCTGAACGTGCGATGCAGTGCGTTAACCCAAAAAGTGTACACCAAAACACACATACTAGTAGGAAGTGTGCCAAAATGCATTTACATGATGGAAAATTGTATGCAAAAATACAAAAGACGTATGTATTAGGAGAAGTGCACTAAAATGCTGATATATTTTCATTAGGTTTTTTAAAAAAAATAATTCAAAATGATGTGGAAATCTGGATAACTGAATTTAGGACTAGAGAAATGAGAGGAACCAAAGCGGACTTGTTTGCTCCTCCCTAGATGGAAGTGTCCTATAATTCACAAAAGCGGACGCCATGCTAAATTTGTTCACCTTTGAGAGGCTACAAGGCTCTTTGGTTGGCTTCGTTGCAACAGACTTGACACAGACAGCTCTCCCTCTGGGAGTTGTCTCCAAGATATATGGACATAAGCTGCTCGGAGCTTTAGAGTTCATGACCCGGACAACCAGTCTTTTGGACTGAGCCTTCTAAGGCTGCAGGAAGCCAAGTGCAGACTCTGGGAGCCAGAACCCCATCGCAACAGGTCCATAGTGGTCTGCCTCCTCCTTGAGAGCTACACTGATTGTAGTCTTCAAGCAGCCTTCAGAGCCAACCGCCGACATCAAGCAAATTATAGTCTTCAAGTCTCTGCCATCAATTGGCTTGGATTAAGTCATTTTCAAAAGGTTCCCTTTTGGATGGCGACACTTTTCCAGAAGCTTTTTGTAGGACTAAATGTTAAGCCACATCTCTGACCGCCCCTACTTTTTCTAAAAGCAAAGCAATCTGACCCCAGGGGCCAGGAGACGCTTTCTGAAAAGCGTATCCTTATTTGTACATCGTGCTGTTCTTCAAGGTAGGAAGGAATCACTAATGGAGTTGCAGAAGGAGTTCCCCGGGTCGGCGTTCCACCGCTGTGCGGGAAAGCGTTCCCTAAAAGCCACCAGTCGAATGCCACCAGACGGTTATCCTAAATCAAGCCTGAGTTCCCTTTATAGACATCTTCCAGCTGTGTTGATACATTATCAAGCTAGCCTGTTAAGTAGATCTATAGTCCTGGTAAGTGTTTTTACTTGTGTGCTACTTCTTCTCTCTTTCTCTCTCTCCCCGCATTAATGCCTCCTAGGCTGCAACAGCCATCCATCACTCTTGCCTATCAAGGTTTGCAGTACTGGAACTAACACAGGTTTCTCCCACAGAGGAAGAAAAACAAGGAATAGAGAGAACACAGGAAAGGGCTTCTGTGCTTCCTCCTGTGCATCACGGACCAGATCCTATGCAGATACAAAGCAGTGTTAACAACTCTCCCGCCTTCGCTGCCCTGATTTCCCCACCATAGTCCCGCCAGAACCTCCATTTAGGTTTTCTAGAAGTTAGACTTCCTTTTCTAAAGGAGGCGTTTTCCTTTAAAATCAAAAAACCTTTTCTTTTCACTAGCATTTCTCTCCGGGGACTTGTCAGCAGAGAGAGAGAGAGACCCAAATCTCCCAGCGATAATAAGTTTCCGAGTTATTATGCCAGCAGAAAAGAAATGCAGAGCTTTGAGCTTGGCCATTTTATTTTATTTTTATGGCGTTCCAGACTCGTTTTTTTAAACCCGAGTTTATGCAAACCTCAGTCCACAATCAGATATTTGGAACTGCGTGCGATGCTTCAGCGGTGGCAGACAGCCTCAATTACAGGGTTTGAATAAAGCGCTAAAGCTGACAAAGGATACACTTATTATAGCTGGGATTGAGGGATGTTGTACACAAATGCACACTCTATCAATGCATTGGGACGGTGCCTGGTAGAGTGGAAGGGTTGATGGTTCACCCAAGAGCTGAATTCTGGCCACATCCCTGTTGCTTTGGCAAACGGCCTCACCTCTCGTTCCTTTCTTGCTTTCTGTTTTGCCTCTTTAGATTTTAGGCTCTTAAGGGGCCGAGCTGCTTTTTTTGGCCAGGGTCTCTATATGCTGTGGCCAGGAAAAGAGAGGCCAACCAGCAGGGGCCTTTAGGAGCTGCTCTCTGTTTTCAAAGTCATTCCTAGAAATGGCAAAGAACCTAAATCAGTTCTGCTTGGAGCTGTTAACTAGAGTGGTATGCTTTTCGGCGATTCAACGGAAATGCAGAAAAGCCACCCAATTTTGAGACACAAGATCTACCCACCAGGGAGGAATGGCAGATGAAGCTGATGGACTACATGGAACTGGCGGAAATGACTGGCAGAATCCGAGACCAGGGAGAAGAGTTGGTGGAAGAAGATTGGAAAAAATTCAAAGTACCGTATTTTCCCCTCTATAACACGCAGATTTTTTCTCCTAAAAAGGAAGGGGAAATGTCTGTGCGTGTTATGGAGCGAATGTGTGGTCCCTGGAGCCAAAAAATCAAGCAAAAGTCAAATCGCGAGTCACGGAGAAGGGAAACCTGAAAAGAGGAAGTGGCAGCTTTCCTGTATTCTGCCTCAGGGTCTTACTGCCCACCCTCCTCTGTTTCGTTGCTGTGATTGCTGAAACGGAACAAAGAGCAGGGAAAGCCCCTCCCCTCCAGGCAAGCAGAGGGGAAAGTGTCGTCTCTGTGCTCCGGTACTGCTGGGGGAGAGGGAGAGAGAGTGGGGGAGGGAGAGGGAGAGGGGGGGAGGGAGAGGGGGAGGGAGGGAGAGAGAGAGAGAGAGAGAGAGAGAGAGAGAGAGAGATATGGCTGGCTTGGGGGGGAACTTTTGCCTCCCACCCGTTAAATCCCTCTCCAGCATTCTTAGCCAGCTGCTTCTCTGCACACCCCTCACATGTCCCTTCTTTGTTTTTCCTTCGCTCCCCACTTAAAATGTGGTTACAAAGCATAGATCAACATGGATCCTCAGGATCTTTGCATTGGGTCACCCCAAATTCACCATCAGATCACATAGCATGTCCATGGCTACAGCCTGCACCAAAAAAATCACGCACCCACTGTTGCCTGGGGCTGCAATGGTGCAAAAACGTGGTTAAAAAGCATGGATCCACATGGATCCTCAGGATCTTTGCATTGGGTCACCCCAAATTCACCATCAGATCACATAGCATGTCCATGGCTACAGCCTGCACCAAAAAAATCACACACCCACTGTTGCCTGGGGCTGCAATGGTGCAAAAACGTGGTTAAAAAGCATGGATCCACATGGATCCTCAGGATCTTTGCATTGGGTCACCCCAAATTCACCATCAGATCACATAGCATGTCCATGGCTACAGCCTGCACCAAAAAAAGCATGCACCCACTGTTGCCTGGGGCTGCAATGGTGCAAAAACGTGGTTACAAAGCATGGATCCACAGGGATTCTCAGGATCTTTGCATTGGGTCACCCCAAATTCACCATCAGATCACATGTCTGTGGCCACAGCATGAAGCACAAAAATGATACATCCACTGTTTCATTCAGAATGTTTTTTCCCTTGTTTTCCTCCTCTAAAAACGATGTGCGTGTTATGGTCAGGTGCGTGTTATAGAGCGAAAAATACGGTATATTTACAAAAATATAGTAAAATTAATGAATGTTAGAAGGATGCTGGAATGAAGTTACATGGTTTTAGCAGAAATGTTATAAAGAATAAAGTAAAAATGGATTGTTAATGGGCCAAAGTGTAAAATTTAAGGTCAGATTGGGTTAAGGTAAATTATAGAACAAAAATTGAGAAAGATGGAAAGGATTTGCTGAAATAGCTAAATTGAATTAGAATACAAAAAAGGGAGGTGCGAGGAGGTCGATGAAACAAGTAAATGAAAGACAAGGATATGGAAATACTGGATGTGTTTTTTAAATGTTTTTGTTTTTAAATGTTCTTGTTCTTTTTTCTTTTTATTGTTGTGCTGTATTGTTTTTTTACTTTGCTTTTTATTTTTTGATGTATTGTAATTTTTCATTGTCTTATCTTTATTTTCTTTTTTTCTTTTTTTTGGTAATTGTTAAACTTTTAATAAATATCTCTTTAAAAAAAAGCCACCCAATTTTGAAACAAGCACCAATTTCAGAATCCCGCAATATATCCTAGCACCGGCGGGAGCACTTTCTCCGATTGCAGCCTGATAATTGGATAAGGGATTATGATTCATTGGGCCAAAGATTTTGGGTATAACATACAGTTGAGTGATTGGATAAAATTATGGAAGGAAGGCTTAAAATTTACTGCATGTAATGCCCTAAAAGAAAATGTGATGAAAATGATGTATAGATGGTATATTACACCAGTGAAGTTAGCAAAAATGTATAAAGTCAGTAATAAATGTTGGAAATGTAAAGAAAAAGAGGGAACATTTTATCACATGTGGTGGGAATGTAAAAAGGTGAAATGCTTCTGGGAGATGATATATAATGAGTTAAAAAAATGTTGAAATATACATTTATAAAGAAACCAGAAGCATTTCTCTTGGGTATTGTTGGAAACGATATAAATAGAAAGGAATGTAAGCTTTTTCTATATGCAGTAACAGCAGCAAGAATACTATTGGCCCAAAAATGGAAGCAAGAAGAGTTACCAACGATGGAAGAATGGAGGATGAAATTAATGGACTATGCGGAACTTGACAAACTAACGGGAAGGATCCGAAACCGATGGGACCAGAAGTTTACCGAGGACTGGAGTAAATTTACGGATTATTTGAAAAGTATTTGTGATGACCAGACGACGTTTGTAGGTTTGCAAGAAGTTCTGTGAGGAATAATATTAGAAATATTGCAAAAATGGAGGAGACGTGATATGTTAAGAATGTAAAGGCAATATTAAGTTAGGAAATGCGTAAGAAGTGATTAAGACAGAGGATTATCAGAGGTGCTGATGGAAGTCCAATAAGAATGTATTTGTGACAAATTGTGTGGTATGTTTTATAATTTTTTGTGTTAAAAACCAATAAAAATATTTTTTTTAAAAAAAGATAATTGGATAAGGGAGATGCAGGACTAATAAAAACAAAGCACTCTGCCAAGAAGTGTCCAAAATTCCTTGCATAAATGGCAAGTTCTGCAAGAGGTTGGGATTTCAACACCTGTGGAAGCTGGACTCAGCCTAAGGGAAAGGGAACATACTTACTCTCTGCTGATAGCCTGAATGATTTGCCCGTGCTGTGGCAATCTCAGCTAGGGAAATCCAAATTTACAACTAATTTTGAGAGGAAAGATTCACTGTGTTTCCAATTACGAGAAAAACAAGGTTCTTCAGTGGAGCTCTGTTCATTTGGCTTCTCTCGGCGCTGTGAAGTGCAATGGGCTGATTTTATTGAACACCTCATCAGCCCGAGTTGAGTGCTTAATCAGTGTTGCAAACCCTTCAGCAAGCTATAGAAGTGTATAGTATTGGAAAATAACTAGGCCTTTGTTTCAGCCTCTTAACTGTACTTAAGATGCTAAAGGAATTTTAACCCTTTGTAGGGCGCTCACTGCTGATCTGTGGAGAGGGATCGGGCCAGGTGGCTGTTTTGTATTCAAACACATCTTGTTGGTTGTGTGTGGTGGTGTGGGGGATTGAGAGGCTGTGAGGTTTTTCTCCATCAAACTCTCATTTGCAAGGGGGAGCAATACAGCAGCATTAATAAACCTGAGCTAAGGTTGCTCTGTCATGGCCACTGGGCCCATCACCTCCTGGCAAATAGAAGGGGAAGAAATGGAGGCAGTGAGAGATTTTACTTTCTTGGGCTCCATGATCACTGCAGATGGTGACAGCAGCCACGAAATTAAAAGACGCCTGCTTCTTGGGAGAAAAGCAATGACAAACCTAGACAGCATCTTAAAAAGCAGAGACATCACCTTGCCAACAAAGGTCCGTATAGTTAAAGCCATGGTTTTCCCAGTAGTGCTGTATGGAAGTGAGAGCTGGACCATCAAGAAGGCTGATCGCCGAAGAATGAATGGATGCTTTTGAATTATGGTGCTGGAGGAGACTCTTGAGAGTCCCATGGACTGCAAGAAGATCAAACCTATCCATTCTGAAGGAAATCAGCCCTGAGTGCTCACTGGAAGGACAGATCCTGAAGCTGAAGCTCCAATACTTTGGCCACCTCATGAGAAGAGAAGACTCCCTGGAAAAGACCCTGATGTTGGGAAAGATGGAGGGCACAAGGAGAAGGGGACGACAGAGGACGAGATGGTTGGACAGTGTTCTCGAAGCTACCAGCATGAGTCTGACCAAACTGTGGGAGGCAGTAGAAGACAGGAGTGCCTGGCGTGCTCTGGTCCATGGGGTCATGAAGAGTTGGACACGACTAAACGACTAAACAACAACAAGGTTGCTCTGCAGGAGAGACCCCCATAGACTCCTAAATTACTAAGTAATTTATTTTTGTTAACACACACATACACACGCCACTACAAAAATAGAAATGAAAAGCCAACTTCTGTTTATGCAGTGGGCATCTTCATGCTCTTCTGTTCTCAATGTGTGGCATTTTGCTTAGAGTCTGGAATATGATAAATGCAGAATGCCTATCCCTGGGAATAACAAGCATCATTTATGAAGCATCTCAGAGTGTTCCAAGCGTGTCACATACACTAACTCAGTAAATCTTCCACAACCCCGTAAGCGAACTCTGCATTATTATCTCTCGGCTTCAGATTGGGGAGAGGCGCTGAAGCCAAGAGAGACTTTCAAAGGTAACCTGGCGAGCTCATAGCAGAGGTGGCATTGCATCAGGGGAATTCATGGCTCATGGCTCACAGCATAGGCTACTAGATTGGAGGGGAACGGCTAAGACTCAGGGGTCCTGCTTTAGATGCAGGAGATCCCAGGAGGAGATCTGGGAAAATCAGGGGAAGGCACCTTCTGTGAGTGCAACTCTCTTAGGGGAACTTCCATGGAGAGGATTTTGAGCTCCAAGCCATTTTCTCTCTCGACTTTTTGCGTGGCAAGTCCCCTCCCCCTTGCGAAATGAAGACACAGGACACATTATTTAAGGTTAATGGGCATAAAAGGCCACAACTTTATTGATTACAGGAATTGGAAGGTATTGGCCTTAGGCATTGGCTCCTATCGACTACCCGGCATGGAGACCGGGATGGGTTGTCCACCAGCCGTGGGAGTCCTGTTGAAGTACGCCAACTAGGATCCCACAGGTGTCACCGCTCGGGGGCGTGCCGGAGACCCTCACCTCCCTAGGTTTCGGACAAGGTAACGCCCCCCAGAGTCCTTTACCACACTACCCTTTTTCATTGGGGGAAGGTGATGGCGCTTCCTTCCCACCTTCATTTGCATAACAATTACCCCTGCCAATGCCTAACCGCCAATACAGAGGAAGTTGTGACGTTTGCTACGAGGTAGGCGAAAAAACCAAAAGGCTGGAAGTGTGCCAAGTGGAAAAATTCCTACCAGGCCCCTTGCGGCGACCAACCGGAGTCCATAGCAAGGTCAAAGCTAGCTAAACCTAAAGGGTGGATGGGATGGGAAAACCGGGCAGCTGGAACGGGGCAAAGAGGGTGGTCCCCGGGCGCGCCGGCCTTAAATGGGCTAGGCCACGCCTCCCCAGCCCGCCGATTGGGGGAGGGGGTGGGCCCGCAACCCCACCTCCTCTCCAGCTCGGAAGTGGCTTTATCCATCAAGGTGCCAGAGGGCAACCCTGCTGCCCTGTCTTGAACTCAAGGTCAGGGTTGACATCTTCTAGGAGCCACAAGTGAGAGCTGAGTGCGGGTTGGGGGCCAAAGGTGGACCAGCTACCCCAGAAGGACCACAATGTGTCCTCCACCACCTCTCCCCCAATGCCCCATACACAACCAGTGTTTCAGGAGTGTTTATTGTACCCAGTGAAACAAAAGTGCTATAGGGAAGGGAGACTCAAGGTTAAGGACTAGCCTTTCAGCATCTTGTATTTAGAAAGTGTTTGTTTTTTAGTTATTTAAGTCTGGGGTTCACTGCTGCTGCTGCTGCTCTTGTTGTTGTTTTGCAGCAATTCTCCTGGTAGTCAGTGGATGTTTTATTACATTTTTCAGAGAAGGTGTCCAATAGATTTTGATTCGAATCAATATTACACTTTTAAAATAAATGCATGTGCAATTATGCACAATATGTGCATAAATCAAAGGCGCCTTTTCAGAGCTAATGAAGCAGAAATCTGTTTTTTGCTAATTTAAGTGATCTTCCTGTTGACTAAGGAATTAAGCAAGAAGAGAGAGAGAGAAAAGAAAAAAGGCGAGTTGTGGGAAGGGAGAAGGGAGAATTAAAAAGAACAAAAAGCATTGGTTGAAACAAACAAATGTATTAAGTTTTAGCCACTGCTTCTCAGCAGCGATTCTTACACCTCATCGACAATTTAGTTTAAAGGCAACTGAAGCTGTTGCTGAAATTTCGGTTTTGTTTGGAAGATAATCCACTTTTTCTTTAAAACACATTAGGGCTGCAAATCATTAATGTTGGATAAAACCAATGTGCCAGATCCGCCATCTGAAAATGTTTGCTCATGGTGGTAAATATTTTGTATCATGCTGATCTAATTTGCATGCCACGGGGAGTCACAGGCTGTGTTAAAACAGTTTAGCAAGTCAGTATGCATATAACATTAAATTAAACCCTAGATGCGCTGAGAAGTCTTCCCCTTTGGTCTTCAGAGGCTGCGGTTGGGCCTAACCATCTACATCACTGGCACTAGGCCAGGATACACTCATGGAAGGTCTAACCTTCACCAGGCACCGGAGCCAGTGGATTCTGCACAAAGTTCTGCAGGCTGGCTCACGGCACTTCAAATCTCTGGGAAAACAAGTTCATGGGTACATACAGTCATTTTGTCTGTTCCACCGTGGTCGCTGGACAAACAGATAATGTAGCATGCCCTCCAACATTTCTCCGATGAAAACAGGGATGCCTTACCATACCTCTGGTGAAAATAAGTCCATCCTAAGGAAAAGCGAGGGACGCGGGTAGCGCTGTGGGTTAAACCACAGAGCCTAGGACTTGCCGATCAGAAGGTCGGCAGTTCGAATCCCTGCGATGGGGTGAGCTCCCGTTGCTCGGTCCCTGCTCCTGCCAACCTAGCAGTTCAAAAGCACATCAAAGTGCAAGTAGATAAATAGGTACCGCTCCGGCGGGAAGGTAAACTGGACCATTAGGTCCAGTCATGGCCGACTCTGGGGTTGCGGTGCTCATCTCACTTTATTGGCCGAGGGAGCCGGCATACAGCTTCCGGGTCATGTGGCCAGCATGACTAAGCCGCTTCTGGCGAACCAGAGCAGTGCACGGAAATGCTGTTTACCTTCCCACCGGAGCAGTACCTATTTATCTACTTGCACTTTGACGTGCTTTTGAACTGGCTTTTGAACTGGCAGGAGCAGGGACCGAGCAACAGGAGCTCACCCCGTTGCGGGGATTCGAACCGCCGACCTTCTGATCGGCAAGTCCTAGGCTCTGTGGTTTAACCCACAGCGCCACCCGCGTCCCTTTGTTTTACCTCTCAAAATGAGAGGGAAGGCAGAGGATAGTTACTGTGAGAGTTCCAGAGTGAAATATTCCTTTGCTCACCAACGCAGCTTGGGCCCCTCATGCCTTTGTGGGCCTAGGAGAAGGCATCACTGCCTGTCCCCATCCCCTGTCTTGGCTATGTTTCATCCCTTTTCAGATAAAACAGAAAGACTCCTTGGTTGGCCAGAAGACAATTCTGCAGTGGGAAGAAAGGCTTTTGAATAAAATAAAATAAATGAAGGAGCCCTCAAAGAAACATGGTCTTGGATTATCACCAAGTCTGGAACTCTTTTTACCTACGTTTTTTCCTCCGCAGAATGTCAGCAGCCTGTGAAAAGAGACGAGGAATGGATGTCTCGGTAATAATAACTTCCACTGCTACAGCGTTTGCGAGGAGGGAAAGTGCGGCAAGACTCAGTTAACAACCTAGCAGCCTAGTTCATTGCTAACAGAACATAAAACAGATAGAGCTGTAGATGGGAAGCAGCCGGAGAAGCAATCTGTGAGCAAGCGGGCAGGAGAGATCGTTTGCACCTGGGCTGCATTTGGGGGTCAAACAAGGGGGATGCGCTTGTGTGTTGAGTGACAGGTAAAGGCCTTGGATATGGTATTGATGAAAATTACATTAAACTTGAACAGTTAATCGCCTAATTAATGAACCCATTCATTAATTTTTTTAAAGTAAGACCACCAGGAGGACTATACAGTGGTACCTCGGGTTACATACGCTTCAGGTTACAGACTCCGCTAACCCAGAAATAGTGCTTCAGGTTAAGAACTTTGCTTCAGGATGAGAACAGAAATCGTGCTCTGGCGGTGCGGCAGCAGCAGGAGGCCCCATTAGCTAAAGTGGTGCTTCAGGTTACGAACAGTTTCAGGTTAAGTACGGACCTCCGGAACGAATTACCGTAAGTACTTAACCCGAAGTACCACTGTATAAGGACTATATAAGAACTCCAGTGAAAACCAGAGGGGAAACCATTAATGTTCACTTATTTGCCCCGTGTCCAGAACGGAAATCAACCCAGCAAATGCAACCAGCGTTTGCCGTTGTTGTTGTTGCTTTCTGTCTGCAAAAAGATACCTAATTGATCACTCCTCCACCCCTCATTTGCATTGCATTTCCTTTGCATCGAAATGGATGGGGTGAAACAGCACGCTGACAATGCAATTTCTGTAGTTCATGTAATTAATTGCGTAAGTGAGGTAACTTCATCACGGCGGGCAGCGAGATGAATGGTGTGGTCTTTGGCAGAAGACAACCCGCAGCAGAATGGAAAGGGTTCTGCATGTGATACACAGGGAATAAAAAACAGGGTCCTATTGCATCCCCAGTTAGGACAGATCCAATTGCCCATCTATTCCAGCTAACTCGCCCTCTGTTAATTTGTCTCATTCCCCTTTAAAGCCATCTAAGATGGCGGCCTGGCCACATTATCCTGGTCTGTGACCGTAATAAAGTTCATTCATTCATTCAATAGCAAGGTTAAAGCTATAATGATTTACTGTATTTTGGAGATCACTCAATAGCTCCAGTCAGAGTCTGGACCAAACCTGAATTGGTCATTTCAAGAGCAAACAGTGCAATCCTAACCATGTCTCCTCAGAATTAAGACCCGTTGAAGTCAATTGGTCCTACTTCCTGATGAGTGGGTGAGGACATTCTGGCATCTTGGTGTGGCTGTCACAATCCTACTGTGGAATTAGTGGTAGTAGTAGCATAGAACTGTAGATCTGGAAGGGACCCTGAGGATCATCTAGTCCAGCCCCCTGCAATGCAGGAATATGTAGCTGTTCCTTCTGGGGATCAAACCTGGGCCTTATGAGTACCACACTCTGACTGACTGAGCTACGCAATCAAGGTTCTATTCACTTCACTCTTTTCTTCAATAACTCATCTTGAGGGACAAAAGTAAGTGTAGAAGAAGCAATTATGGGGCAGAAAGAAGTAGTAAAGGCCAGAATTTTGTTATATAGATGATAGAAGGTGCGTGTGTAGCTACTGTGGCAATAGATGGTCCTCAGTGTCCTTTGTGCCAGGGGAAGTAAGGTAAAGGTAAAGGGACCCCTGACCATTAGGTCCAGTCATGACTGACTCTGGGGTTGCGGCGCTCATCTCACTTTATTGGCCGAGGGAGCCGGCGTACAGCTTCCCGGTCATGTGGCCAGCATGACTAAGCCGCTTCTGGAGAACCAGAGCAGCGCATGGAAATGCCATTTACCTTCCTGCCAGAGTGGTACCTATTTATCTACTTGCACTTTGATGTGCTTTCGAACTGCTAGGTTGGCAGGAGCTGGGACCGAGCAACGGGAGCTCACCACGTCGTGGGGATTCGAAACGCCGACCTTCTGATCGGTAAGTCCTAGGCTCTGTGGTTTAACCCACAGCGCCACCAGCATCCCGTCAGAGGAAGTAGCCTTAAGCAAATTTCAGGTCCCACCTCACCCCCATAGATCTCTGGGGCGAAACTTTGCAGCAGAGCTCTTGTGTAGTTATGGGGTTTTTCATGGGCAGCTCACAAACTTCACAGTGCTGGGGGAATTTCATGGACATTTTTAGACCAGCACTGCTCATGACGGCTTTATGTCTGGGAGCATACTGCATTGGCTATGTCATTGCAGACATGCTAGTCTGTTCTGTTAAGATGGGCCAGAGGAGAGAGGAATTTAAGCTGCACCCCAAAGAGTACTTACTAGGTTGTTGTTGCCTCATGAGAGCTCTCAAATATTCCACAGTGCTTTACTCAAACGTCTTGTTGTTGTTTAGTCATTTAGTCGTGTCCGACTCTTCGTGACCCCATGGACCAGAGCACGCCAGGCACCTCTGTCCTCCACTACCTCCCGCAGTTTGGTCAAACCCATGCTGGTAACCTCGAAAACACTATCCAACCATCTCGTTCTCTGTCGCCCCCTTCTCCTTGTGCCCTCCATCTTTCCCAGCATCAGTGTCTTCTCCAGGGAGTCTTCTCTTCTCATGAGGCGGCCAAAGTACTGGAGCCTCAGCTTCACGATCTGTCCTTCCAGTGAGCACTCATGGCTTATTTCCTTAAGAATGGATGCGTTTGATCTTCTTGCAGTCCATGGGACTCTCAAGAGTCTTCTCCAGCACCATAATTCAAAAGCATCAATTCTTCGGTGATCAGCCTTCTTTATGGTCCAGCTCTCACTTCCATACATCACTACTGGGAAAACCATGGCTTTAACTATACGGACCTTTGTTGGCAAGGTGACATCTCTACTTCTCAAGATGCTGTCTAGGCCTGTCATTGCCCTTCTCCCAAGAAGCAGGCGTCTTTTAATTTCGTGTCTGCTGTCACCATCTGCAGTGATCATGGAGCCCAAGAAAGTAAAATCTCTCACTGCCTCCATTTCTTCCCCTTCTATTTGCCAGGAGGTGATGGGCCCAGTGACCATGATCGTTTTTTTGATGTTGCGCTTCAGACCACATTTTGCGCTCTCCTCTTTCACCCTCATTAAAAGGTTGTTTAGTTCCTCCTCACTTTCTGCCATCAAGGTTGTGTCATCTGCATATCTGAGGTTGTTGATATTTCTTCCGGCAATCTTAATTCCAGCTTGGGATTCATCCAGCCCAGCCTTTCGCATGATGTATTCTGCATCTAGGTACTTACTAATAATCCCATTGAACTAGGTAGTAGCTTCTCCCATGCAAACATGTTTAGGATTGAAACATCAAACAAGGCTCTGCTAGGTCAAGAAATGGCTTGAAGGCTTCACCTGGGGCTGCAAATTTGGGGCAGTGGGAGATGGTCAATAGCTGTTCACTCTCACCTCAGACATACAGTGGTACCTCGGGTTAAGTACTTAATTCATTCCGGAGGTCCGTTCTTAACCTGAAACTATACTTAACCTGAAGCACCACTTTAGCTAATGGGGCCTCCTGCTGCCTCTGCGCTGCCGGAGCACGATTTCTGTTCTCATCCTGAAGCAAAGTTCTTAACCTGAAGCACTATTTCTGGGTTAGCGGAGTCTGTAACCTGAAGCGTATGTAACCTGAGGTACCACTGTAATTGCAGAAACTCATATGAACAAAGAGAAGTCTACAGAGAAATCCTTTGAAGGGAAAATCTTGAAGGCTACGGACAGGATTTGGCCCCAAATTAAGCCCGCTGATTTCAGTGGGGCATTTAAGCACCCAACAGGGTTCAACAGTGCTTACATCTGGCTGGATTGTGTCCTCTGTTTCCCATTCCCAAAGAGTTTCTTGTGAAATTAATCCAAGAGCGAAGCAAAACATGGAACTGTCAGGCAGGATCCAGTTAATATGCTTATTTAAAGCCTTCCCCTTTCCGTCTCCTCCTTTTGACATCAGCAGAAAGAACTTCTGCCAGATCCTGACAGCTTGGGAAGCAGAAAGCTATTTCTCCTGAAAGAGCTGGCCCTGGTATGCTAAAGCACTAATGTCTGGCAAGGTTGGGGGAATTTGATGCCAATGTGTTTATTAAAATTCTGCTCCGTCTCTGATGCATGCAAAGGGGACCTGAAACCTAAACGAAGGTGTGTGGAGGCCTTTTACATCAGTTCAATGACCAGAATCCATGGCGCTTGATCGGTGCTGCCCCAGAAAGGATGGAGATGTCCTCCGACTAAGAATAACAGTGTGTGTGTGTGTGTGTGTGTGTGTGTGTGTGAGAGAGAGAGAGAGAGAGAGAGAGAGAGAGAGAGAGAGAGAGAGAGATTACAGACCAGGGAGAAGAGTCGGTGGAAGAAGATTGGAAAAAATTTAAAGTATATTTACAGAAATATTGTAAAATTAATGAATGTTAGAAGGATGCTGGAATGAATTTACATGGTTTTAGCAGAAAGGTTATAAAGAATTAAGTAAAATGGTTAGTTAATGGGTCAAAGTGTAAAATTTAAGGTCAAACTGCGTTAAGATAAATTATAGAACAAAATTTGAGAAAGAGGGAAAGGACTTGCTGAAACAGCTAATTGAATTAGAATACAAAAAAGGGAGGTGTGAGGAAGTCGAGGAAATAAGTAAATGAAAGATAAAGATATGAAAATATCAGATGTGTGTTTTTTAAAAATGTTTTTTTTTTAAATGTTTTTGTTTTCTCTCTCTTTATTGTTCTGCTGTACTGTTTTTTATGGTATTTTCTTTTATTTTTGAAGTATTATAAATTTTTTATTGTTTTCTTTTCTTTTCTTTTTTTAATTGTTAAACTTTAATAAATATCATTTTTTTAAAAAAAGAGAGATTACAGTGGTACCTCGGATTACATAAGCTTAAGGTTACATACGCTTCAGGTTACAGACTCCGCTAACCCAGAAATAGTGCTTCAGGCTAAGAACTTTGCTTCAGGATGAGAACAGAAATCGTGCTCTGGCAGCAGCAGGAGGCCCCATTAGTGGTGCTTCAGGTTAAGAACAGTTTCAGGTTAAGTACAGACCTCCGGAACGAATTAAGTACTTAACCCGAGGTACCACTGCATAGGGAAACCTCCTATTGCAGAAACCTCTGTCATGTTACCAATTTCCCCTCAGATTATACTTCTGTGAGTTTGTAGCCCTATACTTTATTCACTAGCATTTCTTTCAGGGGGTATAATCTAAGGATGGCGGAATCTGTCAGCTTCAGTTTCTCTTGGTTTCTCATTTTTTTTTTCACAGTTCTTGTGATATTTTTTTTAAAGACCTCATGAAAATTTGCCAGCGTTTTCTTTTAACAGAAATGTTTTGCTGTGCAATTTTGTCCGGCCATGTGTTTTGGTAGGCAAGTTACCCTAATATGTGATTGTCACGAATATATGCATAAATGCACGTGCACTTTCCTCTAATATATATATTTTCTACACATTATTTAATTGGAGGACTACACCGCAGAACTCAGAAAAGTGCAGATTAAGAAGGGTGTCCATGTTTGAATTTGCGTATTATTTCAGAAAGTGCAAATTAGGTTGGTTCGCGTTGAAATCCTTACCGAACTGGATTTCCCCCCCGTGACCAGTATTGTCAGATATTTGTTCTGCTGTAGATGTGCCGAAAGTCCTGTACTATGGCTGTGTATTGATGGATTGGCTTTAGCCAGGTGATAGCTTTCAAAATGTGTTCCTCGGGGGAAGCCTGGGATGGCCTCAGAATTTTATCAGGAGTTCTTCAGTGACAAAGCCAGTAATAGCGGTCTTGTTTCCCTGTCAAGACAGCTTGTCTGCCTCGACCAATCTTCTCCTGAACATGCAGCTACAGGGGAGACCTGGGTGTCTTACTGGACACACTCTTAATTCATGCCAGAAAGCCACTTCCGACATCAGGAGGAGGTGGGGTTGCGGGCTTCATGCCCCCAACACACGCGCGGAGGCTGTTTCCAGCCCCCATGCAATCAGGGGAATCCTCGGGCCGCGTCATCCCCTGAGCCAGCCAATCAGCTGGCTCGGGGTGTGTGGCTTGCCTCACTTAAGGCAAGCGCGGCTCCCTCTTTCACCTGCGCAGCTGCTGTTGTTTCCCACCCGCCCGCCCTTCAAGGTTCCTCTTTTGACCTTGCTATGGACCTCGGTTGGTTGCCGTTAAGGGGCCTGGTAGGAATTTTTCCCACTAGGCAAATTGGCACCGGCCATTTGGTTTTTTGCCTTTTGTTGTTTAGTCGTTTAGTCGTGTCCGACTCTTCGTGACCCCATGGCCCAGAGCACGCCAGGCACCTCTGTCCTCCACTACCTCCCGCAGTTTGGTCAAACTCATGCTGGTAACCTCGAAAACACTATCCAACCATCTCGTCCTCTGTCGCCCCCTTCTCCTTGTGCCCTCCATCTTTCCCAGCATCAGTGTCTTCTCCAGGGAGTCTTCTCTTCTCATGAGGTGGCCAAAGTACTGGAGCCTCAGCTTCAGGATCTGTCCTTCCAGTGAGCACTCAGGGCTGATATCCTTAAGAATGGATGCGTTTGATCTTCATGCAGTCCATGGGACTCTCAAGAGTCTTCTCCAGCACCATAATTTTTTTTTGCCTACCTTGTAGCAAATCATCACAATTCCTTTGGTTTTAGTGGTTAGGCATTGGTAGGGGTATTGTTATATAGATGGGTTGGGGGGAGAAGCGCCACCACCTCCCCCATATACTGAAGGGTAGTCTGGTAAAGGATTCCAGGGGGCGTTGCCTCATCCGAAGCCTATGGAGGTCAGGGCCCAAAGCGCCCCCCCGAGCAGTGACCCCGGGGGAGTACCTAGTTGTTGTGCATCAGCAGGGCTCCCCCTGCTGGTGTTAACCCTTCCTGGTCATTCATGCAAGCAGGCTGAAGCCGGATAGTCTGATAGGACCAATGCCTAAGCCAATACCGCTCTTATCTGTAACCAATAAAGTTGTGGCCAATTTTAGCCCATTAACCTAATACAATGTTGTCACATGTCTTTATTTCCATTGGGGGGAGGCAGGAACTCACCACGCAATATGGCGAGGCTGAACAGTGGTCGCTTCCCTGCATCAGTGGAGTTTGCTCTCTAGAATGTTTCCCCAGCCCAAAACCAGGGTTCCTCTGCAGAAAAGGCTGAGGTGGAACTGGTTCCTTGAAGGCAGGTTTCAAAACCAGAGAGACAGACGTCCTATATATCTATGGTCCCCTCAGAAGCAGCATGTAGTCTCTGTATACAGATGCAGTCACATACAAAGCTCCACGTGTTACTGTTGTGTAATAATTGCTATTGTCAGTTTAACGATCTGCCGCAGTTATTACCTGTTGTCAAAAAGCACGTCATCATTAATTATTGCCTCTTACCATCTATGACATTTACCCAACAGTGAGAAGTGGCACCTCTGACAGAGACCGGTGATCACTTATGTGGACATATGTGCAAGTAATGAGGTAACAGATGGGGATGTATGGCAAGCCGAAGGAACAAGCAGTGTGCTTGCCGCTTACGCGAAGGAATACAGCATTCTTGCCCTGCTATAATAACACTGGTTTGTGGAATGAAGTGAGCCTTACGTTGGATTTTCACAAAAGAAAACCCAGCTTAGGGGAGATAAATATCCAAATACTGTTTTAAAATATCTGCGGCGCTGGATTCTTCAACTCTCACATGTTATTTGTATAGGTGGTGTGTGTGTCCTCCTAGAGGAGTTAAACACAAGAATTTTCATTTAAAATGCAATTTGTGGGCACAAGCACTGGAAGAATTCATCTGAGGCAACAAAGATCAGGGCAGTTAATTGGTTACGCTTCCAGGATGAGCAAATCCAACTCATCTCCATTCATGGCTCTGCCATGGATCAAATGGCCATACATTTCCCCAGTTGCTTGTAAGAATATTCGTGGTGCTCTGAAACAGTGTGTCCAGTGCTCCTAAAGCCAATTCAGTCATGACCGCTCAAGTAATCCCTAGTAATCTCTTTGGGAGTCATGGCTTTAGGACAGGGGTCAGCAAACTTACCGTGCCTCGGGCCAGTGTCTCCAGCGCTGATCGTGCGGCGGGCTGGAGAGCACGTGCCCATATGCGTGCGCACACGCTATTTCCGGCGCACTTTCGGGTCAGAGGAGCACCAGAAATAGCTTGTGCGCATGTGCACGGGCCTCTTCCGACCCGGATGTGCACTGGAAATAACGCTTGCGCATGCGCACAAGCTATTTCCTCCAACCCAGAAGTGGGCAGCCGCGCAGCACAGCGCTGGTAAGAGTGGGTGGTGGCAGCAGGCGGCGGGGGTCACCGCAGGCCAGATAAACGAGTCCCTCAGGCTTTATCTGGCCTGCGGGCCTTAGTTTGGGGACCCCTGCTTTAGGAGTACAGAGACCTGAAAGGGTATCTGAGAGACATGTATATTGAAAAATTTATTCTGGGTCCCATGTTGCAAGTTGGGGTTAAATGTGGGCTCTGGGTCTGAACCGGTTGAAGACTTTTCGCACAGGGGGATCCTGGTTATTGCTTAGCTTGCCCTGACCTCACAATGGCAGCAATGCAGTGCAGACATCAGCAAGAGAGTGTGCTGTTTTACGAGTGCTCAAGGCTCACAGAGATGGAACAGCATTGTTCCATCCAGAGCTTGTGTCAATAGTCTGAGACGGAGTCAATAGTCTGAGTTAGCAATTCAAGGCAAGAATCTATGGCAGAGTACCTGCAGGACCTTGGATAGCTCCCAGGGTCCTGTTAAGACAACCATACATCTACAGGCGACGCTGGATCTGAACCCCTGTGTGCATATGCAAAATTGCGCAAAATGGAAAAGGAAAAAAACCAAAACCCACCCATCAACTGTGTGAGATCTGCGCTGTCCCTCTGGCTCATGCGTGCAAGAGGAGGGACAGCTTGGCTCTCACAGATCTGACAGGGGGGGCTGCTGCTGCTGCACTACCCCGCATGTCAGCTGTTAGGCAGGGAGGCCTCTTACTCACAAGGAGACCCTCCTTACAGAGGATGTCCTCTTTGGGCTCTGGGAAGGGTCTCCTTGAGAGCCAGGACTCCTCTCCAGAGTGCTCCCCATTTCTGGGATCCACTTCTGGGATCCTGGCACTTTAAGGTAAAGGTAAGGTAAAGGACCCCTGGATGGTTAAGTCCAGTCAAAGACGACTATGGGGTTGTGGCACTCATCTTGCTTTTCAGGCCGAGGGAGCCAGCGTTTGTCCACAGACAGCTTTCCGGGTCATGTGGCCAGCATGGCTAAACCGCTTCTGGCACAATGGACACCGTGATGAGTGCATGGAAACACTGTTTACCTTCCCATACCTCTGGATATGAACCACCCCCTTTGCGAATGCTTCAGGCTACACACACAGCAAACCCGGAAGTAAAGGAAAGGTTTCTGCCGCACGTGCCTGCACAGAAGTGATCTACCACCGCCCACGCCTGTGCAGAACAGCACACCTCTGGATGCGAATGTTTCGGGGTAAGAACGGACCCCTGGAATGAATTAAGTTCGTATCCAGAGGTACCACTGTATCTACTCACACTGGTATACTTTTGAAATGCTAGGTTGGCAGGAGCTGGGACAGAGCAACAGGAGTTCACCCTGTCGTGTGGATTCGAACTGCCGACCTTCCGATTAGCAAGTGCAATTGGCTCAGTGGTTTAGACCACAGTGCCAACCGCTCTCCCGGCACTGTACTGTATTATGTCTACAAACACCTAGACCCAACTGAAGCCCTATATGTGTTGACTGGGCCTGTAGGAGTTGTCTGGCTGTTAAAGAGTTCTCTCCTTGTTTTGCAATCTTTGATTCTCAAGGGACTAGGGAGGCAAGGGAGAGTCCTCTACATCTGAGGACAGCAGGTCCATGTCCTCCAACTGGGGAAGTCCTGAGGAAGGTCTTGCTAGTTCTTCCTCGATGAATGGAATTGCAGTCTTGTCCCCCCTTTTGCACAGGGCACAGATCATGGGTCATGACACTGGGTGTGAGGGGTCTTCTATGGGCTTGCAGGAGTCTAAAATACATTGGGATAGATCTCTGACCATTTTCATTCATTGAGGGTCGGTGTGCCCTCGATGAAGCCCTTGTGTTATGCTGTGTTAACAATACATATGGGACACGCTTTTCATGTATTGATCAGGTAGCTATGACTAAGATAGCTTTGCAGCAAAGTCCGGGTCTCCTTTCTTCTAAAACACACACACAAGACTATAGGACTCTAACAGTCACAAGTCTGCTGAAATTTTGTTATCTGGCTATGTAGCGGATGAAGCTCACTGCTCTAGTCTTCACATAATGAGGAATTTCAAAAGATTAAAAATGAAAGAGAGCAAAGCTTATAATATTCAGACAGTCTTGGAGCAGGAATAAAGGGTAAAACTGTGCAGCTTAATAAAGAGCTTGGGCTGGATGAACAGATGTAAGTGCTGAATGGATGTGACATTGCTGTTTTGGGTTCTACATAATCGAAATGCAGTCAAAGCTCATAAGGCCTCTATCCATCACGTAAGGAAATATGTCTACAGCAACATTGCTGGTGCTTTATTCCCTTTGTTGGCCAAGGGCTTGTCATTTCAGGGGGACAAGAGTCACTCAGGACCTGTCTAGATGTTACATTTGCCCTGAATTATCAGCACCCCCTATGGCAAATATTGCAGAAACGGGATGGAATGAACCTCTAAATCAGGCATCGGCAAACTCAGCCCTCCAGATGTTTTGGGACTACAACTCCCATCATCCCTAGCTAACAGGACCAGTGGGCAGGGATGATGGGAATTGTAGTCTCAAAACATCTGGAGGGCCGGAGTTTGCCTATGCCTGCTCTAAGTAAATACAGTGGTACCTTGGTACAACTTCCAAAATGTTTGGAAACCAAAATGTGGCTTCTGATTGGCTGCAGGAAGCTCTTGTGGCCAATCGGAAGCCACAGAAACCTCATTGGCCGTTTGGCTTCCAAAAATAGTTCGCAAACCGGAACATTCACTTCCGGGTTTGCGGCTTTTGGGAGTCAAAACGTCCGAGAACTAAGCTGTTTGAAAACTAAGGTACAATGTTGGAAATGTAAAGAAAAAGAAGGAACATTTTATCATATGTGGTGGGAATGTAAAAAAGTAAAGAATTTCTGGGAAATGATATATAATGAGTTAAAGAAAATGCTGAAATATACTTTTGTTAAAAAACCAGAAGCTCTCTTGTTGGGAATACTGGATAATGAAATTAGTAAAAAAGATGTGAAATTAGTTTTGTATGCAGTACAGAAATGGAAACAGGAAGAGATGCCCACGAAAGAAGAATGGAGGATGAAACTGATGGAATACGCAGAAATGGACAGATTGACGGGGAGAATTAGGAACCAACGTGACCAGAGATTCTCCGAGAACTGGAAGAAATTTACAGAGTATATCAAAAATTTCTGTGATGAGCAAATAACGTTCGTTGGCTTTCAAGAAGCTCTGTGAAATTACTGTTAGAAATATTGTTTAAAAAATATGATGTGATTAAGAGTATTTGAGTGCAATATAATATTGGAAAATGTGAGACGAGGATAAAAAAATAAATGGAAAATTATCAGACAAGCTGAGGGAAGTTCTGGAAAAAAGGGTTTAAGTTAAAAATGGATGTATAATTTTGTAAAAATGTTTTTTTTAAATGGAAAATCTAATAAAAAATATTTATTAAAAAAAAAGTTTAGCTTGCCCAACGTGAGATAATAATAATAATAATAATAATAATAATAATAATAATAATAATGGTTTGCAAATTGCTTTGCTAGGAAAACTGTGGGATCCATAGAAGATCATCAGGGAATCTTGGACAAGAAGATTAATAATGGTAGGCAACTTGTCCAAAATACTTTTTGTCTTTTATTACCACATTTCCCCTGCAACATATACAGGAATGAGTAGGGTGACAAGCTGCCTAAAATCCAGAAGTATTGTTTGAGATTTCAAGGGTGGGGGCAAAGAGGTTTCAGTTCGAGGGTAACATTAAACAGTGAAAAAGTAGTCTATTTACTGTGGTTTTCAAGCCAAGCCATCCTTAAAAAAATAAAAAATAAAAATTGAGTAAAGCAATTTGTGTAATTGGTGTACAAACCCAACACACATATCCATTTAATAGTTTATTAAATCACTCAAGGTGAAGATAGAGGTAACATTTTCAGTGTGATGGAAATGATTCCAATACACATCTGCTGCCCCAAAACTATGTTCTGGAAACACACTTTCAGGAATGTCTGTTCAAACCACTTACAACACATTTTAACTGTAACATCTGTTTTCGCCCTCAGCAAGTTGAACCAATGAGTTAGCTAGAAAGGCAAATTTATTTACTTTTGACACAAGGGGAGGGGAGACAGCACCCACCCTCAACCTCCTTAAACGTTACCCACAGGAACACAGTTTGTTTGCCGTTATCCAAACAGCGGTGCAGTTAAGTAAGATCAGGATCTGGATTTAATGGCCTTACTGGGTCCTCTCCCTTTAAGATTGAAATATGTATTCATTTGCTTCAAAATGTGGTGAATCAGCCCTGTTACCAAGCCTGGACATGTCTCTGTTCACATGTTTCTGACACTTGCAAGTTACACGCATAGCTATGGAGGCCTGATATTTGGGATCTTCAATACCGGGCTCATTATGTGCCACAATGCGCGGTGTACAGCCCATTGCGTGCTACAAATACCCTGAAAATTAACTATAGTTTCAGTAGCGGTCCACTCAATATGGCTTAAGAATAGAAAAGATATTCTTGGAGAACTCAAGGCTAGTGGCCTTCTTAAAGGTAAAGGTAAAGGTACCCCTGCCCGTACGGGCCAGTCTTGACAGGCTCTAGGGTTGTGCGCCCATCTCACTCAAGAGGCCGGGGGCCAGCGCTGTCCGGAGACACTTCCGGGTCACGTGGCCAGCGTGACATCGCTGCTCTGGCGAGCCAGAGCCACACACGGAAACGCCGTTTACCTTCCCGCTAGTAAGCGGTCCCTATTTATCTACTTGCACCCGGGGGTGCTTTCGAACTGCTAGGTTGGCAGGAGCTGGGACGGAACGACGGGAGCGCACCCCGCCGTGGGGATTCGAACCGCCGACCTTTCGATCGGCAAGCCCTAGGCGCTGAGGCCCAGTGGCCTTCTTAGACGTTCCTAACTAGCCAGAGGGAATCAACAAACATGAGAAATGGGTAAGGGAACTGGATAGGGGAAGCGGAGAAGGAATCTGGCTGAGCCTGAGGTGATCTGTTCTCATGAGGTCAATGAGACTAACAAATTCTTGGCATAGCCTACATGAGGAGAGCACCTACTATGGTTTATTGCTCAGAGACGGTTAAACACTCCATTTTCCAAGGGGAGAGGACACATGATAGAAAAGGTGAGGAGGCTGAGGCTGGAGAGAAGGGAGACTGCAAAACGATCGGTGGATTTGCAGTCCTAGGGGAGCAAAGCTGAAGGGTCGAGAGCCAAGTAGAATGAAGTGTGTCCCTCGCATTCTCTTAGATTGTTATTTACACAGCAGACCTCGCCAGTGGCGGGGCTTCATGCTCCAGCACCGGAGACGGAGAGCAGGCAGGGGCGGGGCTGGCGTGCGTCTTGGGGGCGGGGCACACCACCCAAAGGGGCGGGGTGCGCATTCTGGGGGCGGGATGCACCTGTCGGACCATGCCCTTCCAGCTGGATCATGCCCTTCCAGCCGTGACGATCCCCCGATCTCTGGTGCGACGTAAACCAGCGACTCAGACTTCAAAAGCCTGAGCACGCTATATTAGCAGAGCATACTACGCAAACAGAACAGGCGTGAGGCTTGTGGAAACATACTAACAGCTAAAGGTTTATTAAGCATAAATCAGGACAAAGAAAACATGTCGTCTCCCTTTCTTCTCCTCAGAGAGACAGCGTAAAGCAAAAGCTATACACACAATGGAAGTTCCCAGCAGACTGTGCTGGAATGTAAACAGACATGTGACACGTAACAATCCCATGTCTGCTCCTTAGGGTGGAATGGAATTTTCCAACAGCGCCGCCCACAGGGGTGGGGTGCGCGTTCTGGGGACGGGGCACACCACCTGCGGGGGCGGGGGGCAGTCGCGATGGAACCCCACCAGGATCACACTGCAGGGGGCGGTGTGTTCCCCCAGCCCCCTCTTCCTCCGCCAGTGGACCTCGCAAACTGATGCTGAGCAAAGCGTTGGACCTCTGGCCCATAACTCTGAGAAGTCGTCAAATGAGGTTTCTCCTGGCAGAGTGGGACAAAGATATCACTGCTTTAGTAGCTTCCTTTTTAGACACAATTTTACCAGAAAGGGTTCCCAACAAACCTTCCTTTTGGGAAACAAACAGGGCGAAGCAGAATATCTAAGTGCACAAGATCACAATGTGACCTTATGACCCTCGACAGCTTCACCCTTGTCCTTTCAATTATCCCAGTGACTTGAAATGTTTTATACTGTGATGCCAATAAAGGTATTTGATTTGAAGTGTGCCCCCTGTTGGACATGAAGGAGAAGGAGGTTTAACCTTAGGAGATGCAGATAGCTCAGGATTGAGTTAATGGATGAGGAAGCTTTTGTTATTCCCAGGGCTACTGGAGTCCAAACAGAGGTCCGTGCTTATGTTGGCAGTGAGCAAATGATCATGCACACATTAGGCATTAGATTTTGCACCTCTCGTTCCTACGAGGACAATCAATCTCTTTTCGGTGAGGGCAGACGGTTTATTCCAGAGGTCCTCAGCCTGCCGAATGAAGTTTAAAGGCCTCGGTCCAGTATGTCTGAAGGAGCGTCTCCACCTCTATCGTTCTGCCCAGACACTGAGGTCCAGCTCTGAGGGCCTTCTGGTGGTTCCCTCATTGCGAGAAGCCAAGATACAGAAAACCAGGCAGAGGGCCTTCTTGGTAGTGGCACCCACCCTGTGGAACGCCCTCCCACCAGATGTCAAAGAGAAAAATAACTACCAAACTTTAAGAAGACATCTGAAGGCAGCCCTGTTTAGGGAAGCTTTTAATGTTTAATAGGTTATTGTACTTTAGTGTTTTGTTGGAAGCCGCCCAGAGTGGCTGGAGAAGCCCAGCCAGATGGGCGGGGTATAAATAATAAATTATTATTATTATTATTTTGGGGCATGTGCAGAGTGTCTGATGACACGTGTACTTCTTGTTTTGGGGGGGCCTTCCTGCTTATTTTGCTAAGTCCCCTGCAATGCATTTTATAGGGAAGAGCTGGTGCATCTAGAACATACCCCAGTAATCTTTTGTGAGAGAGGAAAGGGAACACTACGGCAGAGGAATTGATGTGGGGAAAGGAGCCCTGAACATAAGATGCGTGAAGAGCCTTTATCCTAGCTTTACTCAAGTAGAGCTGCAGCAGCATCTTACACCATCCATTTTACTGTTTTGCAAGGGCATCACTTTGCATAATGATATTGTAAGCCACTGGATCCCGCCTGCTGATTTTCAGTAGCAGTTGAGTTGAGCCTTGCCACCGACATTCAAAAGCAAATAGAAACCAAAGAGAAGTGTTCTGCGCTCAGCTGGGTGGTGATCTAGGAAAACCAAGCGAAAAGCGTGGAGAAGTGCCTGTTACATTTTCTGACACATACTTCTCCATAATTCGCCTGCTTCCTACAATGCAGCCACTTCTGAACGGACAGTTCTTACACAGAGAGCTAAAAACTAGTCTTGACAATTTGCTTCCACTGACTTTAACTGGAAGAAGGAAAGAAATGTTTTGATAAGCAGCTCAGTAAGAGCTAGTCGCACATTAAAGACTAGGACAGTGGAACATCTCGTGCAAGAAGATATCCAGAGAAGTTCTAAGGGACATCAGAAAATAAGAGCATATTTTAAAAGGCAGGCGACATATTCATCTCACGTTTAGGACCCATCACTTTGAAATTCTCAAGTTTTGTGACTTGAAAAATGTATGGCCTGAGAAAGGTACACAAAAGCACACACACAATTCATTGCATTTGATGTTGTATCCAAAAAGCAAGTATTTGCAGAAGCAGAGCACCTGAGACAAGGTTGATCTTGGAACCATGAAACACAAGTCACAGCTGGAGTGCCCTGCTGTATTGTATTTCAAGACCGAGATGGAAATCAAAGAGACTTCAGAAGTGTGCAATACAGGGTGTCAGATGGAAAGGGGTAGAAAGGGGTAGGGAATTTGTGGGCTCTCTGGATGCAATGGGACTCCAACTCCCACCAGCCCCAGGCAGCACAGCCAATGGGCAGGGATCATAGAATCATAGAGTTGAACGGGACCCCGGGTCATGTAGTCCAACCCCCTGCAATGCTGGATTCTCCACTAAAGCATCCATGACAGATGGCCTTCCAGCCTCTGCTTAAAGGTAAAGGTAAAGGGACCCCTGACCATTAGGTCCAGTCGTGACCGACCCTGGGGTTGCGGTGCTCATCTCGCTTTATTGGCCGAGGGAGCCAGTGTACAGCTTCTGGTTCATGGGGCCAGCATGACTAAGCTGCTTCTGGTGAAACAGAGCAGCACACAGAAACACCGTTTACCTTCCCGCCCGAGTGGTACCTATTTATTTACTTGCACTTTGACGTGCTTTCAAACTGCTAGGTTGGCAGGAGCAGGGACTGAGCAACAGGAGCTCACCCCGTCGCGGGGATTCGAACCGCCGACCTTCTGATCGGCAAGTCCTAGGCTCTGTGGTTTAACCCACAGCGCCACCCGCATCTTAAAAACCTCCAATGTGGAAGAGTCCATCACCTTCTGAGCGAGATGTTAGCTGAGAATCCTGTATTTTATTAGACCGTTCCGCTGTAGAACAGCTCTTACTGTCAGAAAGTTTTCCCAGATGTTTAGTCAGAATCTCCATTATTGTAACCTTGAAGCCGTTGGTTTGTGTCCTACCCTCCAGTGCAGGAGAAAACAAGCTTGCTTCCTCTTCCACGCGACAGACCTTGAGAAATTTGAAGATGGCTCTCATGATGGGAGCTGCTGGAGGCCACAGGATTAGGTTTAAGTTTATTAAATTCCTCCAGCAAAGACTCAAGGCACTTTGCAGCAAGTAAAAGACACAAATCACTCTCTCTGGTTTACTGATTGTCATGCTTAGTCTTGGCTAATCAAGACTGGGGGCTGGGGAAAGACCGTAATGGGGCTATCACCTCATTATATGTGTAGAATCACACAATCTCACGTGTGACCAATCTGTCAGCTTGAGGTCTCTGGCCCTGTGAAACCATAGTTAAGAGTCCCTACAAACTTCCAAACTCTTAGAAGAGGGGGGGGGGGGGAATCTTTTCACAACTTTCTGCCAGATTGCTGGTCCCATGGTCAGGATAATCACTGCCCACATAATTTTTCTTTTCTTTTTAAAAAGGCTTCTTGATGGAACATGACCTGCCTAGGGTTTCTCTAAATAATTTCTTACTTAGCAGAACAACATATATTACAACTAAGACATGCACCAATAGTCTGTTCTAATGCACCATTTGTCTTGTTTATAATTGATTCCTATGCAGGCCAAATACCCTGTAGATATCCATAGGGGACTTAAACTCTCCCAAACAGAATGACATCATCTTGTTTAACATGGTTCTTCTGAAGCCCAGTTGCTGATATACGGCCATCAGGGACAAAAAATTCTTTAGTCTCAAAGCAATACTGGTTCCTCTCTCACTAGCTGTGGGATTACCGCAAACCAAAGGTGGCTGCCATGTTATCAAATCCACATTTCCTGCACATACTGTCATGCTCCAGCCATGCTATAACTCAGTATTAAGCTATATTTAATTAAATCCATATCAAGAACGGCTGCTTTGGCCAAAAGGAAAGTATGTAACAATGCATACATATTGACTTTTGTTGTTGGTCAATGCCAAGATTTATGGTCTCTACTGGTAAATATTGAGTGAGGCAAACCCTTGCTCTATTATGTCTGTCTCAGTCAATAAATCCAGATGTTGACTCCAGTCGGACTCACCATCCATCTGTTATATTGCAGCCCCTGCTAAATGATGCCATCTCATCAGTAATGGAGTCCTTGGTTAAACTGACACCATTTAGGCAGCATTGTTGACACTCTTTAGACAGTGTTAGAACAACCAGGTTTTCTCATTACCCGCAATTCCTGTACAAGCTGTCAATTCCTTGTGCCGTCCAGTGCAATTTTAAAGGTTTACACCAGGTGTTGCTAAACAACATTAGGGATGATCCAAGGTTCTTTCAGGGGCTGTTGGAACAAGCTTGCTGTCTTGAATTATCAACTCTTGTTTACAAAGGCAAGAACTCCAGTTATTTCCAGCCAGAAATCATCTTGTTCTCATTATTATCAGTCCACTCTGTGGGTCAGAACAGCATTGCAGAGAATCCTGAGCTCTGATTCCCTTGTTTCCAAATAATGACCCAGCCATTGTTCTCGCAGAGACAGATCCTGAAATGAAACAAGAGTGAGGAAAACAAGCAAGAAATCTCATTTTTTGGGAATCAGGGGTGGTCAGTGCCCACCAGGACTGCTATGGCAGGAGGCAAGGAGACCACTGGTGGGTGGTGCTGGGGCCAATGACAGGGCTCACTAATATAGTTTTGTCCTCATTTCTTTCCCTGCGGAGCATAAGAGGCAACACTGAGACAAAGGGGGATGAAGGAGGCTGGCAATTTCACTCCAGACTCTTGTAACAAGTGGGTGGGCGCCAGCTGAGGGCAGACTGGGTTTGATGGGCCCATCCCCCCCAATGGACCAGTCTCCACTGCTGGGAATCTCTTGTTTCCATTAGACTAAAACAAATAACAACAAGGTATATGTTACACTATTAAACAGTGCCTACTAAACAGAGCCAGGTTGTTGTTGTTGCTGTTGTTGTTGTTGTTGTTGTTGTTGTTGTTGTTGTTCTCCTTCTCCTTCTCCTCCTCCTTCTTCTTCTTCTTCTTCTTCTTCTTCTTCTTCTTCTTCTTCTTCTTCTTCTTCTTCTTCTTTTTCTTCTTCTTCTTCTTCTCATAGCCGAGTAAGATTGTCTTCCATAGACACGGTTATGGGTTTTTGGAAGATGCCTGTGCATAGCTGTCAACTTTCCCCTTTTCTTGCGAGGAATCCTATTCGGAATAAGGGAATTTCCCTTAAAACAAGGGGAAAGTTGACAGCTATGCGCCTGTGTGTGAATTTGTTTTATGTGTGTAGATCAGTGCACGCTGACCAATGCACATTCTTCACAGTAGGGCTCTGTTCTGATGGCATGAAGTAGTCACGACAAACCAGTAGATTCCTTTCTACTGCAGCCTTCATCCGCCTTCACAGCCGTTGTAACATACTGCTTGTTGTCATCCGCCTGCTCTGCCATTGAGGACTTCTTAGATCATTCTTTCTCTAGCTCCTTCCCTTTGAGCTTACCGCCTTGGTTGACCCTGCTGGGAGTATGAGATTCCCGATGGCTTCGCTCGCAAGGGTCATAGGAACATGCAAGCCCGCTCACCACGACAAAGTGATGATCCAGCGAGTGGGAGCCAGGTTCATAATACTCTGCAAGTAGAGAAGTGGAACAGGTAGGATCATAGAATCATAGGGTCATTGAGTCGAACCCCCTGCAATGCAGGAGTCTCAGCTAAAGCATCCATGAATGATGGCCATCTAACCTCTGCCTCAAAACCTCCAAGGAAGGAGAGTCCACCACCTCCCACTGATGAACAGCTCTTACCTTCGGAAAGTTCTTCGTGATGTTTAGTTGGAACCTCCTGCCTTGTAACTTGAAGCCATTGGTTAATGTCCTACCCTCCAGAGCAGGAGAAAACAAGCTTACCCCATCTTCCATGGGGCAGCCCTTCAGCTATTTGAAGATGGCTACCATATCTCCTCTCAGTCTCCTCTTTTCCAGGCTAATGTTGGACTGTGCTCAGTATGTCCACAACAAGGTATGCTCATTTAGTCACAGCTCCTCCAGATGGCTCCAGCAAAAAACCTGGAGTGTAGGTAACTGTACTTTAGAGACAGAGGAAGACTTGAGTGTAAACGTTCAGTTACGTACTGTCACTTGAACTCCCTCACCAAATGTTCCTTCAGTGCAGGAGAGAGTTTTGGGATTGCACTAGTTATTCCCCCACCCAAATCTTGAGTGGCACAGCATCCCCACATGTGTGGAGGCATGTGACACATACAGCCAGTGTGGTGTAGTGGTTAAGAGCGGTAGTCTCGTAATCTGGTGAACCGGGTTCGCGTCTCCGCTCCTCCACCTGCAGCTGCTGGGTGACCTTGGGCCAGTCACACTTCTTTGAAGTCTCTCAGCCCCACTTACCTCACAGAGTGTTTGTTGTGGGGGAGGAAGGGAAAGGAGATTGTTAGCCGCTTTGAGACTCCTTAAAGGGAGTGAAAGGCGGGATATCAAATCCAAACTCTTCTTCTTCTTCTTCTTCTTCTTCTTCTTCTTCTTCTTCTTCTTCTTCTTCTTCTTCACATCTGTGAGTGGCTACGATCTCTTCATATGGCTGCCAAGACATGCAGGTAGCCAAGTTTCCGCGAATGAAGAAGGCTCCCAAATGGATGGAAGCCATCTTCGTTCAAAATCTTCACAACCTTTCAGAATAAAAACCCCAAGATTAAGTTAATGTCAAAAGGAAGGGTTGAAAGAACACAGTCAAATACAGAACACAGCCAAGGCTCTTCTCAACTATCCGAAGAACCTGGATCATGCATGAGGGGTCAGGATAGGACACTCAAGGGTCTTAGAAAGTGGGAGTGCCAGAGTTCCTCAGGAGAAAGGCAGCTCAGATATGCTGCAGAGATATTTGGTTACTCTTTTATGGCATTTTATACACCACCTAATTAACCATGTCCTCTGGCTGATTGCCAAATTAAAATCAATAAGACACAAATACAATCAACAATCAACTGCATTTATAGCTCAGTTGGTTAGAGCGTGGTGCTGATAATGCCATGGTTGCAGGTTCGAATCCCGTAAAGGAAGATGTATATTCCCAGTACAATACAGTATTGAGAAAGTATCTTTTCGAGTTTGGGCATTTAATAGAAAAGAAGCCGGCTGAGAGGGACTGAAAGGGACTTGAGAGCCTTGGACGTAAGGTCACCAGGCTAAAAAGATAGACTTATGGCTTTTGGTCTGGGGTTGAAACCGGGGAGGGAAAAGGAGGGTTTGGGAGCCCGAAGGGGGCCTGATTTTCACTATGCAGTGTAAATTTTTTTTAACGTCATTTATTATTACTAAAATGGGGAATTCGTGGATGGGAACTAGGGACAACCTTAGGAAAAGTACTTTCTTTTCTGTTTTCTTTTGTCTTTCTATCCCTTTTATATATGGCTAAGGTATACAACTTAAATGTTATTGATTAAACCGAAGTAAATATAATAATGAAATAATGGTTAAACTGATTATAAAGAAAAGTATTAACAATATATGTTAAGACACCAAGGTTAAAAACTTGCTGAACAAAATATGGGAAGTGGAATACAAGAAGGGGAGGCGTGGGGAAGTCAAGAAAAGAAGCTACTGAAAACGTGATTTAAAAGGTGGAATTTTTTTTCGTTTTTTGTTTTCTTTGGTGTTGTGTGTTTTCTATGTTTTTCTGTTTTACTCTTTGTACCTTTTAGAAATGATAATAAATATTATTTTTATTTTTTTAAAAAAAGGAAGATGTATATTCCTGCATTGCCGGAGGTTGTACTAGATGACCCTCAGGGTCCCCTCCCCTCCCCTCCCCTCCCCTCATTTTTAATCAGAAGCTGCATCTAGTACACAGACACACACACAAAAATAAAACAATAAGAAACAGCATAAAACCAGTAAAAGAACACTAAAACCCAACACAAGGAAACACAATAGTTCTACAAATTAAAATGCATCAAATATTGACCATTACAAGGCCTGAGGGAACCAAAAGTTCTTCACCTGGCACCAAAAGGACCCCAACCCAGGCACAGGTGAGCGTCTCTGGAGAAAGCCAATTCCTTAATAGGGGCACAGCACTGAAACGGCCCCTCTACCTTGTCGCCATCTGCTTCACCTCATTAGGTCCTAGGTCCTGGAGTTGTTTCACACAACTAAAGCTGAGGGCCTCTTCTTACATCACTTTTGAATACGGTCAGCGCGAGAGAAACGAGAGGCCTGTTTTTCAGACTGGGTGTACTTTGTAGCCAACATAGGCTCGACATTTGAAACGCAAAAGCTTAAGCGCCACTTGGTTTACAACAAAACGAGGATTAGGTTCAGGGCCAACTGAAACAAATATTGCCGCTGTGGCATGGCAGCTGCCTTGGCACCATTCCTCGTGTCTCTCTGGTCATGTAGGTAAACAAGCAGGCCATGGTTGAGGTGAGGTGGCAAGTTCCTAGATCGCCATCCTTTTGCTTTCCGCCCCAGTCAGAATTCACCAGAACTCAGTTCCATCACCTCTCAGGCAGGTGCCATTGCCATTCTAAGAGAATGAGGGAGGCTTTTGTGCTATAGTTCCAGCACCTCTTTTTCTAGAAAAATAGCACTGGTCCCATCTACCCACACAGTGCTTGCTTACATGCATAATTGGGGGGCAGAACAGGAGAATACGATGCTGAAATAAATGGCTGCCACACCACAGGGCAGGGGGAGACAACATGGTGCCCTCAGATGTTTTTGGATTTCAACTCTTCTCCATGGTCAGCTCCCCCAGCTATAGAGGCTTTAAATCAGGCCGCACAACTGCTTCTGATGGGTCAGCGTCATACCACACCCAATCCTTTGATTATCTGGTCAGGGAAATGCAAGCCCATGAATAACTCTTAGGGAGTGAAGGATATTGCCCAAATATGCCACACAACTGTCATACAGTGGTACCTCAGGTTACATACGCTTCAGGTTACAGACTCCACTTCAGGATGAGAACAGAAATTGTGCTCCGGTGGCGTGGCGGCAGCAGGAGGCCCCATTAGCTAAAGTGGTGCTTCAGGTTAAGAACAGTTTCAGGTTAAATACGGACCTCCGGAATGAATTAAGTATTTAATCTGAGGTACCACTGTATTTTTCTCAAGCAACGCATTCCTTATTAAGACCGACTTAAACCACAGAGCCTAGGACTTACCGATCAGAAGGTCGTGGTTCGAATCCCCATGACGGGGTGAGCTCCCATTGCTCGGTCCCTGTTCCTGCCAACCTAGCAGTTCGAAAGCACTTCAGAGTGCAAGTAGATAAATAGGTACCGCTTCGGCGGGAAGGTAAACGGCGTTTCTGTGCAATGCTCTGGCTCGCCAGAAGCGGCTTGGTCATGCTGGCCACATGACCCGGAAGCTGTACACCGGCTCCCTTGGGCAATAAAGCGAGATGAGCGCCGCAACCCCAGAGTCGGCCACGACTGGACCTAATGGTCAGGGGTCCCTTTACCTTTACAAAACCATAAAACTCTTTATGGACCCTTGAGCCTGTTGCAGACCCTCCAAGTGTCCCTATTTTCCAGAGTCGCCCCTGATTTAGAGAATAATAATAATAATAAATAATAAAATTTTATTTATACCCCGCCCTCCCTGGCCAGAGCCGGGCTCAGGGCGGCTAACACCAAATATGAATTACAATAAAACGTAATAGAAAACAACAACAACAACAAACAGTTAATTAAAATATGGCTTAAAATACAGCTTAAAATGCAGCCTCATTTTAGTAAGGTAAAGGGACCCCTGACCATTAGGTCTAGTCATGGCCGACTCTGGGGTTGCGACGCTCATCTCGCTTTATTGGCCGAGGGAGCCAGCGTACAGCTTCCAGGTCATGTGGCCAGCATGACTAAGCCGCTTCTGGCGAACCAGAGCAGCATACGGAAACGTCGTTTACCTTCCCGCCTTTCGAACTGCTAGGTTGGTAGGAGTAGCCCATAAATCAAGACCATAAAGGGAGGAAACATCAGATATTCACCTGAGCCAGCTATTCATGCTGGTTCTACATGGGCCAGGAAAAAATATCCAAGGGAAAATTTATATACCAAATCCCATATAAGGGGTCTAAGCCAAAATTGGGAGTTGGGGTGAGACGGAAATTGCTAACAAGGTCCACTGTCTGAAGTGGCAGTGATGGTTAAAGCGTCGCCAGCTTCCACACCAGGGTCCTGATGCAGACTGGGGCCCTTGCACCTCCAATTTATGTTTCCAAGAGTCCTGCAGGCTAGGGCTGACCACATCAGGACTAGCTTAAAAAGGTAAAGGGACCCCTGACCATTAGGTCCAGTCGTAACCAACTCGGGTTGCGGCGCTCATCTCGCTTTACTGGCCGAGGGAGCCAACATACAGCTTCCGGGTCATGTAGCCAGCATGACTAAGCCGCTTCTGGCAAACCAGAGCAGTGCACGGAAACACTGATTACCTTCCCGCCGGAGTGGTACCTATTTATCTACTTGCACTTTGACGTGCTTTCAAACTGCTAGGTTGGCAAGAGCTGGGACCGAGCAACGGGAGCTCACCCCGTCATGGGGATTCGAACTGCTGACCTTCTGATCAGCAAGTCCTAGGCTCTGTGGTTTAACACACAGTGCCACCCGTGTCACCAGGACTAGCTTAGCTGTCACCTATTTATACTGTACATGATTTTATGAACACAACAAATTACCGCACAGCAGCTGCTGAGCCTTAACAGTTGTGCAAATGGGAGCACGCACGTTTTTATGCAAAAGTCGTACGGAATTTTTAAAACCCCAAAATGAAGGGGACATTTGGCAGCGCCGTTCCATCAGCCGCTGCTGTAATGATGTTGAGCGCTTCGATAGCATCTAAGTACTTTTATCGCGGTAATCCCTCTTGCAGTCTTGCAAGATAGGCTGGTGCTGTTAACATCCGCACATAATATGGATGTGGGGTTGAGAGGTAGTGTGGATTGATTTATGGCTCTGGAACATGACACCTATTACAGAACACGCAGCCTTGGTTTATTATCTCTGAGTGTCCGCATGTGCATATGGACTTCTCAGCCCATATGCTTAACCACCAACTCCAAAGGGAGAACCGAATTCTCTTTTGTCACGCTTAATCTGGCTACCTGAGGTTTTCGGGCAGACGTTGCGCAGGGAACAAGCCGGTGGAGGGCTTAACAGCGAGCACTAGGCTAACCCCCAGGTGGGGTGTGCTATTACGGACTCTCTGTGCCCCTTGCCAACGGTTGTTTCGCAGAAATGCCCTCTTTAGCCGCTCTCTGGGTAGGCGACTGTGGAATGGCCAGGGGAGGGCAGATTGCTTGAATATTGTATCTGCCGCACAGTGCCTAGCTGGAATGCTCTTGGGTTACTATGGTGACCAAGAGGACGGTGCTCCTTGGAGTTCGCCACATAATTCTTCAGAAGAAGGGATTTGCAGAACAAAACATGGCGGGAGGCACCCAAACCTAATAAGTCTCTGGGCTGAAAGGAAGCCAGGTTTCTGCGAGGACACCACTGCGCTCGCTCGTTTTCGGGGCCTGGGAAACGTGCCAGTTTTGGGCCAGGCCTCTTCATTATAGCTTGGTTCGTTCGTTCAAAGAGCTCCCCCCCCCCCAGCCAGCCAAATGACACCATTTTCTCACCTGGGTAGAAAACGCACCCGCTGCTATTTGAACAGGCAGATATAAGGGGAGGCTTCCCCCCCCCCCGCCTCCACCCCCGCCCTGTTTAAACAACTTCCTTTTGTATCTGGTTTTTAATAACGCTGATGGAAAACAGCGTGAATATTGAACAAGATGCCAGAAAGAATCTTAAACTATCCCACAGTGTTTTTATCGAGCTGTGTGAATAGCAGCTGAAGAGATGGGCTCGTTAATCAAAGCAACAAGTGGCCAGAGGGAGAAAAGGGAAAAAAAGATGTTGTTCAAGGTTTTTTCTTCCCTCCCCTTCAGATGCATGATGTTTAAAAATAATTGTCTCCCCACTACCCGGCCACCAGGCACTGTTGTTTAAACTACCCTTGGATATATGAAATCAAGCTTGGATTCTTCATGTCTCTATATCTGATTGCAAAAAAAAAAGGGAGGAGGGAAATTTTTTTTTGGTAGATCTTAGAACGGGGTGGGTGGGTGGGGGACTTTTTTTTTTTTTTTTTGAGAAAAAGCAATATTTCCTCCACAGCAACAAAACACAGCCTCTCTTTTAATGCACAGCACAGCAAAAATGAAACGTCTCATACAGAGATTGATTACACATGCTGCAATTGGCAGTTTGATCACATCTCGTGGCAAGGAGGTTAGGTTAGGGTGGAATAATTTATCTGCAGTCCAATTTGTTGCACGTCCTAAAGGCTACGATTGACATTGAGGCCCCACTTGGCTAGGTGGTAAATTTGAGGCTTGGGGCCACGCCACAGAGCACAAGACTCGACACCTAACACAAAATCTGTAAAAAGCTGAGCTCCCGTAGTTGCAGGGTTTTGTTCCTGTTTGGAAGGGCATGCTTCTAGCCCTTATTGTTGCAGAGTCAAATCTGGCACGAAGTGGGAAGCTTTGCGAATAGCAGAAAGCGGGGAGATGGAGTAGCAGAGGTCAGGGGAGATATTTCTACACGCGGCACAAATGTCTGCTTCGGTGCCCCTCTGCTTCACACAGAAATGGGCATGTCAGATACTGTACCACAATTTAAGAAGGATGTTGACAGGCTGGAACGTGTGCAGAGGAGGGCAGCCAAGATGATCAAAGGTCTGGAAACCAAGCCTTATGAGGAACGTCTGAGGGAGTTGGACACGTCTAGCCTGGAAAGGAGGAGATATGATAGTCATTTTCAAATATCTTAAGGGCTGCCATACGGAAGATGGGGCAAGCTTGTTTTCTCCTGCTCTGGAGGGCAGAACCAGAACCAATGGCTTCAAGCTACAAGAAAGGATATTCCGACTCAACATCAGGAAGAGCTTTCTGACAGTCAGAGCTGTTCAGTTGGGAGGTTGTGGTGCCTCCTTGGAGGTTTATATGAAAAGGTCGGATGGCCATCTGTCATGGATGATCTAGTTGAGATGCCTGTATCGTGGGGACTTGGGCTAAATGAACTCTGTGATCCCTTCCAATTCCACAATTCTATGATACTATGGCAAATGTGGGTTTTAGATCTTTTCCCATTTCAGTTTCTTTAATCATTTCCCATCTTTAATCAGCAGAAGAGTTGACTCTCTGAATCTTCAAATGTGCAACGGATACCTGGGTGTCATGACCTGGCGCAGAAAGTACAGTGGTACCTCGGGTTAATAACTTAATTTGTTCTGGAGGTCCGTTCCTAACCTGAAACTGTTCTTAACCTGAGGTACCACTTTAGCTCATGGGGCCTCCCGCTGCCGCCGCCCCACCGCCCCACGATTTATGTTCTCATCCTGAAGCAAAGTTCTTAACCTGAGGTACTATTTCTGGGTTAGCGGAGTCTGTAACCTGAAGCGTCTGTAACCTGAAGCGTCTGTAACCCGAGGTACCACTGTGCATCAGAACCCTATGCTCTCACCCTCTGTCACAGAACATGTTTTTGATACACAACTGCCCTCAGCCTGCTAAGTGTTGAGTCTGCATAAACACATTCTCACAGCCACAATGTTATCTGTGCCATTGTCCTGTATGAAAGCAGATACCCGGCTAAGCAGAGATTTTTAATGCAATTGTTTTACACACTTAATGTCACGCTGATTAAGTCTCAAAGCTAGAAGTGCCCAGTATCATTCTGATCATCTCTGTCAATCGAGTGAAGGAAGGATTGAGACCTCGCTGTGTTATTACACTGCAGAATCAGAATCACAGATTGGAGTTTTAAACTGTTTTTCTCTTCTCCATGCACACCCTCCCATGAATAGAAGAAGCACTTTTGTCTTTTTGCTAACAAGCAAAACTCCGGTCTTGAAAGACCTACATTGGCTCCCAGTACGTTTCCGAGCACAATTCAAAGTGTTGCTGCGGACCTTTAAAGCCCTAAACGGCTTGGTCCAGTATACCTGAAGGAGCGTCTCCACCCCCATCGTTCTACCCGGACACTGAGATCCAGCTCCGAGGGCCTTCTGGCGGTTCCCTCACTGCAAGAAGCCAAGTTACAGGGAACCAGGCAGAGGGCCTTCTCGGTAGTGGCACCCGCCCTGTGGAACGCCCTCCCACCAGATGTCAAAGAGAACAACTACCAGACTTTTAGAAGACATCTGAAGGCAGCCCTGTTTAGGGAAGCTTTTAATGTTTGATGTATTACAGTATTTTAATATTTTTTTGGAAGCCGCCCAGAGTGGCTGGGGAAGCCCAGCCAGATGGGCAGGGTATAAATAAATTATTATTATTATTATTATTATTATTATTATTATTATTATTATTATTACCAGCTTCGTATAGCAGAAAGATGAGGTGGCCTTGAAGAGACTAGAGGTTCCAAAGAACAATCACTCAGACTGACCATGTCATGTAACAGACAACCAAAACATTTTGCAGGAGACAGAAGAATGGATGGATTTATAACTTTGTTTTGAAACAATGTGCTGTTATGATAGTGTGTAGTTGGCAGAAGCATATTTTTGTTAGGGTTGCCATGCGTCCGGAATCTCCTGGACACATCCGGAATACTGTGATGATTGTCCTTAAAAACAGCACAAAAACTTCATTTTTTTGCCAAAAAAGCTCAACAACCTTGGCCAAAGGGTGTTCACAAGTTGTCCACGTGCTCTGATGACCAATTGGAGCCATGGAAAGGATTGTTCACATAAAGGAGAATGTTATAAAAGTGTCTTGAATTTTGTATTCAAGGTCCAGTATTTGGAGAAATACTCTGCATCATTTTATGCTTTCTGCAGACTGCAATAAATCTTATCTCTTTTCACAAATATGTACCGTATTTTTCGCTCTATAAGATGCACCAGACCACAAGACGCACCTAGTTTTTGAAGGAGGAAAACAAGAAGAAAAAAATCTGAATCTCAGAAGCCAGAACAGCAAGAGGGATCGCTGCGCAGTGAAAGCAACAATCCCTCTTGCTGTTCTGGCTTCTGGGATAGCTGCGCAGCCTGCATTCACTCCATAAGACGCACACACATTTCCCCTTACTTTTTAGGAGGGAAAAAGGGGGTCTTATAGAGCAAAAAATACGGTATGTTTTTATTTGGTTAAAAGAACCAGCATCTTTCCAGACCCCTTTTGTAGGATAAAGCCATGATGGGGAATCTGTGGCCCTCCAGATGTTTTTAGGCTACTGCTCCCATCATCCCTCACAATTTCCATGCTGGCTGGTGCTGATGGGAGTTGGAGTCCAATGGCCCAGGGTACCTGGAAAGGAATAAGACCTTCTTTTTAAAATTCTCCTAAGGCGGAAGTCTCATTTGATACGGGAGCAGCTGTGAAACAGTCAAAGCACTTTGCATCCACGAGGATGGCGAGGGACCACATTTGCATTCAATTTATGTTAGCGTGGAAGGCGATCTGTGTTCTCTATATAAGAGTTTTATAGTTTGCAACCTCGGGTCATTACAACAGCTCTTTGTGACACAGCGCACATCTTAAATTAGTAGATAAGGAGAGGCAGAGAACAAACAACACCATTTTAAAGCATGTCGCATAGATGTTGGCACTTCCACTGTGGTTTTTTTTCACAGGAACCAGCAATGACTTGTCGGTGAAGAGACCTCGAAGCAATCTGCCTTCTTGACTAATTAACAGGCTTAAGAATGTTCATTAGCCCTCCAGGAACTTGAAAAAAAAATCCACACACGCACACACACAAGTCTGCAATGTCTATTTGGTCCTGCTGAGAGAGGAAGTGATTTGGGGAAGAATCCATAACTTTTTGTTTGCTCTTTCCTTTCAGCTGTAACTGAGGAGGAAACCATGTGTGATTGGCTATGTGGGAAAGTCTAGCCGGCAACTGAGTTAGAACTGAGGGACCAGTATAAAAACAGAGTGCCATCGAGGGCATATTAACTGTAGCAGTTCTTTCTTCTGATTTTCTGTTTTTCATGCCTTATACTAGCAGTGGTGGAAGCCCTCAAGGCCCCTGTCAAATTTTAATCAAGGTGTGGTAAAAAGGTTGTCCATAGTTTCAGTCTTGTAAAAAAAGAATCTGCTGTCGACAGTTGTGAGAAACAGAGACCTCCTGCAGTTTAGATCTCTCTAGGTTTTGTTAAGCCATTCTCTGGTTGCTTGGAAAATTGATTGAGGAAGGTGACCACCTTTGAGGCGGCTGAGGTTGTGGTGCAAAACACACCTCAAGGCCCCAAACCACCATGTGAAGAACAGAGTATGTGGCTCCCCAGAATGCAGACGTTTCCCACAGGGCCGTCTTTAACATATTTGCCACCGGGGTGCAGAGATCCACCCAGTGCCCCCAAATTTAGTTTAGCCACCCCCAGATTTTTTTTGGGGGGGGGCGAACTCAAAGTTGTTGAGCTTTTTTGGGTAAAGACGACCCTGGTTTCCCATATAATATGGGGATAAAGTAAAGGTACCCCTGATTGTTAGGTCCAGTCGTGTCCGAATCTGGGGTTGCGGCGCTCATCTCGCTTTACTGGCCGAGGGAACCGGCGTACAGCTTCTGGGTCATGTGGCCAGCATGACTAAGCCGCTTCTGGTGAACCAGAGCAGCGCACAGAAACGCTGTTTACCTTCCCACTGGAGCGGTACCTATTTATCTACTTGCACTTTGAGGTGCTTTCGAACTGATAGGTTGGCAGGAGCAGGGACCGAGCAACGGGAGCTCACCCTGTCACGGGGATTTGAACCACCAACCTTCTGATCGGCAAGCCCTAGGCTCTGTGGTTTAGACCACAGCGCCACCCGGGATACCTGGGATACCAGGTATCATTGCCCTATATGATGCTTTTCCATAAAGCTACCATATTTACTCAGATCTAATGCTCACCTTTTTTGGCCAAATTATGTTGCGAAAATTACGGTGCTACATTCAATCGCACATTTACATTTAAAACAAAAAAATTCCTTCCAGTAGCACCTTAAAGACCAACTAAGTTAGTTCTTGGTATGAGCTTTCGTGTGCATGCACACTTCTTCAGATACACTCATACCAAGAACTAACTTAGTTGGTCTTTAAGGTGCTACTGGAAGGAATTTTTTTGTTTTGACTATGGCAGACCAACACGGCTACCTATCTGTAACATTTACATTTGCCAGCAAATAGTTTTTTTGGTTTCAACGTTCTGAGGTGCACATTAGATTTAATGGCCCATTAAGGTAAAGGTAAAGGTACCCCTGCCCGTACGGGCCAGTCTTGCCAGACTCTAGGGTTGTGCGCTCATCTCACTCTAGAGGCCGGGAGCCAGCGCTGTCCGCAGACACTTCCGGGTCACGTGGCCAGCGTGACAAGCTGCATCTGGCGAGCCAGTGCAGCACACGGAACGCCGTTTACCTTCCCGCTGGTAAGCGGTCCCTATTTATCTACTTGCACGCGAAGGTGCTTTCTAATGGCCCATTAGACTCGAGCAAATAGGGTATTTCAACTCAAATCAAACTGGGCGCCCTCAATGTCCTTTTTATTGTGCATTCACAATCATTCATGTTTGTGATGGTGTTGTGGGCATTTATACAGGATCCCATTTGCACCTACAGAAGTTCTGGGGCAGGCATATTCCTTTGTTTCCCGTTGATGCCAACCTGATCTGCTGAAATCCTCTAACTGTTTACTCCAGTTCATTTTCTGTCCCGCTTTGGTTACACTATAGCTCCAGAGCACCTCTCCAGAGAGCAATCGCCGAACAACTAACAAAGCAGAATTTTGTGTGGACGGTCCAGTATAAATCCACCATGGATGCACTACTATTGCATCAAGGATATGTTGCAGAACATGCCTGCAAAACAAAGAAGGAAGGAAGGAAGGAAGGAAGGAAGGAAGGAAGGAAGGAAGGAAGGAATCAAGCAAACAAACAAACAAACAAAACTCCCCAGTCTGGAAGGGCCCTGCCTTGGGCTATGCAAGAAAGGAGGGGCAGAGATGGAGAACTGTACACAATACTGACCTAGGTGGGTCACATGACCTGGCTCAGTAGAGAGCCAGTGTGGTGTAGTGGTTAAGAGCGGTGGTCTTGTAATCTGGGGAACCGGGTTCGCTTCCCCGCTCCTCCACATGCAGCTGCTGGGTGACCTTGGGCCAGTCACACTTCTCTGAAGTCTCTCAGCCCCACTCACCTCACAGAGTGTTTGTTGTGGGGGAGGAAGGGAAAGGAGAATGTTAGCTGCTTTGAGACTCCTTAAAGGGAGTGAAAGGCGGGATATCAAATCCAAACTCCTCCTCCTCCTCCTCCTCTTCCTCCTCCTCCTCCTCCTCCTCCTCCTCTTCTTCTTCTTCTTCTTCTTCTTCTTCTTCTTCTTCTTCTTCTTCAGTAGAAGACAGCTTCTTGTGAACATGTAGGTCTTAAACAAGCTTTTGTGCTTCCTCTGTGTCTTTTGTGCCACACACCAACGAATGCTGCGAAGGAGCTGCCTGGTAGAGCAGCCCGTGGAAGTCGCACGCCTGCGTTACAGAGCAATTGAAAGCCAAAGGGGGTAAAAATGCCCTTACGACGCAGCCACGAGCTACTTGACCTCGGTTCAGCTGCATGCACAATCGCTGGTTTTTAAAAAGCACTCTAAGCCATTCAAAGCTCTTTTTTTTAAATATAAAGTGCCATAAGCTGAGTGAGAGTGATTAAAGCACTTGAAACGGTCACTTCCAAAAGACCAGCCAATTCCTGTGTGCCTCTGGGGTCAGATAAAAGGAAATTGGTGCAGAGCAGTGAGAAACCTGCCGGGTGTCTCCATGGACACAAGGCTGGTTGGGCCCGCCTTAGTCATAGCCGCCTCACGCAAAGGCATACTCTCCATGCCTTTCAGAGCTGCACAACAGATAGAAATCCACAGGGCCTGTTAAATTAGCTAAGATTTATCATAACTGTGATAATTTATGCTGGAAATGTAAAGAAAAGGAAGGTACTTTTTATCATATGTGGTGGATCTGTCCCAAGGTAAAAGACTTATGGGAAAAGATTTATAATGAATTTAAAAAAATGATTAAATATACATTTATAAAGAAACCAGAGGCCTTTCTCCTTGGAATATTAGGTTCTGAATTGCCCAGAAAAGATGTAAAGGTATTTTTGTATGCCACAATTGCTGCATGAATCTTAATGGCCCCAAAATGGAAAACACAAGAATCACCAACTGTAGAAGAATGGCAGATGAAGATGATGGACTTTATGGAGCTGGCTGATCTCACTTGGAGAATCCGCGAGCAGAAAGAAGAGGAATATCAAGAAGACTGGAAGAAATTTAAAGATTATTTGAACAAATATTGTAACATTAAAGATCAGTAATTACTTGAAAGAATTAAATAGGCCTAGGATTAAATTAGGATTAAATAAATAAATGAGAAATAGAACGATAAAAAAAGTTAAGAAATGTGATCATAATCGGAATATTTTTTAAAAAAATAATGATATTGGAAAACTGCTACATTCAGTTACAAGGAAATTCAGATGGAAGAGATTAGAGGAAGTTAAGTAATATGTTTATGAAGTTGGAAGTTTAACTAATTAATTAAGTTTCATTGTATTTGTGTATATGGTTGTATTTTGGGTTATTATTTGTTAGGTTTGTATTATTTCACTTTCTTCTTTTACTATTATTTTTCTTCTTTTTGTTTTATTGAAGTAATGTGTTTGTATGAAATTCAATAAATATTATTGCGGGGAAAAAGGAAAAAGAAATCCACAGGGCCTTGCACTGCACCTCCATGCTAGAAAATCTTCACCTGTTGACTGCAATCCGACTATGCATCTTTTAAAGGCCTTGGCTTATTCAAATGCGGCAACCTCCTTTGCCACACGACCAGCCATAATAGCTCCCCGTCAATCAAGCCAGCCATCCTCGTTGCGCTGCCAGAGCTGAGGGTTGTCAGGGCTCAGGGCTTAACCTGAACGTGAGTCTTCATTTCCTTCTCTTGGTGCTCATGAGAAACACTTAAGTTTTATGGTTTCTGTTTGAAAGGGGAATTCTTGCTATCAGCTCTGTCTCTTTGTCCGTCGGACTTTGGGTGGCTCATTATGTGGACAGTCTTTTCCTTGCAGGGTTGTCCAGTCCAAGTTTAATTTAAAGACCAATATGAAGGGGATGCGGGTGGCGCTGTGGGTAAAACCTCAGCGCCTAGGACTTGCCGATCGTCAGGTCGGCGGTTCGAATCCCCGCGGCGGGGTGCGCTCCCGTCGTTCGGTCCCAGCGCCTGCCAACCTAGCAGTTCGAAAGCACCTCCGGGTGCAAGTAGATAAATAGGGACCGCTTACCAGCGGGAAGGTAAACGGCGTTCCGTGTGCTGCGCTGGCTCGCCAGATGCAGCTTGTCACGCTGGCCACGTGACCCGGAAGTGTCTGCGGACAGCGCTGGCTCCCGGCCTATAGAGTGAGATGAGCGCACAACCCTAGAGTCTGGCAAGACTGGCCCGTACGGGCAGGGGTACCTTTACCTTTACTATGAAGGGAGAGCAGGAGGGACCCTGGAGGTTGCCCATCGACAGTGAGAACTTGGGCAGAACAAGCTGAGCCAGAACATAGATCACTTAGATACCATCTCTGTGTTGTCTTCTACTGTTTGCGTAGAAACTCACTGTAAACTGAGCTAATAGTAGAACAAAACTTTGTTCTTGATGGAACCTAGGAGCCTGCAGAGAGCAGGAATAACTTCTCCAGCCGAGCTCTCTAGGCACACCACACTTCACAGCCAGCTCTCCAAATGTCAGATATTTAATGGATAACGCATCCTCTTAAAATATGCATCTCCAGATTTCTCAATATTTATCAATCTCCAAAAACTCATCTATACATATAAATCAGCATATGCTCATTTTATGCAAATCTGTGTTCTCCCCAATTTTTTTTGCTGTACGAACTTTATTGGAGAATTTAAAAACAATTGCCAAACACAAAGTGTTGTCTTCCAAGACAAATGCATGTACAGATGTTAAATCTTGTACGCAGTCACCCACATGGCATCAAAACAAACTTGGAAAATCTCTTGCATTACGGATTCTGCTCACACCCACAGGGTATATGCTTCAGTCTAAAGCATTAAGATAATTTCTCCACAGAGGCTGCTGCGACGGAGACAGAAGGGAGATTACTGTACTATTGTTAATAAATGATATAAATCAAAACCATATGGAGTCAAACCCATCTTTCTTTGCTTTCCCTCTTATCGCCCTCCGATGATGAGTTAAGCGCTCCATAAGTGCCATATTCCACACATCTTGGGTCCAAGTTTCCATGGTGGGAGGGGGTGTTTATTCCCAATTGGAAGCAACTATTTGTCTCGCTGCCGTCCAATTATTTATGCTTCACATCATTTCCCATTGACAAGAGGGCTAGCATGTGAGGGCAGAAAGTATTAGATGGAGGAAGATTCTCTGCACGGTTTGGTGAGGCTGGGAAAGCTGGTGACAGGCGTCCGCAATCTGCTTTCCTGGAGACTCTGCTTAATGCCAGTCCCTGCTGAAAATCCAGCAAGGCAGAACAGTTCTCCTTTTTAATCTCCATACAAAATAATAATAAACGCACTCCTGGCTATCCCAATCTTCCTGACCCCTTGAAGCCAGGACATGCCACCAGATGCTGCACTCTGAAAAGGAAAAGCCGAGCTCTTTGTTCAACCCTTTGGGAGAAGAAAAGCCATGCGGCGATATGGCTGGCTGGCTCAAAGGAGACACGGAGGAGCTCTTGCAAAAGCCACTTCTGATGGCCCAAATACGCTCTGATCCTGAAACAGGCTAGAGGATAAGAAGCAGGACAAAAGCGAAGGCTTCCAAACTGCATAATGCCTATTAGTTTGATGACTGCCCTGCTTTTTTTAGGATGGGGTGGGAGGGTGGGATGAAGATTTCTGTGCTGGAAATATCCCTCTAAAAAGTCTCTTTAGCTGCTGGAGAATCAGGGGGGCAGGAGAGAGGAACTCCACATTTTGAAGAGCAAAAAAGAGGACACGTTTGCCGACTTCTAACTTTTAAACTAGGGGCGCGGGTGGCGCTGTGGGTTAAACCACAGAGCCTAGGACTTGCTGATCAGAAGGTTGGTGGTTCGAATCCCCGCGATGGGGTGAGCTCCCGTTGCTCAGTCCCTGCTCCTGTCAACCTAACAGTTCGAAAGCACTTCAAAGTGCAAGTAGATCAATAGGTACCGCTCCAGTGGGAAGGTAAACGGCGTTTCCGTGCTTTGCTCTGGTTTGCCAGAAGCGGCTTAGTCATGCTGGCCACATGACCCAGAAGCTCTGCTCTGGTTTGCCAGAAGCGGCTTAGTCATGCTGGCCACATGACCCAGAAGCTGTACGCCGGCTCCCTCAGCCAGTAAAGCGAGATGAGCGCCGCAACCCCAGAGTCGGTCATGACTGGACCTAATGGTCAGGGGTCTCTTTACCTTTACCTTGAACTTTTAAACTATGGATCGCTATGACGACTGTACCCTTGAAAAAGAGGACATGTCTGGGGAAAAGAGGACATATGGCAACCCGACACAATATATAACCATGAGCTGGAATAGCTCAGTTGGTAGAGCACGAGGCTCTTAATCTCAAGGTTGTGGGTTCGAGCCCCTTGTTGGGCGAAATATTCCTGAATTGCAGGGGGTTGGACTAGATGACCCTTGTGGTCCCTTCTGATTCTACGATTCTGCGTCTTGGTCAAGTTGGTGAATCCATTAGTCTTCTTCAGCTAATCGACCAGGACACTTTTAAAACACAGGCATGCATTTATTTTACTTTGCATTTGTTGTGTTCATATTCCACCTTTTCCTCCAAGGAGCTCAAGGGGGCATATATGGCTCCCCCTTCTCCCCATTTTATCCTCACCGCAAGCCTGTGAGATAGCCACTTCCGAGCTTGGGAGGAGGTGGGGTTGCGGGCATCACGCCCATCCCACGTGCACGGGGGCTGTCCCTAACCCCCACAAGATCAGGGGCGATCCTCGGCTGCGTCATCCACCCAGCCAGCCAATCGGCTGGCTGGGGGCGTGGGGCGTGGCCTGCCCTATTTAGGGCTGGCGTGGCCGAGGTTCCCCCTCTTTTCGCCGCGCCAGCCAGCTGATTTAGTTTCCCACCCTCCCTCCCTTTAGGTAGGCTCCTAGACATTGCTGTGGACTTTGGTTGGTCGCCGCAAGGGGCCTGGCAGGAATTTTTTCCAATTGGTAAATTGGCTCCAGCCAATTGGTTTTTCGCCTACCTCGTAGCAACTCGTCACAACTCCTCGGCATTGGCGGTTAGGCATTGGTAAGGGGGGAGAGGAAGCGCCATTGTCACCCCCCCCCCCACAGCAAAGGGGTAGTCCAATAAAGGACTCTGGGGGGCGTTGCCCAGTCCGAAGCCTATGGAGGTGTGGGCCTAAGGCACGCCCCCGAGCGGTGACCCCAGGGGAGCTCCTAGTTGACGTGCCTCAGCAGGACTCCCTCTACTGGTGGTTAACCTTGCTGGTCTTCATGCAATCGGGCTGAAGCCGGCTAGTCGATAGGACCAATGCCTAAGCCAATACCGCTCATTCCTGTAATCACTAAAGTTGTGGCCTATTTCGCCCATTAACCTTAATTCTTGGTGTCTTGTGTCTTTATTTCTTTATTTGTGTGGGAACTCGCCACACAAAGGGTAGGCTAAGAGACGTTGAGTGGCCCTAGGTCACCCAGTGAGTTCACGGCTGAGAGGGAATTGAGGTCTCCTGATCCTAGTCCAACACTCTAAACCAGAGGTTTCCAACCTTTTTGAGTCCATGGCTCACTTGACCAACTGCATTCTTTCTGCAGCACCCCTGTGGGGCTCAGGAGCCCAGTTATATCAGCCCTTGCCTGCAGAGCCGGCAGTCCCTCACCCCTTTTCGAACACCCTCCTTGGTGGAGTGTTCCCTCAACCTCCTCTCTCCTCTCCTTGGGAGTCCTACAGGTTGCCACTGCAACCACCCCTGATCTCTGAGCTGCCCCTACCTGGGTGGTGGGATGCAAATTTTTTGATTGTATAAAATTTACGGCATGTAATGCCTTAAAGGAAAATATTATGAAAATGATCTATAGGTGGTACATGACCCCAGTCAAGCTAGCAAAAATATATCATTTGCCTGACAATAAGTGTTGGAAGTGTAAAGAAACTGAAGGTACTTTCTACCACCTTTGGTGGACGTGCCCAAAGATTAAGGCTTTCTGGGAAATGATATATAATGAAATAAAAAAGGTACTTAAATGTACCTTTCCTAAGAAACCAGAGGCCTTTCTTTTGGGCATTGTCGGCCAATTGGTGTCGAGGATAGACAGAACTTTTTTTATGTACGCTACTACAGCAGCAAGAATACTCATCGCAAAGTATTGGAAGACCCAAGATTTACCCACTCTGGAAGAATGGCAGATGAAAGTGATAGACTATATGACACTGGCTGAAATGACAGACAGAATCCGTGAACAGGGGAAAGAGACAGCGGAGGAGGATTGGAAGAAATTTAAAGCTTATCTCAAGAAATACTACAAATTGGATGAATGTTAAAATGTTGAGGTTTTTGTAAGAAAAGGAGATTACAGCGACATAAGATTAAGTAAAAGAAAAGAACAATTAGGGATAAATTTGTTAAAATTGTTAGGATTTGCTGAAACAAGTTTGGAAATTGGGATGGAGAAAGGGGAGGTTTGGGGAAGTCAGAGAAGTGAGGTTTATGAAAAAAAGGAGAGGAAATTATACATGTTTGTTTGTTTCTTTATTTGTTTGTATTGTCTATAAAAATGTTGTAAAACCAATAAAAAATATTTATTAAAAAAACAACAACAATTTTTTTGATTGTCTGGATGGGTACCAGTGGAAGGTCCTTGAGAGAATGCTTCCATGCTTTCTGTTCCTTGCTTTCAGTAAGAAGACTCCTGCCTTCCGCTGCCTTTTCTCATAGTGTGCACTTTTAAAAAAACATAGGAAGTGCACAAGAGTGCAAGGCCAAAGATTGCCTGCCCTTAATGAAATGGGCACAATGGAGGCCTGTGCTTTTTTGGGCTGGGGTGGAGAAGACAGCATCCATGTTATTTGTTCTTTGGTGTTTTGGGGACTTGCACGAAGCTGATGATTAGCTATACTGAAACTCCAATAAAGAGATCTTGCAGAAGACCTCTCTCTCTCTCTCTCTCTCTCTCTCTCTCTCTCTCTGTCTCTCTCTCTCTCAACATTTTTCAAAAGTCCTGATATATGCATTGCGATCAGGATCTCCAAGCTTCTCCAAACTGAGGTGCTGAAAATTCAGCAGGCCTTCAGCAATGCAGCAAACAGAAGATGGCATACAGGCCAGAAGCAAAATGTCTCAGTTGTGTTGTTGTTGTTGTTGTTGTTAATACCCCACCTATCTGGCTGGGTTTCCCCAGCCACTCTGGGTGGCTCCCAACAGAGTAATAATAATAATAATAATAATAATAAAGCAATAAAACATCAAACATTAAAAACTTCCCTAAACAGGGCTGCCTTCAGATGTCTTCTGAAAGTCAGATAGTTGTTTATTTACTTGACATCTGATGGGAGGGTGTTCCAAAGGGTGGGCGCCACTACCGAGAAGGTCCTCTGCCTGGTTCCCTGTAACTTCACTTCTCGCAGTGAGGGAACCACCAGAAGGCCCTTGGAGCTGGACCTCAAGATGGGGAGGGATGTGGGGACATAGATCACCCTCCAAAACATCAGACACGACAAAACTGCCCCCCCAAGTGCTAATGAGCTTCCACACCTAAGGTGACTTCACATGTAGAACAAGTTAATCTTACTGAATGTTAACGAGGAAAATCTAGATTAAAGGTAAGAAACCTCTACCCCATGGACTGGCATTTTGGCCACAACAGGGTCGTGAGAATGTCGGCCAAGTGGTGTCAAAGAAGGATAGAACATTCTTTATGTACGCTACAACAGCAGCAAGAATACTTATCGCAAAGTATTGGAAGACACAAGATCTACCCACCTTGGAAGAATGGCAGATGAAGGTGATAGACTATATGGGATTGGCAGAGATGACCGGCAGAATCCGAAACCAGGGAAGAGAAACAGCGGAAGAAGATTGGAAGAAATTTAAGGAATATTTAAAGAAATATTGTAAAATTAATGAATGTTAGAAAGATGTTGGGTCAGAAAACATGTGGTTAGCAGCGGTAATGGATAAGTAAAAAAGAAAAGAAAAGTCAAAAACTAAGTGAAAAACAAGGGAAGGATTTGCTGAATATTAAATTAGAAATTGGAATACAGAAAGGTGAGGTATGAGGAAGTCGGGGAAGTAACTTATAAGAAAATAAGGGTTGAAATTATACTTGTTTTTTATTCTTTTGTTTGTCTGTTTTATTGTATTGTTCTGTTTTGCTGTTATAAAAAACTTTTGAAACTTTAATAAAAATTTATATATATATAAAAAAACAGGGTCGTGAGAATGGCGAGGAGTCCTTGTGTGCACTAGAAGCACCAATTCTACAATAAATCTTCATCTGGTAGTACCCTCTGTCTCTTGCCCTCGAGAGCCCCATCCGCGCATGAAAAATGTGTTCTTTGACACAGCATGCAATCACAATTATCCTCAAAAGGGAAAAGTCAAATACTCTCTCTTTTCTTAACCCCGTGCACTTTTTTCTTGATTTGTCCTATCCTCTGTATGTGTGTGTGTGTGTCATATATTTTTTTTACTGCAAAACTTTTTTTTTTACACTGAAGTGAGCTAGGATTAATGAACTGCTGGAAGTGCCATGAAAAGAATTCTTAATGACAATGTTCACTTCATATGTGTGTGAGAGACAGTGGTTGATTTCAAGCTGCATTTACTATTATGTGTTAGAAAGAGGGATTCATTAGATGTTGCCTGTGTACTTCAAGCTGTCCTAAACATCTCTGATCTGGGCCGATTTAGTCATTAGAGCTAAATACCACCCACATTTACGATGGAGCACCCTGCCACTTGTTTCCAGAGTATCCCTACAGAAGTCTCACTTATCTGAAGACTTTGTTTTACAGTGCTCCCGTGTCAGAAATACACCTGGCATGCGTCGGATGCAAAAGGTATATTCACATGCTTCACATTTAATGTAGCAATTACATTTGCTGGGACTACACTGCTGTGACATCATTTCCCACCCCCTAACACTGAAGGCATATAATAGCAGACATGCAGCCCTAAGCAACTGGGAGAATGTACCAGGGACGGCTGTTAGGGGTGGACTTTGGTAACAGGGCACAGGACAAAATTTGGCGCCCCCTTAAATATTTCTTATTTTCATCATAATCCATTATTATTATTATTATTATTCCCCTCTGGTTGGTGCCCTGGGCGGGGAAAGAACCCACAGCCCCCCAAATCTGGTGCCGCCGCTGTGTTCAGTGCATATTTAGCGATGCACGCCTGCTGTTATCGCTGCAAGAAAGCCACTTCTGAGCTAAAGAGTTTCAGCCCCCGCGATACCAGGGAATCCTCAGACGCATCATACCCTGAGCCAGCCAATTGGCTGGCTCGGGGGGCGTGGCCTCGGCTCTTTGAGGCTGGCGCGGCCAAGGGTTTCCCTCTTTCCCACACCGCAGCCGACCTGGTTTTCCCTCCCCTCCCACCCGTTAGGCTAGGCTCTCTGACCTTGCTATGGACTTTGGTTGGTCGCCGTCAAGGGGCCTGGTAGGAATTTTCCCAATTGGCAGATTGGCACCAGCCATTTGGTTTTCGCCTACCTCGTAGCAAACCGTCACAACTCCTCGGTATTGGCGGTTAGGCATTGGTAGGGGTACTGTGTTATTGTTATGCAGATGAAGGAGGGGGGAAGGTAGCACCATCACCTTCCCCCAAATCAAAGGGTAGTCTGGTAAAGGATTCCGGAGGGCGTGGCCTTGTCCCAAGCCTATGGAGGTGTGGGCCCACGGCACACCCCGCGCGGTGACCCCGGGAGGAGGTCCTAGTTGACGTGCCTCAGCAGGACTCCCCCTACTGGTGGTTAACCCTCACCGGCCTTCAAGCAAGCAGGCTGAAACCGGTTAGTTGTTAGGACCAATGCCTAAGCCAATACCACTCAATTTCTGTAATCAATAAAGTGGTGGCCTAATTTGACCCATTAACTTGAATTCTTGTGTCTCATGTCTTTATTTCTGAAGGGGGAGGCGGGAACTCGCCACGCAAACACCGAGGTGGCCGAAGTAAACCCAACATGTCATGGGAAATACGACGTGGCTCTAAGAAGCGCTCAAGTCGTCTGTTTTCAGCAGTGCTTACAAATTGCACTTAAAAACAAAGGGAGACGCAAGTGCTTGGGATCATTGCAGGGGAGTGGGGGTCAGAACACGACTATATCAAGATGCTGCTTTTTTAAAAAACAAAACGCTAATAGGGAAACAAATTTAGCTCAAAACCTTTGTTCTACACGGACTTCCAAAAGAAAAATGGGGAACCCCGGTTTAAAGACAGGGAGGGTGAAACATGTACTTGTCATGCTGTGACCTAGGCTGTGCAGGCAGGACTCGATAGCCCTTCCTCACAGCAATGGTTGGGCTCAATGACCTGTTGTCTCCTTCCAAGTCTATGGGGCTTCAAGCATGTACCGGAGATATTTCTACTTACTACAATATATCCTTATTCAGTGGCAATAGCCCAATATCTCCATTCCCATATAATAGGGGCAGGAGGAGAATAGCATGTTGACATCATGCATATAAATAATAATAATAAAAAATGATGGTGTTGATGCTACTAGTTACCATATGATCCCAATGCCCTTCTTTACTGGGCACACTCAGTTTTCTGGTAAAAGGTAAAGGTAAAGGGACCCCTGTCCATTAGGTCCAGTCACGACCGACTCTGGGGTTGCGGCGCTCATCTCGCTTTATTGGCCAAGGGAGCCGGCGTACAGCTTCCGGGTCATGTGGCCAGCATGACTAAGCCGCTTGTGGCAAACCAGAGCAGCGCACGGAAACACCGTTTACCTTCCCGCCAGAGCGGTACCTATTTATCTACTTGCACCTCGTGCTTTCGAACCGCTAGGTTGGCAGGAGCAGGGACCGAACAACGGGAGCTCACCCCGTCACAGGGATTCGAACTGCCGACCTTCTGATCGACAAGTCCTAGGCTCTGTGCTTTAACCCACAGCGCCACCCGCATCCCCAGTTTTCTGGTAAAGTCCCTAATAAAGCACTGCCCCAATTTCCCTTTTCAGGGTCATCTTTTGGAGATGCCTTGTGAAAATGCTATTAGTGTGGCCTTTCATGCTTCAACCTTCATCCTCTGGTAGAAGGCGGTGGAGAGGTGCGTCTAGTTCGCATCTTGCACAGTGCCGAAAGTTGCATGGTCTCCAAGGCGGAAGTGGGATGGTTAAACCAGACTCAATTCTGGCCTCCTGAGAAAAAGGAGGCTGTCCCCCCATCCCACTTTGAGCATGACACATGCATGTCAAGGCACACACATGAGCACTAAGGGACGAGCTACATGGCGTGTTTACAGCTGTGAAATGTGGGGCGACATTCTGATCACTGACGGCTATTTGTGTTTGGAAAGAAAGCAGTGGCAACATCTCTTAAGTATGCAATTGTAAACACACTCTTCAGTGCTGTGCAGTGCACAGCTTGCTATTTCACAAGTTGCGGCTAGCGCTGCCCCCACCCCAACTATATTGCTGAGTTGAATAAAGTGTGTGTCGGGGTGCCAAGGTTGTGTCTTTGTGTGGCAGGATGGCGAGATCCATTCCGTTCCGGTACTCAGAATAAATCCCTGGGCTCAGAATTCTTCAGTTCTAGATCCTTTCTGCCAGTAGGATTTCAGGTGGTAAATCTGCTGCATTTCTAGCAAAAACAACAACAAAAAACCTTTTGAGAAAAACAATGGTAGCAGGATCGGCACCAGCAGCTTTCTTTCCCCTTCCCGGCCTGTCAAATCCTCATGCCACAACAGAAGCCAGATAAACATAAGCTATCGTTTTCCCTCCCTGCTTCGAGACTGAAATGTTTTGCATCTCACGAAACGCCTCTTGTTCTAGTCTCGCGCTTGACAGTCTGGATTAGCAATTAGCTCCTTCTCAGCGTTGCATCCTTGAAAGGTCCCTTCCATGTATATTTCCAGGATCACAGCAGCAAAAGACCAGATCCAACTTACCTGAGACCTGGGTGACCCAGGGCAAACGCCTGTCCTCACAACCTGTCCTCTGGCGCATGGCCGCCGCCACCGCAGCTGACCTAGGACTGCTCCGCGTTGGCCAGATGGCAATGGCAGCCCAACCCACTTAACCCTGCCAGTGCCTCTGGTACAGCTGGCATGTCCGAGAGCCTCTCCCACCCCCCGTGGCTTCCTGCTTATGGAAAACGTTGATGGACATGGCAAGGTAGACGCAGATGCCATCTGCAAGAGAGCAATTAACGTGGAATTGAAATCCTCCCTATTGGAAACATAACAAAATATGTCACGCTGGCACCAGCAGCCCCTCTGCTGCTTTCACGTAGGCACATATGCTGCTGTTAGCAAGTTAATTATTTGTACGGTGGCCAGAAAAACTCGTCACCCTGTGCCATCCCTTTCCCCCCAGGCTCCTTTATCCGGTTGCCTTAAATGGCGATTTATTCAGGGTGATAACAGGGCGAGGCAGCAGAGATGCTCTCCTCAGACAGCAAGGTCAGCCTGCCAGTCTTTTGGCTGGTGTGCGTGTTTCCCACAAAGAGTTGGCACTGAGGACTCGTTCCCCACTCCCAACCCTGGTGGGTTACGCTTTTGTCCGGGCAAGAGGGAGGAGCACAGAAAAGGGCCCATCAGGCAGAACCGAGAGGGCACACTGTGCCTTGGCAGAAACTCCCTTGAGCAGATGGTTCCTGGGGAACAGTCACCGGCTGGTGTTTGGCAGCTGCCCCCCAGGGGCCCTTAAACGGGGACCGTGGCCCAGCCGCACCATCCTGCAGCAGGGGGAAGCGGCAATGGGCTTTCCAACCACCCAAACTGCCAGCCCACCCACTTTCTCCCAGCTGCGCCTCGTATGTTTTGCAGCGTACGTCTCCTCCGGTTTCATTTTTATCAAACCTTGTCCCATATGGCAAGCCGAGGCAAGGCAAAAGGCAGTGGTCAGCAACCTTTTTCAGCCATGGGCCAGTCTACCGTCCTCAGACCATGTGGTGGGCCAGACTATATTTTGGAGGAAAAAAATGAATTCCTATGCCCCACAAATAATCCAGAGATGCGTTTTAAATAAAAGCACACATTCTACTCATGTAAAAACACGCTGATTGCCAGACCGTCCGCGGGCCGGATTGAGAAGACGATTGGGTCGCATCCAGCCCACGGGCCTTAGGTTGCCTACCCCTGGCAAAAGGTGTTACATGGTGAGGTGCTCTGCAACGAAACAGTAAATTAAGTCAAGACCTGATTTCATAGACTCATAGAATCATAGAGCTGCAAGGGACCCCCTGGAAGGGAACGCACGGTCCCCCATCTAATTTGAAACCATAGCAGACCCTGCTTAGCTTTGCAGATGTGCTAGCAGTTCACAATGCAGCGCAGAGGAGCAGAAAAGTCCACATTGCCCTGATAGGAGGCTACAGGCAAGTTCTAGAGACATGGCGGGCTCCTCTAGACCCTTCACCAGCACTGCTCAGCTGGGGCTTACCAAAAAGGACACCATGAGGGCCAGTGTCTTGGTCAGATTTGGTATGACAGGTGGAAAGTGTGTCTCTTTAAGCCTTTTTTTCTGGGTCACTAAGGGTCTTTTTCGTTATTGCCACACCCAAGAAGGAATTAAACAAGCAATTTCTCCCCCCCCATGCTTTTAATGGAAAGCTCCTGCCTGAGCAGCACTCTAGATGGGTAGCATGAGGCAAAAATTGTCTTTCTTGGGCTGCACCACTTCAGAATTTAAGGGGGAGTGCCTGGGTTCGCATGTTATTAAAAAGCAAGCCAGCAAGCACGAGATGTAGCTTGCTCCCTGATAAATGGAGCGTTTCCCCAGGTACACTAGTTTCCTTTATGTAGCAGTTCTTCTCCCCAGTCCTACCCGGTTGGAGAGGATTTCAGTTGACAAATGGCCCTCCTGCAGGCTGAAGTGGTACAATCCAGAAGTAGTTCTTGTCATGTGTTGTAGGGACCCAATTAGCCACAGCTACTAAATCAGGATCCTTGAACGCTCAATGGCCCCTTTTTATTCACCACATCTTGATATTCACACATTGTCTCCGCTGGTCAAAATTGGGACGCTCGTTGTTGTTTTTTCTGGTCTCACCCTCTTGTTCATCTTTCGGTCTGACTCACACCAGAGCAGGAGACCCCCCCCCCCCCAAATAAGCGCCTTTTCACCCAGCGCTTGCCTGCTGGTTCGTGCTAGAGCAGGAGACCAAAAAACCGAACGGTTTTTTGGTCCTGTGCTCTGGCGTGTGCCTGCTGACTTGCATGAGAGTGCTAGACGAAAAAAGGGACATTCTGGGATCCAATCAGAAGCTGGGGTGGCTTTTGTAATTCTGGGATGTCCCACTCAAACTGGGACTGTTGAGAGGTATGTTCCCAGCGACTGTTCCTTATTGGGCTCATCTTACTTTTGGAACCATCATTCTTGGGGCTTAGGCCTCCCATTTATGTTTGCGGACCATCTAACAGGCATCCAGAAGCGCTGAACTTCAAGAAAGGCTGGCATAATTCTCCTCCTCCTTTGTTGTTGTTGTTGTTTAGTCATTTAGTCGTGTCCGACTCTTTGTGACCCCATGGACCAGAGAAAGCCAGGCACTCCTGTCTTCCACTGCCTCCCGCAGTTTGGTCAAACTCATGCTAGTAGATTCGAGAACACTGTCCAACCATCTTGTCCTCTGTCATCCCCTTCTCCTTGTGCCCTCCACCTTTCCCAACATCAGGGTCTTTCCCAGGGAGTCTTCTCTTCTCATGAGGTGCCCAAAGTATTGGAGCCTCAGCTTCAGGATCTGTCCTTCCAGTGAGCACTCAGGGCTGATTTCCTTCAGAATGGATAGGTCTGATCTTCTTGCAGTCTCAAGAGTCCTCCTTTACCTAGATGTAAATACCTTCCTCCCCTCCTTTGCACCTTGGAGTCCCTGTTGCAGTTTGTACCAGAATTCCCTGGATATATTTTTTCTGAAATTATATTTGGATCAGTTCTACACCGACAGACATTACCAAAAAGCCAGAGTCCTTCCAACACATGCAAAAAGCTATACCTGTGATTTATTATGCAGTAGGCCCCTTTCAATCGGATTCTCCAGTATGCTGGCAAAGCCTTGGAACCAGAGCATCTGCTTCCTAATTAGTCATACTTGCACAGGATTCTAGCCATGGGGTTGCTAGCCAGGACTTAGCATTTTGTCTCAGATTCGCCATGTCGCCGATAACTGACCCAGTGCAGTGGGTTCCGTGGTTTGCTCAAGTTACGAGGTCTGTGCCCTTGTCGATTTGCTCTGCCCGTGGCTCGCAGTTGAGCAAATTGGGCCAACTTGTCGTCGTTTGGACTAATTCCCTGCGCAGGTGTATTCACACGGTTCCCTTCCCCTGCGCCCTCCAATTGGTGCTCACTGAGAGCTGGCAGCATCTTGGGCTTTGCATAATGTCACAGAATGTGGTGCTTGATGAGTCATGCCCGCCCCCATCGCTTTGCGCAGCAGCACCCTGGCACGAGCCAAGATTTTGTACAGCATCGCAGACTGTACATAACCATTTGACATATGGCATCTGGGAAGAAGCCAGGGTTTTAAAAAAATAAAGAATAGAAAATTCAGGTCACAGGATGCATTTTCGTGATTAATTATAAAGAACCTCGCAGGACTGAGAGAGAGTGCTGGCATGGCCCCAAATATTTCTTCACCTACAGTATGGGATTTGTGTGTATCAGTGGAGGGGGAGGGAAGACACACTGGCAGTTCCCCACTGCTGACGACTCTTCTTGTACAAATGTTTAACCTCACCAATGTCACCAGGAGATATTGATTATGCTAACAGTGGATCCATTCCCCGCCCCCACCTAAAGCTGGAATTCCCAAATATTTTCTCATCCATGAAGCCACATTGCACAGCAACATTAAAAGCAACAGTGGAAACAAATAATATGTTTTCAAATCCCACAGAAGCCTTTGATTGGCGGGTGATAATTGCTTCCCTCCTCATGGTAGCTGTAGCAGCAACGAAGGCATGGAATCCGAATTTGGGGTTGATTCGTACATGCACATAACCGCTTGATTCATTTGACCTTGATTTCTGCCCAATGACCTGGAGCTGAATGTGTGCACTGATTCTACATGAGAGTTCTGTCCACAGGAGCCAACTCCTAGGGGCTGAGGTCCTTTTGGCCCCTCTCCAATAAAATATTAGAGGGAGACAAGACCCCCCCCCAAAAAAAAGTTAATGGCCACTGCCATCCAAATGGTGTGTGATCGATTATGTGGGATGGGACTTACGTGGGCCACCACAATATTTTATTCAAGTTGGCACCCTTGGCTTTGTCTGAACTGTTAGATCTGTGACAGCTCATTCACACTTCACACATCATCACTAGATGGTGTTGTTGTTGTTGTTTAGTCGTTTAGTCGTGTCCGACTCTTCGTGACCCCATGGACCAGAGCACGCCAGGCACTCCTGTCTTCCACTGCCTCCCGCAGTTTGGTCAAGCTCATGCTGGTAGCTTCCAAAACACTGTCCAACCATCTCACCCTCTTCTTGTCCCCTTCTCCTTGTGCCCTCCATCTTTCCCAACATCAGGGTCTTTTCCAGGGAGTCTTCTCTTCTCATGAGGTGGCCAAAGTCTTGGAGCCTCAGCTTCAGGATCTGTCCTTCCAGTGAGCACTCAGGGCTGATTTCCTTCAGAATGGAGAGGTTTGATCTTCTTGCAGTCCATGGGACTCTCAAGAGTCTCCTCCAGCACCATAATTCAAAAGCATCAATTCTTCGGCAATCAGCCTTCTTCACTAGATGGTACAGCAACCCAATTATGACATGTGTTAGCCACCCGCTGGGTGTCATGAAAGGCAATTCTTTTGAACTTGCAATGCATCAGGGAGGACACAGAGATGCACAGAACTATGTCTTCTTTGAGCGTTCATCTTGCGCCTGCCAACATCATCTGAAACCAGGGACTCATCCTCCCAAGAAATATGGCTGCATTTTTAGAAATTCCACCTCAGACCCCATTGACCTTCATTCAGACATTGCTTTCTAAATCACTTTGATGCCTTTGAAATACTCCGGAGTGAAAGCTCAGTAAGTAATGACTCAGCATATATAATCCAGCGCTTCGTCTTTCCTGTATTCCACTAATCAATTTAGAGCCTAACGACGTGCAATGCTAATTGTGTCGCTTGCAATCAAGTCTTCGGGTTTTTCCCTCTTCTTTATTTAATTACAGGTGTGAGGGGCAATTTTTATTGGGACATGGGTAAGGATTTAACCCTTCTCTCCCCTGTGGTAATCTCAAAGAAAATCACAGTTATGGCTAGGAAAAGGCTTCCGTAGGTGCCAGTGAGAAGGCTATTTCTTTTTTAAAATGCCTAACTGCAGTGCAGTAAAGCCAATGAGGAGTAAACCATCCTTCTCTTTGCACTGCAGTCCCAATAAAAATTGCCCCTGTGCTTTTAAGGAAATAAAGAAAAAAAAATGACCATGCAATTGCAAATGACATCCTTCAGATGTCAAGGAAATAAACAACTATCTGAATTTTAGAAGACATTTTCAATATTCTGTTGGGAGCCACCCAGAGTGGCTGGGGAATAAATAACAAATTGTTGTTGCTGTTGTTGTTTAGGATCTGTTCTATTATCTTTTCATTGGTAGTCGTCTCTCCTCTTGTTCCAAAGGAAGCAAAAATTATTTTTCTATCATTAGCAGAATCTTAGAACTGAATGGTGCCCAACGGCTCCCAGTTTTAACACCCTGTCCAAAAGATGAGCAGTGACCCATTAGCTGCACCAATGTGATCTGGACCAAACAGAGCTTGCACATGTGTAGTGCCAAACGATAATATGAGCCAAGCTATGTGCTGCAGGGGAAGGCAACTGAACCGCCAAGGTTTCTAGCCATCTTGACTTGGGTGGATTATAACACATCTCACTTTTAATCTACCTTGGTTCTCAAACTTAATCTGTTCTGGAAGTCTGTTTCAAAAGCAAAGTGTTCCAAAACCAAGGTGCACTTTCCCATAAAAAGTAATGCAAAATGGATTAATCCGTTCCAGACTTTTAAAAACAATCCCTAAAACAGCAATTTCACATGAATTTTACTATCTAACGAGTCCATTGATCCATAAAATGAAAGCAATAATCAATGTACAGTGGTATACCTGGGGTTACATATGCTTCAGGTTACAGACTCCGCTAACCCAGAAATAGTACCTCGGGTTAAGAACTTTGCTTCAGGATGAGAACAGAAATCACACGGCGGCAACAGCGGGAGGCCCCATTAGCTAAAGTGGTACCTCAGGTTAAGAACAGTTTCAGGTTAAGAACGGACCTCCAGAACGAATTAAGTTCTTAACCCGAAGTACCACTGGACTGTACTATAAAATAAATAAGACAGTATTGTAGATGACAAAATTTTTTATTTATTTTTTCTTACCTGCACTGAGGATGTTTGGATTGGGGGGGGGGGGGCTTTTATCCATTTCCACAGTCACACAATCAATCAGTCAGTAGCTGAACTGGGTTCCACACAGTCACAAAAACAATTTAACCCAAAAAGCCTCTAAAACAAAATCACAAAATAAATAGCGAAAACAAAAGTGCCAAACTTAATCAGTTCCAGAAGTCCATTTGACTTCCAAAATGTTCAAAAACCAAGGCACAGCTTCTGATTGGAGCAGGCGCCCCAGAAACAATAGCCGACAGCCGCATCTGATGTTTGGCTTCTGAAAAACGTTCGAACACTTACTTCCGGGTTTTCGGAGTTTGAGAACCAAAGCGTTTGAGAACCAAGGTGTTTGAGAACCAAGGTACCACTGTACTTTTATTTCTCTTCCAAGATGGAGTTGGAAAGAGACAAACCCTTTGCATGCGATATACAGTTTCCCTTATTCTCATCTTCCCCATTCTTCACACCTCACATCTGCCGGATCGCTGACACACTCAACGTTCTTGTGCGGGAAACCAAATGACTTTCGCTTAATTTCATATACAATGATATAAAATGAATTGAAAAGGATGTTCAAAATAACTTTTATAAGAAAACCCCAGAAACCGTTTTTTGGGGAATTATAGGGGGGAAACTGCCTAAGTTGTATAGAAATTAATTTGTGTATGCTACTGCCCAGTAAGAATGTTACTTGCCCAAAAGTTGAAAGAAGCAGAAGTCCCAGTAAAAGAAGAATGGATACAAAAACTTATGGAATATGCAGAAATGGTAAAACTTACCGGAAGAATAAGAAATCAAGATAACAAACTTTTTATAAAAGATTGGAAATGGTTTATTGAATATTTACAGATAAATTGTAAACAGATAAAAACATTAGCAGGATTATTGTAATAACCTGAAGTTTCACAAGAATAGATATTTAAAGTAGATGAATAAATGAGCAAATTATGTATAGTAGATAATTAAATGAGTAGCGGGAATGAATTTGGATATGCAGAAGATGTTTTTTAAAAACCGCAGAAAGAGGGGGAAGGAAGTCAAATTTTGAAATGTTAAAACGGCTGTAAAACTAATGAAATGTATAAACTTGAAAAGTATAAATAAAAACTGTCTTAAAAAGAAAGAATGAATGGCCTTCGCTTCCAGCAAGTCTGCAGGTCTGTGGAGCACAAGTCCCATCATTCTGGGTGACTGACATGGGCATTTTTGAAAAGCCTGATATGTTTGGGTTAAAGCGGCAACAAGAACAGCCTAGAGATCCTCTTTTCTTTGTTATACGCCCACTCAAGCGCAGCTCGTTCCGCTAACTCCTTCTGAACGATGGACTCATCAGTAGTTTAGATAAAAAGTAGGAACTGGCTGATGTCAACGGCACAAGCTCCCTCTTCGAAAGCTAATGAAAAGTCCTTACACTTGCTGATGATCGTCTGGTTGAGCGTTTGGGGGGAATTCTATGTGATTGTGAACTTGCCCTCTCCACTGCAGCTTGGAGAGATAATGATACTTTTTCAAAATTATTTGAAAATTTTAGACTCGCCGCAACGTCAGCCAGCTTGATTGCCTGCCCTTTAAGGAGGTTGTGGCTCTGCCTGATGAATTATGTGAGTCTATAGTCCGCTCTCTTGTGTCAGAGCTGGTGTGGCGCAGAGCTGAGGTTGCTGGGCCAGGAATCAGGAGGTCCCTGGTTCTAGTCTTGCTTTACTGTGAACTCACTAGGTGGCTTTAGGAAGGTGACTACTCTCTTACCCTCTGCCAGTTGTCATTTAGGCTGCGATCCTAAGGGTAGGGTGTTTCAGCAGGAGGCAGTTGTGTGGCAAGTCCCCCTCCCCCCTTGTGAAATAAAGACACAGGACAAGTTATTTAAGGTTAATGGGCGTAAAGGCCACAACTTTACTGATTGCAGGAATTGAGCGGTATTGGCTTAGGCATTGGTCCTCTCAACTAACCGGCTTCAGCCCAATTGCATGAAGGTCGGTAAGGGTTAACCACCAGTGGGGGGAGTCCTGCTGATGTACGTCAACTAGGATCTCCCCCAGGGTCACCGCTCGGGGGCGTGCCTTAGGCCCACACCTCCATAGGCTTCAGACAGGGCAACGCCCCCCGGAATCCTTTACCAGACTACCCTTTGCTTTGGGGGAAGGTGATGGTGCTTCCTTCCCCCCTTCATTTGCATAACAATACCCCTGTGGCGCTGTGGGTTAAACCACGGAGCCTAGGACTTGCCGATCAGAAGGTCGGCGGTTCAAATCCCCGCGATGGGATGAGCTCCCGTTGCTCGGTCCCAGCTCCTGCCCACCTAGCAGTTCGAAAGCACGTCAAAGTGCAAGTAGATAAATAGGTACCGCTCCGGCAGGAAGGTAAATGGCGTTTCCGTGTCCTGCTCTGGTTCGCCAGAAGTGGCTTAGTCATGCTGGCCACATGACCCGGAAGCTGTACGCCGGCTCCCTCGGCCAATAATGCGAGATGAGCGCTGCAACCCCAGAGTCGGTCACGACTGGACCTAATGGTCAGGGATCCCTTTACCTTTACCTTTACCCCTACCAATGCCTAACCACCAATGCCAAGAAAGTTGTGACAGTTTGCTACGAGGTAGGCAAAAAACCAAATGTCTGGTGCCAATTTGCCAAGTGGAAAAAATTCCTACCAGGCCCCTTGACGGCGACCAACCGAAGTCCATAGCAAGGTCAGAGAGCTGAACCTAAGGGAGGGCGGGGTGGGAAACTGGAGCAGCTGGAACGGGAAGGAGAGGAAAATCCTCAGGCGTGCCAGCCCTAAATAGCCCAGGCCACGCCTCCCCGGCCAGCCGATTGGCTGGTCGGGGCGATGACGCGCCCGAGGATTCTCTCACTCTCGCGGGGGCTGTGAGCCAGCCCCCGCGTGTGTGGGGAGGGTGTGGGCCCGCAACCCCACCTCCTCTCCAGTTCGGAAGTGGCTTTGTCGTGCTTCCTTCACTTTTTGCGGCGCTTCCATCATCCAATCCTTTATTTTGCCTGCAGTTCCTCCATGTTTCCTCGGACTGCAGAGGATGCCTCTCAATGGAAGCTTTATATTGCAACAAATAGGGTGTCCAGATCTGGTTTATCTGTGTGCCCAGTTGTCATGTAAACGGCCACACATTCCATTCTTTTACCTCAGAGGTTATTTATAGCTATTCTTCTGCTTGCCACCCATACCAGTGGGAAGAGCTTGATGAAATACATCCATGTTCAGTGGTGATGGTGTCTTTTGTCCTTTCTCTCAATTGCTTTCCCCAAAATATCTGCTACTTTCCCCCCATTCTGGGCATACATGCTGGTATTTCTACTCCTGTGCGCACACATTTGTTAAAATATTTCTCCACCATCACCGTTGAAAGAGGTATGCAATATTATTTTATTTATTTTATTCTACAGTGGTGCCTCGCAAGACGAAATTAATTCGTTCTGCAAGTTTTTTCTTCTTGCGAGTTTTTCGTCTTGCGAAGCACGGTTTCCCATAGGAATGCATTGAAAATCAATCAATGCGTTCCTATGGAAACCGCCTTCAGACCAGGTCCGGGGACAGTCTGTCCCCCGACCTCTTCTGGAGGCTGGGGGGGGGACAAGGGCTTTTCTTCCCACCCCCAGCATTTTAAAAAACCCCGGGACAGCGGAGAAGTCCTCCGCTGTCCCGGGGCGATTTTAAAATGCTGGCGGGCGGCAGCGAAGGCTTTAAAAGCCCCCGGGAAGGCAGGAAGGTCGGAGCAAAGACTTTTGCCCCCCGCTGGCCTTCAGAAGAGGTCCTGGACCTCTTCTGAAGGCGGGCGGGGGGCGAAAGTCTTTGCTCCCCCCCGCCTGCCTTCAAAAGCTGTCCGGGATAGCGGAGAAACGAAGGCTGGCGGCGGGAGGAGGTCTCTCCGCCCCACCGCCAGCCTTCGGAGGAGGTCCGAGGACAGTGGGGAAGACGCGCTGCACTTCCCCGCTGTCCCGGAGATTTCCCTATGGGCTTTCGTCTTGCGAAGGAAGCCCATAGGGAAATTCGTTTTGCGAAGCGCCTCCAAAACGGAAAACCCTTTCGTCTAGCAGGTTTTCCGTCTTGCGAGGCGTTCATCTTGTGGGGCACCACTGTATCTATACACCACCCTATACCCGCAAGTCTCAGGGCGGTTCACAGAATAAAATCAGAACATATAACCACAAAATGCATAATCACAATAAAAACAACCAAAACCCAAGAGCAAACATCTTTAGTTATGTTTTGCAGCAGGAAAAATAAAGGCTTTCGTGTTTTGTGGACATGGGCAATATCCATTTCCTTAAAATAATAATAATAATAATAATAATAATAATAATAATAATAATAATAATACTGAGGTCTTGTGCAACGGTGATATTTAGCTATATTGATCTGCTCTTTGATTTGCTGTCTGGATCTGAGATGAGTGGCAATATGCAGAAGATTGCCCCCCAAACCATTAACAGCTTAATGATGCATTCTCCCCACCAATAGAACCGCCACACCAATGGAATACTAAAGTTATTTACAAAAAACCCCTCAGGATTATTATTATTTTTAAAAGTCTGATCTGTTTATTGTGATCACGGGCTCCAAGGTAATCATCCACGTTTACTCTGTAGAGATCTTGAGAAAATAACTCCTCTGAACTGGTTTGTTGGAATCTGGGCATACCTTTCGTAAAGGTAGAGGGACCCCTGACCATTAGGTCCAGTCATGCCCAACTTTGGGGTTGCGGCACTCATCTCGCTTTATTAGCCGAGGGAGCCGGTGTACAGCTTCTGGGTCATGTGGCCAGCATGACTAAGCCGCTTCTGGCAAACCAGAGCAGAGCACGGAAACGCCGTTTACCTTCCCGCTGGAGCGGTACCTATTTATCTACTTGCACTTTGATGTGCTTTTGAACTGCTAGGTTGGCAGGAGCAGGGACCGAGCAACGGGAGCTCACCCCGTCACAGGGATTCGAACTGCCGACCTTCTGATCGGCAAGTCCTAGGCTCTGTGGTTTAACCCACAGCGCCACCCGCGTCCCTCTGGGCATACCTTTAGTGTATGTCAATTGGTAAAAAACAGGTGTCTTCCATTTAGTATTATGGGCTCCCAGGGGAAAAAATGGCTCGGTTGAAACTGGAGGAGGAAGTGAGAGGTGGTGATAGCAACTGCTCACCCAAACATCACCACACAAGTGACCAACTGCCTATCCGCCCACAATGTATTAATGAGTTTCCATGCCAGAGGTAACTGCAGATTTATAGCAGGTTGTTGTGACTTATTAAATTGTTTGAGGTAAGGGGAAATCTGATTTAAAGATTTGGAAAGTACAGGCTGGCCTGTAGTTGCGTGGAAGCTGCAAAAACAAAACAAAGCCTTGCATGCACGAGCAGTGCTGATTCCAAACTGAACTCTCATCTGCAAACAACCCGGAATGTTTGGCTTTTTCCGGAAAAAAACCTCTGCGCAATCACGGCAGCTCAAGATGCCTTCAGAATTGTTCTGCTTCTCAACCAGTGGCCGGCAGCTCTTGAGGTTGTGGAGGCTGATTCAAAGCTGAGATGTCTGGAGCTCTGGGGCTCAAAGTGGTCCTCTTTCTGCTCCAGAAGAAGAGTTTGGATTTGATATCCTGCTTTATCACTACCTGAAGGAGTCTCAAAGCAGCTAACATTCTCCTTTCCCTTCCTGCCCCACAACAAACACTCTGTGAGGTGAGTATGCTGCAACAGCTGCAAGAATACTAATCACAAAGTATTGGAAGACACAAGATTTACCCACTCTGGAAGAATGGCAGATGAAGATGATTGACTGTATGGGATTAGCAGAAATGACTGGCAGGATCCGAGACCAGGGAGAAGAGTCGGCAGAAGAAGATTGGAAGAAATTTAAGGATTATTTACGGAAATACTGCAAAATTAATGAGTGTTGAATGATGTTGGATAGAAATTAAGGGGTTCATAGCTGTAATGTGATATGGGGGGGGGGGAAATAGGGTATGGAAACAGGTTAAATTTATGGATAAGGATTTGCTGAATTAACAATTTGAATTGGAATACAAGAAGGGGAGGTATGAGGAAGTCAGTGAAATATGTTATTGAAAAATAGGTATTGTGAACCTTATGTGTTTTTAAATTCTTTTGCGTTTTTCTTTTTGATTTTATTGTGTTAAATTTGAAAACCTCAATAAATATCTTTTAAAAACAAACAAACACTCTGTGAGGTGAGTGGGGCTGAGAGACTTCAGAGAAGTGTGACTAGCCCAAGGTCACCCAGCAGCTGCATGTGGAGGAGCGGAGACGCGAACCCAGTTCACCAGATTACGAGTCCACCACTCTTAACCACTACCCCACACTGGCTCTGCATGTGAACTGCATGTGATGAGGATGAAGGCCAAACGATACACAGACCGTAAAACATTCTAGAAAACTAGACATGCTGAATAAGTTACTGGTAACAGGAACTGTGCTCTAATTCCCTGGTGTAGCCTTTTGGCTGCCATGGACCCATACAGGAAAGGAAAAAAACAGCCCTGCCTTGTCAGGCGTTTTTAGGAAGAGAGGAGGTCTTCGCAATGAACTTTCCACGTTTTGCCTTGTGCAGCCCGTTTCAGTTTTGGCTGACCTCGGACTCTTCTGGTCCAGCTCCCACTCGCCGCCACCAGCATTCCAGACTTTCTAGAATGTTGGAGAACTTTCTTTTCCATTTGAAATGCTCTGCTTTCTAATGCTCCCCCCCCCCACTGCATGACATTGCTCACTACTGCACATTGACCATGCCATAGCTAAAAGTGTGCAAAGAATGCATCACAAGAAACACAGTACGCCACCAAGGCAGCCTCCAAATGCTGGACCAGAATTCCCCATCACCCCAGACTGCTTGTTGTATTTTATCTGCACTGTTTTAATTTGCATAATCCACCTTGAGTCCCAGTCTGGGGAAAAGGTGTGATATAAAGATAATAATAATAATGTTGTTGTTGTTGTTGTTGATGATGATGATGATGGTGATTTATTGGATTTATATATTGCCCCATACCTGGAGGTCTCAGGGCAGTTCACAGAATAGGATCAAAATATAAAACATCAAAATGTTGTTGTTGTTGTTTAGTCGTTTAGTCGTGTCCGACTCTTCATGACCCAATGGACCAGAGCAGGCCAGGCAAAAACATCAAAATACATAATCAAAATAAAAACAACAACTGAATAACGCCCCCCAACCACATTTTTAAAGGGTGTAGGGTCCTCACGAGGGACGCTGGTGGTGCTGTGGGTTAAACCACAGAGCCTAGGACTTGCTGATCAGAAGGTCGTGGTTCGAATCCCTGCGACGGGGTGAGCTCCATTGCTCAGTCCCTGCTCCTGCCAACCTAGCAGTTCGGAAGCACCTCAAAGTGCAAGTAGATAAATAGGTACCGCTCCGGCGGGAAGATAAACGGCGTTTCCGTGCGCTGCTCTGGTTCGCCAGAAGCGGCTTAGTCATGCTGGCCACATGACCCGGAAGCTGTACACCGGCTTCCTCGGCCAGTAAAGTGAGATGAGCGCCGCAACCCCAGAGTCGGCCACGACTGGACCTAATGGTCAGGGGTCCCTTTACCTTTTACCTTAGGGTCCTCATGACATTTAAAGGACAATTAAGAAACCTGATCAAGAGCCACTCGTTGGAAAGACCATGACCTCAGAAATGTTTGCAGCAATATTTATTGGCAACCGAATTGGCCAGATATCAATCATGATACCATATCAATGATGATGATGATGGAATGAGTAACAGTTGTGCTCCCAGGCATCTGGGGAACTGAGCAAACCCTTAGCCTTTAAAGTGCCACAAGAAACTTGATTGTTGCTTTCTCGCAGCAATAACCTAAGGTTAGGCTCATATTAGCGTCCTAAGATGCAGCAAGGTCATCGCTCCGCCCCCCTGCCCCCCCGCTGCATTTCAAGCCTCCTTTGCAAGGTGTTAGCACACTGGAGACTGAGAGATGTCTTCACCCATCATTGACCTTTTTGGTTTCCCTGCCCCTGCAACGCCACCCCTGAACTCCAAACCATCCATGAACTTGCACATGAGTAAGGTCTGTCTCTGAGGCACAAATTGCCACTTACTCCACATGACTAAATGACTGGTTTTCTAGATGGATTGAAATAGGGTGGGGTTTTTTGGGGGGCGGGGAAGGGTTAGACGTCAAACAGCAGTATATGCCAAGAAACGACAAGCTCAACTCAACAGCTGTGGTGTTATGTACTGAGTTGAATAGGATCCAAAAGGCAGCAGTCTGATTGGTCCTAGAACAATAGGATCCAGAATGCAGCAATCTGATTGGTCCTAGAACAATAGGATCCAGAATGCAGCAATCTGATTGGTCCTAGAACAATAGGATTCAGAATGCAGCAGTCTGATTGGTCTACAGGAGCCACCCAATCCAGCTCCAGGTGGAAGGGAATTCACAACCTGATTGGCCTACAGGAGAATCCCGGAATTAGCCAATCACGTGGGGCCCATTGTGTAAATAATGTATATAAGGCAGACATTCTGGGGGAGCTTCCATTCCTCCTCCCCACGGGAATGCACTAGGTGCAGAGTTAAGGGTTAATGAGAGCAAACTCTAAAACTACAATCCAAGTCAAACTTGCTTGGGAGAAAGCCCCCTGCAACTCAGCAAAAAACGCAATAGATTCATCTGCTTGGCTTGAATGTTGCGGACATTTCAATGGGGAAAGCTCCGTTGACCGTAGCAGGACTTACCCTAGAGAGGACATGCATAAGCTTGGCCTGCACCGTGGCTATCCTTTTGGAAAGAAACAATGCAAACCCACAAGTAAATGCCTTTGGAAAAGCATTGAGAACATTCCCTTTCGTTCATGAATACATGAAACCCTGGCCTCATCTCCCTCGACGCCTTCTGAGCCCTCATTGTGCTGCCAAACCTCAACACACACACACACACACACACACACACACACACACACACACACACGGGAAGTTGCCTTGCAATTTTAAACCTACTCCTTAAATGGCAATAAGCTGTCCACTTTTCAGAGCAAGAATGCTGCAAGGCAAACGAGCTCTTCAACAATTTAATTATTAGAGGGGCATTCCAACAGCTTGTTCAAAAACTCTATCAACAGACCCAGGGCTGTCCCTCGCTATTGCCTTGCAATATTTAGGACTTTTCACCCTCATCAACTTTACAAATCGACGATAGCAATGTAATCAGCATCCCTGATGCCAGTATAAGAGTGTTATCTGATTTCTGCAAGAGTCCAGATTTTGGAAAGGGCAAGGATGAAGGGTCCAGGAGGGCTGACCAAAGTAGGGGTGGGGGGAGACTGTGGCCCTCCAGATGTTGCTAGACTATATGCCATGTCATGTGCACATCTCAGGGGGACGCCTCCTTTGCCCCCTCAACATATGGGGGGGGCTCACCCCCTGCCAACAAATATTGAGGGGGCGGAGGGCAGCTTGGCCCTATAGAGTTGGGGGGCAGTGTCACCATTCTATGCATACTTACTCAGAAACAAGTCTTAGCACCCTTCTTTTGGCCTTCGAATACCCGCTCTTTAAAGCTGAATCAGAGCAAACAGCCATCCGTGGGGGGGGACGACGACAAATTGCCGTTTGTTGCTTCTCAGCTTTAAAGAGCGGGTTTTCGCAGGGAAAGGGTGCTCAGAGAGGGAGCTTGAAAGTGCAGACCATGCCTGGAAAGCACGGGGGAAAGCTCTGGGTCGAGGGGGGAGGCGGGGAATTGGACATGGAACTGCACTTGGAAAGAGCAGGGTGAAAAGTCAGCTTGGATAAGCCCTTGGCAAACTCACTGGGACTTACCTAAGCGTGTCTTGGTAGGACCAGGCCATTCGCTGCCTGCCTGCATCAGAATCATAGCTGTCAGATTTGAAAATAAGGGACCAGCAGCCTCGAAAATAAGGGATCAGCAGCCAAAATAAGGGATTTTCCAAGGGGCACAGGTATGTTCAACTTCTGAGCCCCTCCGAGCCAAAGGCAGAAAGCCCAGCCGGTAGCCAAACGAAGCCTCAAGCGGTGGTTCCCACAGCGCAGCAACCCGGCAAAGGGGATGCAGCAAGGAAAACCACCATCACCTCTCCGCTGGGAAGCGCTGAGCAAAGGCGAGTCCCCAGACAATGTGGCCGATTTGATCGGCACAAGGCATGCAAGCTCCACCCCCCAGTCATTCTTAGACTCCTTATTGGGTGAGCAACGCAGCCAAGCAACACAGTTGGACCCTTCCTCCTCCCTGGCCGGCAGTGAGGGAGGGAGAGGAGCTGCTTCCTTTGAAACCTGGGAAATTTAAGGGACATCATCAATAAGGGACAGCAGCGGGACACAGCGCTGGAATAAGGGAGTTTCCCTCCAAATAAGGGACGGTTGACAGCTATGATCAGAATAGTGATCAGAAGTCTGGCTTTTATATACACAGACATTTCCAGCTGTACGTTTTGACCCCTTAACAATGGGGAGGGCACATCATATAGCACCTGAGGTATTTTTCGGCAGCCTAGTAGCTCCTCAGAGACTATGTTGACAACATGTTCCGGTTTAAATGAAGCATCCATAATATGGGAGGCGATAGCTAATCCATCGTGGGCTTCTCTCCTTGCTGGTGGGCTGCCATTATGAGGTTGTTGCCTGAGGTGATAAAGAGTCAGGGCCCCCATAATGACTGGCCATTATTATGTGATTGGGATGGGAGCAGGACGCAGCTGGGAGAACGGGTTTCTTTCTTTCTTTCTTTCTTTCTTTCTTTCTTTCTTTCTTTCTTTCTTTCTTTCTTTCTTTTTAAAGTTTTTATTGTTAAAATAATTCAGCATTAATACACACATATTGCAAATATACAAGTACACAAACATACATTTTATACAGTCCTTAAAAGTATTCAAACATACCTACACTCAATCCCACAGATAATTCCTTTCCCCATCACCATCCACCACCCCTCACCCCACCTTTCTGTTAGACTTCCAATCTACTCAATTGCAATTTCTTTCCACTTCTATTACTTTCTTTCACACACCTTTAACCTAATTTCATGCTCCTTTTTCTGTTACACATTGTTATCCATCTTATTTAGTATTTCAGTATTTAAAACAGAACTTGTTTATTCTAATAGGAGTTCTGATTTTTCGATATGGTTTTGCAAGTATCCTTTAAACACCTTCCAGTCCCTGTCTATCTTCTCTTTTGAGATCCTTCCAATTTCTCCCATTGTTTTGGATATATTGTAGTACTCCAATAATTTGGCAAGCCACTCTGTTTTTGTCGGTATAATACCGCTTTTCCAATTTTTCGCAATCAATAGCCTTGCGGCTACTGTTGCGTATAAATATAATGTCTTGTCTTCTTCCTTTGGGAGAATGGGTTTCTTGACCCTGACCTTATAGAAAGAGCTGCTCTAGACTGGATCACCTCAGTATTGTCTATGCCGACTGACAGCAGCTTCTCTGGGCTTTCAGACGTCCTGCTTGGAGATTGAACCAGCAACAATCTGCAAAGCAGAAGCTGTGCCTCTGAGCCACAGCCCATCCCTCTGTCCTGCTTGTGGGATTTCCAGAGGAGTCTGTGAGGCAAAGGAGGCTGAGTTAGATTGGCCTCAGGTCTGATCCAGCAAGACTCTTCTGAAGTTCTTGGTGAAGATTGGCACCTGAGGCTCTGTGAGGTTGAATGAGTGGCTCTCCTTGACATGGCCTTTTCGGTGGTGACACCGAAATTGTAGAATTCCCTCCCCTTGAAGAACTGTTCAGCTTGTCTTTTAGTATTTAGATGTTAAATGTCTTGCCTCAGCAAGCCTTTAGTTCTTGAGTATCTCTAATTTTCCTGCTTGGCTTCTCAACTTGCTTTTTAAAATGATCATTTTTAATTTCCGATGTGGTTTTTCTCTGCTGCCACTCCAAACTGATATTTTTAAATAATGATTGCTGGTTATTTTTGCTTTCTTAGTTATAAGCTTGTAAGTTGTCTTGGATGCCCACAGTTACATCCAATTGTGCTAAAAATAATACATCAAATTAAACAGAATCAGGATTCTTCTTCTAGCTCTGACTTCAGAGTGGGGGCAGGCAACTCTGTCAGTTTCAGTTTCTCTTCTTTTCTCACCCCCCCCCCCACATTTAAGAAGTCTAATCCGCCACATTCCCACATCAGTTTCTGAATATATTTTTAAGTCCTCCTGAAAATTCACCAGAATTTTAGTGCAAATTTCTCATAATATGCATGTTTGTATGCATCTTTGCCTAAGATACATATTTTTGCAAAGCAAATTTCCCTAATATAATGCATTTTTTGCATGCTATTTTCAGTAATATTTGCATTTTTATGCACTGTACCCAAGGATATGCAACTTGGTACACACAACTTGTTTGAAGGACTGCATTGCAAAATTCAGAGAAGTGTAAATTTTGAAGGATGGCAGTGCTACGGTTTTGTGCTGGTTCCGGGGGGGGGGGTTTAAATTGCAGCGTGGTCCATGTCCGGTCTGAGGCTGAAGTGGGGTCCAAGGCAGGGAGTTGGGTGTGGTCAGGAACTCTGGCAGAAAGCAGGACAGGGTGCCGTCAGGAACAGGTAACCAATGATGTTGCTCCCGCAACCTGGGGCTGGCCTTTATCTCCTCTGAGGCATAGAGCGATCCCGGCCCACAGGTGACTCGCCTCTCCTGGCGTGGAGGCGAGCACTCCTCCTGCGAGAACTTAGTTCCCTCCGCCTCTCTGCCCTGAGCCTCTGAAGCTCAGGAGAGGATGGAGGATTACTGGACCCAGAGGCAACCTCACCTTCCCCTGACGGGGCTGAGAGAGGTGCACCTGCAGGCAATGGGTCCTCCATCACCTCCGGAGCCAGAGCGGATTCAGCTGGTGTCTTCTCCTGAGGATCCGGCACAGATGAGGACTCTTCAGGTTCAAGCCCCTGCCCTGGCTCAGCTGGTTCTGGAGGCGGGGAATCCTGTGCAGGCTGGGATTCCTCTGGTTCAGCCTCTGAATCCGATTCCCAGGCCATCACACCCTTCGAGCACTGATATTGGCTAAAACGCTAGGTATAAATATAAGAATAACTTGATGTATGAAGAAAATGTGTGCACATTTTCATCTCATCGAACACCTCCAGTCGCAGGTATCTGTGTTGGGGGGTAAAAAATGTTCGTATCTATCCCAAGTAATTGGAACCTTATGCATTAGTTGCCAGGAAACAAACTGTCAGCATGGGGGGATATGGTATTCCACCTAAACATTAGGAAGAACTTCCTGACAGTAAGAGCTGTTTGACAGTGGAATTTGCTGCCAAGGAGTGTGGTGGAGTCTCCTTCTTTGGAGGTCTTTAAGCAGAGGCTTGACAACCATATGTCAGGAGTGCTCTGATGGTGTTTCCTGCTTGGCAGGGGGTTGGACTCGATGGCCCTGGTGGTCTTTTCCAACTCTATGATTCTATGATTCTATGGTATATCTAAGTAAGATTTGGAATCCTTGCCCTCAAATACTCTTTGATTCACAAGACCCTGCTGAGGTTTACTGGGTGCCTAGTAGACAATGAATCACCTTGAAGGAATTCTTTTCTTACATTCCCAGATTGCTGACTAGCCTGTGATGAGCTTTGTGAGAGACAGAAAAATCAGAAGAGGGTAATATTGATACATACTCTGCATAAATCAATGTGGGTATTGATTCAGCATTTTCTCCCCTTAGAAATTTGCAACTATAACCTTGAAAGACAGCAGTCAATCTGGCAGTAGTGTGTAAATTTAGGGTGTGTTTCTTATGCGAGTAACATCGACGCTACAACTTCCACAAATAACCTAATGGCTAAGAATTGCCCTCTTGAATTAAGATCAGTGGCTCGTCCTCCTGGGGTTATTTTAAAGAATGCGATCCATATCTGTCTAGTTCCAGGGAATAAGGACTGATTTGGTTGCAGGATACCTTGTGGTGCAATTGTGAGAGGAGACAAGTGCTTTTGTTTTCCTCTCCCAGGTTCTGCCTCCCTGGAAAAAAGTGTGCTTTTTAAGGATCAATTCATAGTCTTTTCCTTTTGTGTTTCAGTCCACATGTCATTATTTTCCAGCAGGCACATTTTTCTCTGGCCAGTTGACCGGTTTCTTTGAGTTGCTGTTACAAATATTGGCACCATTTCAGATTTAGGGAGCAATGATTTGTACCAGCTCTTTGCTTTATTCAGAATTACAGCAAAATGTGTGGGGTTTTTTTTTTAAGCTCGTTGTGGTTTTCCTTCCTTTCTACCTCTCGTCTAATTACCATAGCATGTTATCTATCCTGCTCAATTAATTATCCCCTCCACTTCCACCTTTTTAAAGTATCCTACCCTCAAAGGTTCATTTACTCGTTCAAAACAGAATTTCCCCCAATATTTAGAGCCAGACACAGATAAAGGGGCTCCTGGAGGATGATAGTAGTAGTAGTAGTAGTAGTAGTAGTAATAATAATAATAATAATAATAATAATAATAATAATAATAATAATAATAATTGTCAGAGACTGCCTCCAGGTCCCAGCTCACAGAGGACCAACGCTAGCCAGCGGTAATATACAAAAGTCTTTATTTAAGTACATTATCCATTTTCAAACCCTAGCGTGCGTCTCTACGTCTAGACACTAGACCGGCGAAGCTCTGTCTGAATCTCCGCCCCCTGTACACCAGCTTAAGACTCTAGCCTTACTCCACCTCTTCCGTCTCTCCTTCCGCCTCTGGGTCCTACTACCCCCCGGGATCCCTTCCTTCCTGGACGCTTCGGACGCGGACCCCTCTGACTCTTCCCCCTCCCTTCGGCGGGCTTTAGGACCTGGCTCCCTATCCGGGCTGCTCACTGCCCCACTCTCTTGTAGGTTTGAACTTGGCGCGCGCGCCCTGTCTTTGACCTTCCTTTCGACCGTTTCTTCGCTCTCTGATGCAGGCGTGGCCAATCCTGACTCATGTCCTTCTGCTGACGGAGAGCTGCCTGATGCCGATACCTGGGACTCCTCCCCCCTACTGCTCTTTGGTGGGGAAGCTGGTCCCGATTTCCAACTGCTGCTCTCTGAGTCCCCTCTGGCCCCTCCTTCCTGGGGTGTTCCCCTTGGCAACCCCCTTGCTCTGACCACGGGAGCCCCTTTCTGTGAATCCTCCGATTCGCTGGAGAGACTCAGAGACCTCGGACGGCTGTCATCGCTGACATCTCCCTCGGATTCCTCCCCCTCGGTCTCTATCTCCTCCCTTTCCTGTGCCTCTGCTCCTGAGCCCCTGACAATAATAATAATAATTTATTATTTATACCCCACCCATCTGGCTGAGTTTCCCCAGCCACTCTGGGCGGCTTCCAATCGAGTGTTAAAAACAATACAACATGAACATACATGGAAAGCAACAACTACTCTTCCACTCTCCCTAAATGGAGTCCCTGTTTTCAAATGGGCCTGTGTGCTACATTGAAACATTGACAGCTATGTTAAGAGCATCATATTTGGCTTTCAGATGCTTCTCAATAATGAAGTCCAATGCATGTCTACCCATAAGTAATTGTCACTGGAATGAGTGGAACTTACTCTATGGGGCACTTTGGGTTCAATCCTACACATGTCTACTCTGAAGTAAATCCCACAAATTTCAAGAGGATTTACGCTCCCACATGCATATGTTTAGGATTAAGCCTTCATGTTAAAGAACTTGCATCTCAGTCCTAAAGTCTTTAGTTTCAATGGGCCTGACTGCCAAGAGAATATGTTTAGGGTTGCAACACTCAACAATCCAGCCCTGTATAAGTATATCATCCTGAAAGCATAGCATTTGCTACTGTTGGAGTTTACAGGAGTGGCAAGGCTATCACAGAAACAGAGTATGCGCAACCTAAGTCAGGAGGAGACACATTAATTTGACCTGACCAACTGGCTGATGTTTGTATAAATTTCATTTTCTGCTCTGGGGAAAAGCAGCATCAGCAGAAATTAAATCAAGTGTATATTGATGATGGCTTCTTCTTCTTCTTCTTTTCCATTTGCAGAGTATAGTATCGGTGACAGATGACTTTGCAGCTGACAGCTTTTCACCCAAACCTGGCATAAACAAGCTGTATTCGAGGATGGCAGTGGGCGCATCTTCAAACTCTGTGTGTCCATTCTGCCTGGAGGCAGAATATTGAAACGTATTCTGCTCAGACCATTGCTAGCATAGATTTAGGTTCCTGTGTGTGTGTGCAGGAGTGGTTCAAAACCAAAACAAAATGCCCTTTTTGTTTGGTCGTGCACAAAACACCTAATGAAATATATACAGTAAGACACTAAACATTTTGCTAAGTGTAACAGAAAAGGGACACGGGTGGCTCTGTGGGTTAAACCACAGAGCCTAGGGCTTGCTGATCAGAAGGTCGGCGGTTCGAATCCCCATGACGGGGTGAGCTCCCGTTGCTCAGTCCCTGCTCCTGCCCACCTAGCAGTTCGAAAGCACGTCAAAGTGCAAGTAGATAAATAGGTACCACTCCGGCGGGAAGGTAAACGGCGTTTCCGTGCACTGCTCTGGTTCGCCAGAAGCGGCTTAGTCATGCTGGCAATGAACCACAAGCTGTATGCTGGCTCCCTTGGCCAATAAAATGAGATGAGCGCCACAACCCCAGAGTCGGCCACGACTGGACCTAATGGTCAGGGGTCCCTTTACCTTTAAGTGTAACAGAGACGCAAAAAAATGTGCTAATCATAGCGGCAGGCAATTCCATGTCAGAACAACTTTAACAATGGAACGACAGACATCTGTTTATCCCCAGAGACGTTCCTCCTCTCAAGGCTTCCATCTCCTGTTACAACAATGTGGAATCAGGACACCATTTAGGCAAATCTTTCACAAGAGTTCCAATAAAGAGTGCCTTGAAATCTATTTTTAAATTCGGTGTATTAAATTTGTTGCCCTTGTTCAACACTTCAAGTTCTTCCAGTTTGTGAATTCTGACCTCTGCATGGAATGCTACCAAGGAAAACTACCGCAGAAGCAACAAGACTGGTTAACTTAAAAATAAATCTTTCTTGCAGAATCTTATAGATAAGCTAGCATAATAATTCCTCAGTAGTGGGAGGCTGAGAAATAGTGATTTCCTGGTACATGATAGGATTGGTTACTAAGGTATTACATCAAACAGGTTTCTTAAGGATAAATGAAGGCTCATAAATTCCATGGTCTTGTTCTCTTTTCCCTCGTGTTCGAACAATGGGCCAGTTCATACGGCTATGTACATCCCTTGAGAACTTCCAGGTGGACATTTGGGCTGACTGTGAAAGGAATACCATTGATATGACATTCTGGGAGCTGAACGCTCGATGTAGCGTTGTCTCTGTAATGTCTTATTCATGCCTGCAAGTCATTGCTTGATTTTGCAGTTGTCAAATGATGAACACACCTGCTACTTTTGTGTACAGATTTTCACTTTTTGAACTATGGCAACCCAACTAGAAACTCTGCATCTTGGGCATTTTATTTTCACACACACAAAAATTAGCGTCGTTAAATGGTAACCAATCGAAGAAAGGGACTAGGAATTTGGTCTCTGTTGTAGTTCAGAATTATTCCCATCTGACACTGAGGGTGCTTCCAGTTGGGAACTTAATATAGTCGTACCTTGGATCCCAAACGCCTTGGTACTCAGACGTTTTGGCTTCCGAACAGCGCAAACCCAGAAGTGAGTGTTCCAGTTTGCAAATGTTCTTTGGAATCCGAACGTCTGACCGAACGACTTCCATGGCTTCCAATTGGCTGCAGGAGGTTCCTGCAGCCAATCAGAAGCCGCACTTTGGTTTCCGAACGTTTTGGAAGTCGAAAGGACTTCCGGAACGGATTCTGTTTGACTTCCAAGGTACAACTGCAAATGGTTCATCCAGATATTACAAATAGGTCAATTTGCAATATTTTTTTTTTTTAAAAATATTGGGTTTTCTGTGGAAAAGGTAAATCACAGGCTGACATTTTCCTGCCGACAAAATGGGTGTCAAGAAAAACTTGCATGTACAAGGAGCTCCCTTTGCACGATAAACACCCGTCTGGAAGTACCCTAAGGTTTTAAATACAGTGGTACGTTGGTTTACAACCATAATCCGTTCTGGAGGTCTGTTTGTAAACCAAAACAGGTTGTAACCCAAGGTGCGCTTTTTGCCAATGCCCCCCCCCCATTTTTTGTAATCCCCCCCAAAGGGTTGTAATCTGAAAAAAAGTTGCAAACCAGGACATGCACTTCTGGGTTTGATGTGTTTGTAATCCAAACCGTATGCAAACCAAGACATATGCAAACCGAGGTACCACTGTATGATTGACCTCAAAGCTTAATGAAAATATTCCTGAGACTTGCAGTATAACAATGGGAGCAAACCTTTAAAATGTAACTCTTTGCAAATACCCGAGAAAGGCAGCTTATCAGGAACTCTGAAATCAATGTCTGTTTTGGAGCTGTGTCCCCCCCTTCTGGAGAACTCCATCTTATTTTATCGATTACTCATATAGCTCTTAATTGCAAATCGCTCTATGGCTGACTTGATTTAGGTGTGTCCTCCTGGCCACCTTATGAAATAGATTGTCCAGTAAAATGGCCCAATAAGATGGAGCTTGAGGAAGCAAACCTCTCATTTCTCTCAGTTTCTAATCCTTTGTGTATGCTGGGGGGCATTCTTGTTGTTTAGTCGTTTAGTCGTGTCCAACTCTTCGTGACCCCATGGACCAGAGCACGCCAGGCACTCCTGTCTTCCACTTCCTCCCACAATTTGGTCAAACTCATGCTGGTAGCTTCGAGAACACTATCCAACCATCTCGTCCTTTGTCATCCCCTTCTCCTTGTGCCCTCCATCTTTCCCAACATCAGGGTCTTTTCCAGGGAGTCTTTTCTTCTCATGAGGTGGCCAAATTATTGGAGCATCAGCTTCAGGATCTGTCCTTCCAGTGAGCACTCAGGGCTGATTTCCTTCAGAATGGAGAGGTTTGATCTTCTTGCAGTCCATGGGACTCTCAAGAGTCTCCTCCAGCACCATAATTCAAAAGCATCAATTCTTTGGCGATCAGCCTTCTTTATGGTCCAGTTCTCACTTCCATACATCACTACTGGGAAAACATTACTGGGGGGCATTACATGTTGCTAATGTCAAGGATGGGGGCAGTTGAGTCTGGAAACCTCAGAGTATTTCGTCTGGCCTTTTCTTTTGCCTTCCATATTATTTTTTCCTTCCAATTTAATACCCTAAATTGACATAATCTGGATTGCTGTTGGTCCTCCAGCCTAAGAACATCTGGGGACCAGATTCTCCATCCCTAGTTTAGAGCAAACAAAAACAACTGACACAAGACACAAGGAGATTGGGGCAGGCTGCACTTGGCATTACTGTGAAGGGGAAAGGAGAAATGACTGTCTATCGCCGCTGTTTTGGAGATTGGCAACATATTCCCCATAACTGGCATGTTTTGCAATAAACATGACTCCCCCCTCCAATAATATTTATTAAGTTTCATACAAACACAACACATACTAAAAAAACCAATAAAACAAAAATAAGAAAAATAATAAATAATAAAACAGATATAACAAATGATAACCAAAAATGCAACCACAAACACATATACAATAAAATTTAATTAATTAGTTAAACTTCCAACTTCATAAACATATTACTTGACTTCCTCTAATCTCTTCCATCTGAATTTCCTTGTAACTGAATGTAGCAGTTTTCCAATATCATTATTCAAAAAACAATATTCCAATTATAATCAAATTTCTTAACTTTTCTTAACATTCTATTTCTCATTTATTTATTTAATCCTAATTTAATCCTGGGACGCGGGTGGCGCTGTGGGTAAATCGTCAGCGCCTAGGACTTGCCAATCGCATGGTCGGTGGTTCGAATCCCCGCGGCGGGGTGAGCTCCCGTTGCTCGGTCCCAGCTCCTGCCCACCTAGCAGTTCAAAAGCACCCTTAAAGTGCAAGTAGATAAATAGGTACCACTTTATAGCGGGAAGGTAAACGGCGTTTCCGTGTGCGGCACTGGTGCTGGCTCACCAGTGCAGCTTCGTCACGCTGGCCATGTGACCTGGAAGTGTCTCCGGACAGCGCTGGCTCCCGGCCTCTTAAGTGAGATGAGCGCACAACCCTAGAGTCGAACACGACTGGCCTGTACAGGCAGGGGTACCTTTACCTTTACCTAATTTAATCCTAGGCCTATTTGGTACTTTCAAGTAATTACTAATCTTTAATGTTACAATATTTATTCAAATAATCTTTAAATTTCTTCCAGTCTTCTTGATATTCCTCTTCTTTCTGGTCACGGATTCTCCCAGTGAGATCAGCCAGCTCCATAAAGTCCATCATCTTCATCTGCCATTCTTCCACAGTTGGTAATTCTTGTGTTTTCCATGTTTTCCATTTTTTGGCTATTAAGATTCATGCAGCAGTTGTGGCATACAAAAATACCTTTACTTCTTTCTTGGGCAGTTCAGAACCTAATATTCCAAGGAGAAAGGCCTCTGGTTTCTTTATAAATGTATATTTCAACATTTTTTTCAATTCATTATAAATCTTTTCCCAGAAGTCTTTTACCTTGGGACAGGTCCACCACATATGATAAAAAGTACCTTCCTTTTCTTTACATTTACAGCATAGATTATCACAGTTATGGTAAATCTTAGCTAGCTTAACAGGGGTCAAGTACCACCTATACATCATTTTCATAATATTTTCCTTTATAAAATACTCTGGTTTCTCTTCAGATCGTATAAATCTTTTGCCTTTTAATAAACATGACTTTTGGCCTAGTTTGTTCAAGCCATCTACATGTCTGTCAGGTCTGAGACCTAGGGAGCAGTCTGAAATCAAGGGATAAGGCCAGGCCGGAGAGCAGCAAGAAGGAGCACGACAAGGGTCACAAAGGCTTCATCCAGCTCAGCTGGAACATCTCGTGTCTCGATCGCAAGGAAGACCTGTTTGCGAACATGAGCCCATGTGCAGCGGCGGACGAAGCCGTTGGTGAGTCCTGCCCGCCATTTTGTCACCTCCCTCAGTGGTGACACCCAGGGTGGACCGCACCCACCACACACCCCTTTCTCCACCCCTGCCCATGTGTTAGGCGTTCACAACTTGTGGTTCTTGAAAGAAGAAGTTGCTTCTCCAGAGTCAACACTCCTTAAGTTCTACGAGGGACTAATGTATGAATAAGGCTACAGTTGCAACATAAGCAACCACGGAATATTTGGGGGGTGGGGTGGATTTAACATTAAGCATTGATGATGCAAAAGGCCATCAGAGGTTGGATGGGCATCTGTCATGGATGCTTTAGCTGAGATTCCTGCATTGCAGGGGGTTGGACTAGATGACCCTCAGGGTCCCTTTCAACTCTACAATTCTACGATTCTATGACTTTCCAACCCCTTGCACGCCTATTCCACTCTATTAGGTTTTCTCTCCTGCACTTTCATTTAAGCTTCTGTGGTATTATGGGAGCATAGCTGTCAAGCGTCCCTTATTTGGCGGGACAGTCCCTTATCCCAGCGCTGTATCCCGCTGCTGTCCCGGATTGATAATGTCCCTTAAATTTCCCGGGTTTCAAAGGAAGCAGCTCCCTCCCTGCCGGCCAGGGAGGAGGGAGACTCCAACTGTGTTGGGGCATGCGCCCGTGAGCACTCCGGGAGCTTGGCGGCGGTGTGACGTGTAGGAGAGAGACCCTCTGCCGCCCCCTCTCTTTTGCAAGAGGTGAGTGCGGCTCCCCAACACGTGACCTCGCCTCTGCCCAGACAGGGTCTCTCTCTTCTCTGCTCCCATCCCCGTCCAGTTTCTGGGCTGCGGGCGGCTCGAGCCCCGCCAACTTGGCTGGGACCTCATGCCGGCTCTGCTGCTCTCCCCTCGGCTTCCTGTCTCACGCCGGTGGCTCCGGCAAGCTGGGAAGGTCAAGCGCAATATTGCATAGATTTGCAAAAAAGAGAGACAAGCTGCGCAAGCGGGGCCGTAGCGGGCAGCAGGGTGCAAAGGGTGGGAGGTAGCAACTTTGGCAACGAGGAGTAGCAGAACTGTTGCTATTAGCTGAGCTCTTTACTTTGGGACCTGTGATCCCTTATTTTGGCTGCTGACCCCTTATTTTCGAGGCTGCTGGTACCTTATTTTCAAATCTGTAAGTTGACAGCTATGTATGGGAGGGCTGTTGTGGGAAGATTCAGGATCAAGCATGTCCAATTCAGCACTTAATGTAAAACAAGGCGATTGTCTACACGGTTTGTTGATTAGTGTGTAATTTGCTTCAAGGGCTGAATTCGCTCCGTGTTGTGTGTGTGTGTGTGTGTGTGTGTGTGTGTGTGTGTAACAGGAGCCTTTCTGCAGTTGCCTGTGGTTCCTGCTCGCACCCCTTGCCGAGGCAGCCCTCAGGTATAGGGCAAACACTGCAGGCTCCTTATTTAAGCTTGTTAAAATGTTGTGTGTTTTTCCCAGGCTTACGGAGTCGGGGAGGCAGCTGCAGTGAGTCAGTGTCTCTCTCCACGCTGCGCATTTTATCAGCATCATCTCCGCTTCATCCCCAAGTATCTTGGGGAATCATCATAACTTATTCCAGAGTCAGGATACTGAATCTGTTCAATTTCGGCAACGTTGCTGCATTCATAACCTTGTCATTATCCAGGAGACGATAACCTAAGGCAGAGTTGTTCATTTTTTAAGTCATTGAGCAATGTCCTGCTTACCATACCCTTCGCTTCCAGAAATATCAGGCACAGAGAAATCGTTCCCTCTCCCAGAATCACCTTTGAAATTCTCTGCTGTGAAGGGGGAGGGCGTGCGGTGCTGAAATCTCACCTGCAACACCTCTGAATTGGATCACAATTAAAAGGGGAGGAAGGGAGGACACCCCCCAGACCTGTTACAAAATTATTAAGAGTCACAACACACCAGCATATTCAAAAGCAGGGTCTACGAGGCAGACGGAGGAAGCCACTTCAGACGGCAGAATCCAAGGGGCACTTTTCGGGCCTCCCCCGCCACCACCAAAGAAGAGATGGGAAGCTGCTGTGGTGGCTTCCAGGTTCTGGAGAGGTCTTGCAAGAGCCCTGCGAGGTTGTGCAGAGGCCCCACATGATCACCTCCCTTACCAGGATCTCAAGACAGAAGTACTGTTTTTTGGGGACAGGAGGCGGGCAGGTGTGGAGGATTCCCTAGTCCTGAATGGGGTAACTGTGCCCCTGAAGGACCAGGTGTGCAGCCTGGGAGTCATTTTGGACTCACAGCTGTCCATGGAGGCACAGGTCAAATCTGTGTCCAGGGCAGCTGTCTACCAGCTCCACCTGGTACGCAGGCTGAGACCCTACCTGCCCGTGGACTGTCTTGCCAGAGTGGTGCATGCTCTGGTTATCTCCCGCTTGGACTACTGCAATGCGCTCTATGTGGGGCAACCTTTGAAGGTGACCCGGAAACTACAACTAATCCAGAATGTGGCAGCTAGACTGGTGACTGGGAGTGGCCGCCGAGACCATATAACACCGGTCTTGAAAGACCTACATTGGCTCCCAGTACGTTTCTGAGCACAATTCAAAATGTTGGTGCTGACCTTTAAAGCCCTAAACGGCCTCGGTCCAGTATATCTGAAGGAGCGTCTCCACCCCCATCTTTCTACCTGAGGTCCAGCACCGAGGGCCTTCTAGCGGTTCCCTCACTGCGAGAAGCCAAGTTACAGGGAACCAGGCAGAGGGCCTTCTCGGTAATGGCGCCTTCCCTGTGGAACGCCCTCCCACAAGATGTCAAAGAGAACAACTACTACCAGACTTTTAGAATACATCTGAAGGCAGCCCTGTTTAGGGAAGCTTTTAATGTTTGATGTATTACAGTATTTTAATATTTTTTTGGAAGCGGCCTGAGTGGCTGGGGTATAAATAAATTATTATTATTATTATTATTATTATTATTATTATTATTAGGGTGGCCTCTGTGGGGCTCTTGTAAGACGTCACCAAAACCCAGAAGCCAAAGTCATGTGACCTCAGTAACTGAGGCTTTGGTGGGGGGGGTGGGCAAGAGGGGTGGATGGCAGACAAGCCGGGCAGGGCAGCCCCTTCCTGTTTAGTCTCAGATGACAAAATAGGACCCGGTGCCCCTGTTCGAAAGATGTCATCCTTCAGAGATTAGACGTAGAGCGTCTTAAGGTGTTTTTTAAAAAAACCATATGAACCGAAAGCTTAAAACCAGCCGGCCAATCTCCACGCTCCATTTACAACATTGCTGTGTTTTAATGAACTTTGTCGATTAGATCGGTGTTGTAGAGTTGGGCGTTTGAAAAGCGGTCAGCCAGGCTCATTAATATGTTCTGTGCACAGAGTGCACTGCAGAATCGGAGCGCCTTCTGGGCTGACTTTGATAGCAAGCTTGGACTTCAGTCAAGATCTAAAACTGTTAGCAATCTCTCTAATGCTGCTTCAAATTCCAAACCAGCCAAGGCCTTCCCCCCCCCCCCCCGCTTTAATAAAATAAGTAGGAAGAAATTCACGGCGACGCTTCCGCGTCTTCAACATTTCAAGTATTATTTGGATACCAAATCCCTTTGAAAGATATAGGTCTTCTTGGATTCATTTTTATTTATTTATTTTTATATGGACAAAGCAGTTTGAAATCGCCCACCAGCATGAATTATGACAGTGCAAGCTACATCTGCTTGGAAGTAAACCCCACTGTGGGGCTTACTCCCTAGCAAGTGAGTTTAGGACTGCAGCAGAGGCACCATCTTCTGAAGAACATTGAGGGAGCCTGACACAATGCTTGACATTGCGCTGGCGACATCACATGGCGTCCTGACATCACACGTGCAACATTGTACAATGTCCTGATGTCGCCTGTGCAAGGCTCTGCATTTGGCCTCAACAATGGGGGAGTGGTGGCCCCCTCAAAAAAAAGAGAGCTTTGGTCCCCTGCAGCCAGCACCTATGGACTGCAGCCTCCAACTTCCATTTTCCAGTACTACTGCTCCTCAGGGACTCCAACAACCTTGGATCTTCCCAAGTCCTTTAGCTCTTTGGGAGAGGGCTAAAGATTGCACAACTAATCTTCAGTTGCTTGAGCTCTGGTGCTTCTTGATCACCTGAGCATGGGAGCACATTGCACACAACGTGTTCAATTTCTACACCGTTTGAACCAAGAAAGACCCAGCTTTTTTTAAACGTGCCTTTGATTAATCGTGCGCTTTTTGCTGGCTCAGTTCTGTGTTATTTTTGTGCCACTCAAATATGTGAAATGGATGTTGTTATGAGTTTGAAATATATATCGTGGGGGGAGTAAAAAAGAAAGAGAAATAGAGTTGTGTTTGTTTTCCTCTGCTGTAATGACTGTTTGTTAGTCAGCTTTTGTCTCTTTGGGGAAATAGGTGGGATGCAAATACTTTCTGAAAAACAAAAACCACGTTATTTCATGCAGTGCCTGTTTCTTTTGTGCATTTTTCCTGTCTTTTCCACCGGCAGCACCCTATTTTATTTGTGTTCCCAGTTGATTTATATGTCCAGACTACACCTAGACCAAGGAGGACAAGCAGTCAGAAGTTTAATTATTGATTGACAAAAATCATGAACTTACAGTAGCTCCTGAGGTGCACTAAACACACACATTTGGTAGCTGGGCAGCTGACGCCCTCCACATAAGAACTCACCCAGCAGTGAAAATAACATAAAATTGCATTCTGTGGGGGGGATTGCTTGCAAAAATCCATCCACTAGGAAAATCGTGATTGCAAAATCACAAATATCTGCATGAAAATGTGTGCAGATGGCTTGGTTTTCTTTCATGCAGAAATGACACTAACTGAATGTAAGACTGAAAATGAGAAACTGAGACAAATGGAAATTGACAGATTTTTCCCTTCCCAATCTTCACTTGGAAACAGAGCGATTTCCTGCAGATTAGGGTGGTTTAAATCTTATTGAAACGAACATGGTTTACTGGACAAACACCGGCTCCATCGGCCAATAAAGCAAGATGAGCGCCGCAACCCCAGAGTCGTTCGTGACTGGACTTAACGGTCAGGGGTCCTTTACCGTTAGACATGAATAGTGTTAAGTTGTGGGTGAACATATCAGACGACACAGCGATTCTTCAAACACCTCTTGTTTATTCAAAGGCCAGAACAGAACTGAACTGAGGAGCTCAGTCAGCCTGCTTATATAGAGCTCCAGAACAACGTAACTGTTGCAACTTTCTAAAACTACCCAATCACTGAACGTCACTTTCGATCCTTCATTTGCATAACTATCTACAGTATCCCCCTGCTGGCCCAGGGTGAGAACTTCAGTACATAACAAATAGGATTTTGCTGGAAAGAAACTAGCACACAAAAACATGCTCACAATCTTCCTCCAAAGAGTTCAAAGAGGCATATGTGGGGTTGTTTGCTTAGCAGGCAGTTTGTTTCTTGTGGGGATGGGAAGCAGTCCACTACTCCTGCGCTCTGGTTGCAGAAGTCGCTGTGGCCAAGATCCATGGTTTCCTAGGTTACAGACATAACAGCAGCTTGCAAAGTTGAGAAGTATAGCTGGGGCCCTTTTGAGAAGAGAGACTACTGAATACACAGACAAATTAGGTCAGGCACCCACTTTGAACAGTGACTAGCTCTATAGCATAATTAACGTAAAGTTTAATCTAGCCCAGAAAATGACAGACCTGCTTTCTGTGATAGGAATTTTATGGTCTTAGATATATGGTAATGTTCATAAGTGTACCAACCAAGCACATACATAGATCAGCACAGGAAGGCCAACCTGGAACCATTTTGATTCCTAAACTGATCAAATCTTTTCTCTGCAAGGTCAAAATGGAAAAGCCTCCCCATTGTCTTTTCCTTCACAAATACTGTCTTAAGGGTATGTCTGTGTTTGAATAGGGTGTGAGCCTGTGACCTGGCCCAGGAACTAAGTATTTATCACTACAAAAGACTGGCCAGGCTACCCAGGCAATCCAATCAAGTAACCTGCCAGACAGGAGATAAACAACAACAGGAGAAAAACAATATTAAAACTTCTGTTTTAGACCGCCTTTTCTGTGATGTAGGTGTGATGTATCTGAGGGGTGGTCTTAGGTTACACCTCTTCTGTGATGTATGTATGTATGTTTCTGGGGGTGGTCTTGATCTACAGGGTGGCAATTTCAAAAGTCTTTATAAGGCCTTGCACACCATTTCTCTGGGTCCCTCCTCTCTCCTGCGGGTGAGGGGAGCACCCTGTTGCAACAGATCAATAAAGGCCAAGCCTACAGGCTGCTGTTTTGCTCCAAGTCATCCTGGTTGGTGTCTTTGTTTATTGTCCAAGGGAGCCCTCGGATTTTTCCGTTAACATTTCCCACTCTGGATATTAGCCCCATAACTGTAGGCGAGGGGCTTCCTTCAGTTAGGCAATTCCTCCCAAAAGGAGGCTTTACCCTGTGGACCTAAGAGCTGGAAAAAATGTAAATTATCCATTGTGTATTTCTGCCGCAGGTTTCACTTTGTTGCTGATTGTTGTTATTATTCTGGTTATCCTTGCAAGGCAGCAGAAATGCCTGTTGCTGGTGAACCGTGCTACGAATGCCTAACTACGTCCCTTTATCACTGCGGCATCTAAAAATTCCCAGTGAGTTGCACATTTAATCTTGCTGTATTCCTGCAAAGCGGGGAAATATCGCACAGGTCAGAAACACTGGTATTCCAAAATGTGTGTAACAGGCACACGGCCCGTGTGAAAATTCAGAATTTAACCCCAAGATGGTTGTCACCAATGGAAGCAAAGGCTCAAAAAAAAAACCTCAATATGGAGGCCAAATGGCCGAAGTATTGGGAAATTTTGGAACAAGAGGGAGACAGATTAAAACCGCAGAGTTTTGAAAAATTAAAAAACAGAGTGTGAGACTGGCTCCATTATTATCAAATGATGGAGGCATATAATTTGGACAAAAAACTTGGCTTCCAGGTGGAAAAATCAAAATTGGAAACAGAATTGCTAGATCCTAAAGTTAAGAATCTGTCAAGAATGTATAACTTGCTGTTGAAATGGAATACTCAGGATGAAACGGTGAAATCTGCTATGATTAAATGGGCACAAGATGTTGGATATAACATTATGATAGCTGACTGGGAACAGTTATGGACCACAGGTATGAAGTTTACGGCATGTAATGTCTTAAAAGAGAATCTAATGAAAATGATCTACAGGTGGTACATAACACCAGTCAAGCTTGCAAAAATCTACCATTTGCCCGATAATAAATGCTGGAAATGTAATGAGACTGAAGGTACATTCTTTCACCTTTGGTGGACATGCCCAAGGATTAAGAATTTCTGGGAGATGATCTATAATGAAATGAAAAAGGTATTTAAATATACCTTCCTGAAGAAACCAGAGGCCTTTCTCCTGGGCATGGTCGGCCAATTGGTGCCAAAGAAGGATAGAATTTTCTTTATGTATGCTACAACAGCAGCAAGAATACTTATCGCAAAGTATTGGAAGACACAAGATTTACCCACTCGGGAAGAATGGCAGATGAAGCTGATGGACTACATGGAATTGGCGGAAATGACTGGCAGAATCCGAGACCAGGGAGAAGAGTCGGTGGAAGAAGATTGGAAAAAATTTAAAGTATATTTACAGAAATATTGCAAAATTAATGAATGTTAGAAGGATGCTGGAATGAAGCTATATGGCTTTAGCAGAAATGTTATAAAGAATTAAGTAAAAATAGATTGTTAACGGGCCAAAGTGGAAAATTTAAGGTTAGATTGTGTTAAGATAAATTATAGAACAAAAATTGAGAAAGATGGAAAGGATTTGCTGAAATAGCTAATTGAACTAGAATACAAAAAGGGGAGGTGTGAGAAGGTTGATGAAATAGGTAAATGAAAGATAAAGATATGGAAATATTGGATGTGTTTTTAAATGGTTTTGTTTTTCTTGTTGTTTTGTTGTATTGTTTTTTGTTTGTTTGTTTTTGATGTATTGTAAGGTATTGCTTTGTTTTGTTTAATTTTTCATTGTTTCTTTTTTCTGTAATCTTCAAACTTCTAATAAATATTATTTTTTTAAAAAAGAAAAAAGAAATTTCAGAATTTATTTAGAATCTCATATTTAAAACAATTGCCACTCTCCAGTTCTGTTTTTCGTAATGGAATATATCTTATGTGGCTTTAAAAGAATGAACACGGCGGTCTGACTTATCCTGACCCAAACAAAGAATACTGAGCTTTTTAACTAGACGGTGAGAGGGAGCCTCAGGAATTGGGAGACTCAGAGACAATGGAAACACCAGTTCTGGTTCAGGTGGGCCACGGGTTAAAGGGGCAGATGATGTGGTTAAGGACAGGCTCAGTGCAAGAGTCCAGATCAAGCAAACATGAAACCCAAACCAGGAGATGTGGTCATCATGGCCATTCATGGTCAAGCAGACCAGGTCTGGTCTCCATGGTGCTATCAGGTGCTCAGACTAAGGCACCAAGTTTGCAGCAAGAGTTACATAGGGCTCTTCCAGATACAGTGGTACCTCAGGTTACATATGCTTCAGGTTACATACGCTTCAGGTTACAGACTCCGCTAACCCAGAAATATAACCTCGGGTTAAGAACTTTGCTTCAGGATGAGAGCAGAAATCGTGCTCTGGCGGCGCAGCGGCAGCAGGAGGCCCCATTAGCTAAAGTGGTGCTTCAGGTTAAGTACGGAGCTCCGGAACGAACTAAGTACCCAAGGTACCACTGTACAGAATTTGTAACATTGGAGTTTGCAGGGTTCCTCGTCCCCTGCCCGCTGGATTTTTCTGCATGCTTCCACATGATGTCATTATCATTCCACTGTGATTCTGGAATATTCTAGTCATCAAACTGCTTTTTCTTCCGTCGCAAAAAAACCACAACATTTGCAAAAGATCCAGAACAGTTGTGCCATATTTCCATTGCATGGGGACTGTTTTCCGTAATTTCCTGCATTTGTGTAGAGTACAGGGTGTTTGGTGTGAATGACTTCTGTTTCATTACTTTTCCCCCTGATTGGCACCTTTTAAAAAACAACAACAGCCAGGTTTGTTGTTTGTTTGTTTTTGTCCATAGCTCAGACCAAAACAGGGAAATCAATATGTTTCAAACATCTAATCTCCCTCATGAACAGAATGTCAGCTGTTAACTACAACAACAACCAGTGGCACAAAGCTGTTACCCAGAGTCCTGAAACAGGGCAAGAAAGGAATCTTCTAGGGCTGGTTGACATGGAAGGTGACCCAACCAAAAGAGCATCTTAAATCCACACATCCTCCATTGAAACAAACAGCATTGGGGTAGGAACAGTTCTGCAGTAGGAACCTTCCATAACAGGATTCCTGTTTGAGAGGTGTTATTGTCAGGGAACTGACATCAGAGACACGGGAGAAGGAGAGGGTCTCAGATTCTGCAGGTGAAGGTCCTAGCACAAGGGGGAGACTCAGCTTGGTGGAAGGGGAAGGAAATACGCGTGACACCAAGAGTCCAGGAGAGCAAGGGGAAGAGGAGGTGGAAGGGCTCCGGGATTCTTCCCTGGAAGTCAGTGAAGAGAGCCCAAGCACTCCACTACCCACGCCCACCCTGCACAGGAGACTCCAGCGCAATGAGAGGCGGAGACGATTAGGTGTCAAACAGCTTTTATGCTGGCAGAGGTTTAAGAAACGCCCACAGACAGATTCTGCCAGTGACTGAGGCAGTCAAGCGGAGATGGGCTGTGCAGTCCGAAGGGTTTAACCAGGCAACCAAGCACCCAAACGGGGTCGGCTTACGCACGAGTAACTCCAAACCACTACAGTTATGTACTGAAGTTCTCACCCTGGGCCAGCAGGGGGATACTGTAGATAGTTATGCAAATGAAGGATCGAAAGTGACGTTCAGTGATTGGATAGTTTTAGAAAATGGCAACAGTTACATTGTTCTGGAGCTCTATATAAGCAGGCTGACTGAGCTCCTCACCCAGTTCTGTTCCAGCTTACAAATAAAGAGCTGCTTTGGAAGAATCGCTGTGTCATCTGATATGTTCGCCCACAACTTAACAAGAGGGGCCAGGGCTGGTGGACACCTGCCTTGCTTCCCAAAGGTCTGAGGTTCAATTTCCGTTATCACCAGTTGGAAGGACCAGGGAGCAGGTTAGACTAGGGTTACCAGACGTCCCCGGTTCCCAGCGACAGCCCCCGGATTTGCAAATCTGTCCCTGGACAAATTCTGTCCCCGAAATGTCCCCAGATTTGCAAATCTGTCCCCGGGAAATGTGGCAGTGGCAGCCTCAGCAGCCCGGAGCCAGCCTGGTAGCGCAGTTGGCTCTGGCTGGCTTCAGGAGCTGCTTGCTGCTGTGGCACCCGCCATTTTTCCTCGCCGGAAGTCCCCATATGATGTGTTGCACGCAAGACACATTATATGGGGACTTCCGGTGAGGAAAAATGGGCGCCATGGCAGTGGGCAGCGAGCAGCTCCTGAAGCCAGCCAGAGCCAACTGCACTACCAAGCTGGCTCTGGGCTGCTGACTGATGCTGACGCCGCCACGGCCGAAGGCGAACCAGGGACGTCCAGTGGTATAGATCTCCTGCCCCCTTCCCCATTTGTTTTAACTGATTGGGGGAGGCTCAGGAGTTGCGGCCAGCCGGCCGTTGCCCAATTTTTAAAAGACTCTGCGCATTTATGTTTTACAGGGTGCGAAAGAAGGGCTTTGCACCTTGCCTGGCAGAGAAACTTGCACCCCTCCTGGGCAACGGCCGCCCACCCACAACTCCCGAGCCTCCCCTGATCTCCTGCCCCCTTCTGTCAAAACAAAAGGGGAAGGAGATCGAGGAAGGCTCGGGGGTCACAGATGGGAGATGCGCTGTTGCCCAGTTTTAAAAAACTCTGCGCATTTATGTTTCACAGGGTGCGAAAGAAGGGCTTTGCACCTTTATACGATATGCATGTGTGCTTGGGCCCAGGGTCTTTTGCCTCACCATCCCCACTACTGACTCCCTGTTGCTACTCAGCTTCAAAAAAAAAAGTGTCCCCAGATTCATTGAAAAAAAAATCTGGTAACCATAGGTTAGACAATACTGGGCTAGATAAACAAATGATGTAATACAGTAGAAGGCAGCTGTCCGTGGCTAATAATAATAATAATAATAATAATAATAATAATAATAATAATAAATTTTATTATTTATATTCCCCCCCCCCCAAAAAAAAAATCTGGCTGGGTTTCCCCAGCCACTCTCGGCAGCTTACGGCAAATATAAAAGCATAATAAAAAAATCAAACATTTTAAAAATCAGAATATCTTATACAGACTATAAATAAACCAATAAACCAATAGAAACTAACAACAACAATAAACAGTTTACAGTTATGCCCAGTGCTTTTTTTTCCTGGGGGGACACATTCCCCCAAATATTTTATGAATCTTTGTACTTTTGTCCATTTATTGTATTTCTTTTTCCCTATTTGAACTTTGTTGTTGTTGTTTAGTCGTTTAGTCGTGTCTGACTCTTTGTGACCCCATGGACCAGAGCACGCCAGGCATTTCTGTCTTCCACTGCCTCCCGCAGTTTAGTCAAACTCATGCTGGTAGCTTTGAGAACACTGTCCAACCATCTGGTCCTCTGTCGTCCCCTTCTCCTTGTGCCCTCCATCTTTCCCAACATCAGGGTCTTTTCCAGGGAGCCTTCTCTTCTCATGAGGTGGCCAAAGTATTGGAGCCTCAGCTTCACGATCTGTCCTTCCAGTGAGCACTCAGGGCTGATTTCCTTCAGAATGGATCGGTTTGATCTTCTTGCAGTCCATGGGACTCTCAAGAGTCTCCTCCAGCACCATAATTCAAAAGCATCAATTCTTTGGCGATCAGCCTTTTTTATGGTCCAGCTCTCACTTCCATACATCACTACTGGGAAAACCATAGCTTTAACCATACGGACCCTTGTTGACAAGGTGATGTCTCTGCTTTTTAAGATGCTGTCTAGGTTTGTCATTGCTTTTCTCCCAAGAAGCAGGCGTCTTCTATTTGAACTACAAAATGGTAAATTTCTTGAGTCAAAATGAGAGTACCTCTAAACATTTTTTATAGAAAAAAAGCACTGGTTATACCCAAATTAAAATAACCTCCAACCCCAGCTAAAGATTTAACCAATCCCAACCTGATGAAAACAAAACAAAGGAACCGAAATTAAAGGCTTTTAAAACATTTTAGCCAGTTGCCGCAGCCCAAGAGTTGTTCAAGCAAAGTCCCAGTGGCCTCCCAAGATCCTCTTTCAGCTGTTCTGGGTGAGTGTGGGCCCCACCCCATAGGGCAGGTAGAAATGGGCCTTGCAGCAGGGAGCAGGTCTTCTTTCCAGCACTCATGGCGGCAGCAGCAGCAGTGAGTCCCATTGAACTGAAGGGGGTTTACTCCTAGGTAAGGGTGCATGCTATGGTCTAAACCACAGAGCCTAGGGCTTGCTGATCGGAAGGTTGGCGGTTCGAATCCCAGCAACGGGGTGAGCTCCCGTTGCTCAGTCCCTGCTCCTGCCAACCTAGCAGTTCGAAAGCACGTCAAAGTGCATGTAGATAAATAGGTACCACTCCGTTGGGAAGGTAAATGGCGTTTCTGTGCGCTGCTCTGGTTCGCCAGAAGCGGCTTAGTCATGCTGGCCACATGACCCGGAAGCTGTACACCGGCTCCCTCGGCCAATAAAGCGAGATGAGCGCCGCAACCCCAGAGTTGATCATGACTGGACCTAATGGTCAGGGGTCCCTTTACCTTTACCTTTAGCCTGCAGCTACAATTCTGCAGCTGTGGGTAAGTCTGCGCAGACCTCTCTGCAAGCTGCCTGTGTGTATTTATAGAGCCAGGGCTGCCAGCTGTTGTATGCTAAGAGTACAAACCACTAGTATTTATTGATTCTCTCCTCTTTCAAAATTCCCAGCGCGTATTATCATACGGAATAATGGCATTTGCTTCTCCCTCTCGCTGGACTTTCAATCATTTCTTCTCCTTCTTTTTTAAAGTCTTCTGTTTGTTTATGCAGCTCTATGCAAAAATTGGACAAGCTATTGGGAAAGCAGAGGTGTTTGTGTATTTGAAGTTGTTGGGGTTTTTTGTTTGTTTGTTTTAAAGCAGCACTCAACTCCATATAGCATTTCCTTCTCCAGTAAGCATATTCTCTGAAGACTGTTTTCTTCACTTAAAACTTTTGTTCTGGTATTCTGAGCTTCTCAAATAGAGGATAAAGACCTCTTACCCCCTAGATGCAAGTAGAAAAGGGGGTCTAACCACAGCTATTTCAAAGAAACTCATCCTAGCAGTGACTTTCAGTGATACATTTTGAGGGGGAAGGAGAGCTGGTAGTGTTGTTGTTCCAGGTACAGTGGTACCTCGGGTTAAGTACTTCATTCGTTCCGGAGCTCCGTTCTTAACCTGAAACTGTTCTTACCCTGAAGCACCACTTTAGCTAATGGGGCCTCCTGCTGCTGCTGCGCCGCCGGAGCACGATTTCTGTTCTCATCCCGAAGCAAAGTTCTTAACCTGAAGCACTATTTCTGGGTTAGCGGAGTCTGTAACTGGAAGCGTATGTAACCAAAGGTGTATGTAACCCGAGGTACCACTGCATGTGTAAAGGTGTAGCACAGAACTGTGCCCTCCAACACCTGCATACCTACAGCCACAAAAGTTCTCAGAAAATATACATTTTGTATTTTTTTCACACACCCACTAAACTGTGTTGGAAGAGGGGAAGTTGACGGAGAAGGTTGGGCAGGTATTTTTGTCTTTGCTTACAGGAGAGCTGCCCACGAGGACATTCACAGCTGACTCTTGTCTTCAGATGTGGGTTGCCACCCAAGAGCTGTGAGATGTAGGTGTGGTGAAGAACTGGTGGTCCTCCAGATGTTGCTTGACTCCAGCTCCCATCCTCCTTGACCTTTGGCCATGCTAGCTGGGGCTGATGGGAAGTGGAGTCCAACAACATCTGGAGAAGCGCAGGTTCCCCGCGCCATCCTAAGAGGAGGGAGGCAAAAGCAGTAGGTGGACAAACGTTCAATCTCCCATGTGCCACATCTATATTTGAAACCGCCCACCTTCCCTGTGCAAGAATTCAGCAGCAAGCCATGTTTGAAGTCTAGGCAAAAAGGTAAAGGGTAAAGGGACCCCTGACCATTAGGTCCAGTCGTGGCCAACTCTGGGGTTGCGGCGCTCATCTCGCTCTATAGGCCGAGGGAGCCGGCGTACAGCTTCCGGGTCATGTGGCCAGCATGACAAAGCCGCTTCTGGCGAACCAGAGCAGCGCATGGAAACGCCGTTTACCTTCCCTCCGGAGTGGTACCTATTTATCTACTTGCACTTTGATGTGCTTTCGAACTGCTAGGTTGGCAGGAGCAGGGACCGAGCAACAGGAGCTCACCCCATTGCTGGGATTCGAACCGCCAACCTTCTGATCGGCAAGTCCTAGGCTCTGTGGTTTAACCCACAGCGCCATCCACGTCCCTATTTGAAGTCTAGGACCTGTCACCAAAATCACATACAGTGGTGCCTCGCAAGACGAAATTAATTCGTTCCGCGAGTTTTTTCGTCTTGCGGTTTTTTTCGTCTTGCGAAGCACGGTGTCGGAAAAGTTTTGGAAAAGCTTCAAAAATCACCAAAGTCTTCAAAAAAGGCTACCACACCGCGTGCTATGAGTTGCTCCTCGAAGTGAGGTTGCAACTGTATTAACGGTTTTAAGAAAAAGGAAACAAACTTGCAAGACGTTTCCATCTTGCAAAGCAAGCCCATAGGGAAAATCGTCTTGCGAAGCAACTCAAAAAACCAAAAACCCTTTCGTTTTGCGAGTTTTCCATCTTGCGAGACATTCGTCTTGCGAGGTACCACTGTACAATTCCACCCTGAGGAGGCTTGGTTCACTATGCTTATTCTCCTGCGTTTCCTGGGCCAGCTTTTGTGGACATTTTGACCAAATATGCACTCAAAACAAAATTCAGACATTTGACTCTGTATTGTGGCTTTCTTTGTGCGTAGCTCACTCTTTTATGGTAATCAAATGTCCTGCCAACATTTTCTGCAGCTATGTACACCAGCAAAGGGAACCAGATGCTTCTTGTTTTCCTTCGAAATATATATCAGTGTTGGTTTTGTTTAGTGTTTCAGAGGATTGGCGAAAAGACAGCCTTTAATAAGCCCGGGCTGCATTGCCCTGTGTTTCCCAATGTACTAATAGTTTTGGCTGCAGCTCCTCATCTTGATTTAAAATCTGTCCTCATCTCTCATACAAATGAGCCTCTCAAAAAATAAAAAACAGGCCGGTTTAATTCATCTCACGTGTTTAACTTAGTTTTCATTCAGAATAGATGGTTCCATTTTTAAACAGGAAGGGGATGTAGAAAGTAACTAAGTTTCAGCTTTCTTTCTTTCCTTTCTTTTTTGCACACATAAGCCAATCAGAGACGGAGAGATGGAAAATTATTTGGCCCTCCGTAGGTTTAATGTTTGCTCCAAACAGCAGAAGGCTTTGAAAGAAGCTGCAACAGTATCTAAGGATATGCCGTGTTCTTCTGTCCTAGTTTGTGGTCAGAGAGCTTCCTTGTCAATCAACTCTTGTGTGTAAATCCTATCTTGTTATCACTAGCTGAAAGATTTGGTGGGTTGTTTTAAAAATCCATTGGAAAGAGGGTGTGTGTGCAGTGATATTTCCTGAGATGATATACAACACTTCCCTAGAGGAAGCTCGACACCATATCCTGATCTTTATCCTAAAAGTAGTCTCCTGAATCTGAATCCCATTTCAGTTATTCCCATTTTACAGATGAAGAACTGAGGCTGAGAAGTGCAGCTTGCCCAAAAGCTATCTACTGAATCAACAGCTGAAAATGAGTTGGCGGATTCAGACTCAAATCAATACCATGGTTAGCTCTTCCACCACATTGGAACAAGCCATTAAAAACAGCAACAACAACAATTTATACATCCTTTTCACTAGTTAGAAATTACCGTAAGTTTGAGGGGAGTCTAAACACTTTGGGAACCTTGGGATGCCAATTCTATCTTTTTCTGGCTCTATTAAAGGTAAAGGGACCCCTGATCATTAGGTCCAGTAATGGCCGACTCTGGGGTTGCGTGCTCATCTCACTTTATTGGCCGAGGGAGCTGGTGTACAGCTTCCGGGTCATGTGGCCAGCATGACTAAGCCACTTCTGGTGAACCAGAGCAGCACACGGAAACGCCGTTTACCTTCCCACCAGAGTGGTACCTATTTATCTACTTGCACTTTGACGTGCTTTCGAACTGCTAGGTTGGCAGGAGCAGGGACCGAGCAACGGGAGCTCAACCCATTGCGGGGATTCGAACCGCTGACCTTCTGATCGGCAAGTCCTAGGCTCTGTGGTTTAACCCTGGCTCTATTACCATGCCTTTAAAAGCCACATGATACCTGGAAGCATAGCAGGTGAAGCTTTTCCCATCGTATCTTCATGTCTGTAGAAACCTCACCTGCTGAATGTCTGGTTATCTGGTTATCTGCTAATGGCACAGGAGCAGGTCTAGATTTTCAGCCTAGGATTTGTGCAAGCTGCTCCAACAGGGAACAACCTGAGACACACACACACACAGAGAGAGAGAGAGAGAGAGAGAGAGAGAGAGAGAGAGAGAGAGAGAGAGAGGAGCTTTCTATTTTCCTCCAAGAAAGCAGGCATACACAACTGCAACTGATCTGTTCCAGTTCAGGTACGAGTCAAAGAGCGGAAAGATTTTAACTTCAAACGGAGCCATTAGGGTCACCTCCTCCATCTGATCTCCAAACCGATCTTTTCAATTTCTTCTAAACGATTTCAGCATTCCATTCGGCCCACCCAAGACCCAGGAGAGCATAAACAGTGGCTGCTCCCCTGGAAGAAGAGGGCAGGGGAGAGGCAGCTTTGAAGGGCAAAGCAACCTCTTTGCAATCTCTTTCGTAAACATTCCAGGGCTCCCTCTTCCCCAACACCTTCATCTTTCCTTTTCTCAATAGTCAGCAGGGACATCTCCCACGTCCCGACTTCTACGGGTCATTGCTCAGCCTAACTCGAATGTCCTGCAACGTTATGAAGTGCTGGGGGAGCCTGTGGTTTGTGGTGTGGCCTTGCACGCTCCTGCCCCATTGCTGCAGCTTGTTGTGGGTGCCTTCTGCCTGCAAAGGACTGGCTGAATAATAATAATAATAATAATAATAATAATAATAATAATAATAATAATTTTTATTTATACCCTGCCCTCCCCAGCCAAGGCCAGGCTCAGGGCGGCTAACAAGCAATAATAAAGACAAGTTGAATGATTACAACTTAAAAACAAAATTAAAATACAACATTAAAATATTGAAATATTGAAACATTAAAATATTAAAATACAGTGGTGCCTCGCAAGACGAAATTAATTCGTTCCGCGAGTTTTGTTGTCTTGTGATTTTTTTCGTCTTGCGAAGCACGGTGTCGGGAAAGTTTTGGAAAAGCTTCAAAAATCACCAAAGTCTTTAAAAACCTCAAAAAAGGCTACCAAAAACGGCCTCGGCCCAGTATACCTGAAGGAGCATCTCCACCCCCATCGTTCTGCCCGGACGCTGAGGTCCAGCGCTGGGGGCCTTCTGGCGGTTCCCTCATTGCGAGAAGCAAAGCTACAGGGAACCAGGCAGAGGGCCTTTTCGGTAGTGGCACCCGCCCTGTGGAACGCCCTCCCATCAGATGTCAAAGAGATAAACAACTACCTGACATTCAGAAGACATCTTAAGGCAGCCCTGTTCAGGGAAGTTTTTAATGTATGATATTTTAGTGTTTTTTGGTTTCTATGGAAGCCGCCCAGAGTGGCTGGGGAAACCCAGCCAGATGGGCGGTGTACAAATAATAAATTATTATTATTATTATTATTATTATTATTATTATTATTAGTCAAGTCGCAACTGTATTAACGGTGTTAAGAAAAAGGAAACAAACTTGCAAGACATTTCCGTCTTGCGAAGCAAGCCCATAGGGAAAATCGTCTTGCAAAGCAGCTCAAAAAACAAAAAACCCTTTCGTCTAGCGAGTTTTTTGTCTTGCGAGGCATTCGTCTTGCGAGGTACCACTGTATTAAAATGCAGCCTCATCACAGGAGGAGAAAGGAAAAAGGAAAAAAGAAAGAGGGGGAGGGAATCAAATTGGCTCCAAGCCAAAGGCCAGGCGGAACAACTCTGTCTTACAAGCCCTGCCGAAAGAAATCAGATCCTGCAGGGCCCTGATCTCATGAGACAGTGCGTTCCACCAGGCCGGAGCCAGTGTTGAAAAGGCCCTGGCTCTGGTTGAAGCTAATCTAACTTCCTTAGGGCCTGGGACCACTAGGGTGTTGTTATTTATGGACCTTGAGGCTCTCCGTGGGGCGTACCGGGAGAGGCGGTCCCATAGGTACGAGGGTCCTAGGCTGTGAAGGGCTTTAAAGGTCAAAAGCAGCACCTTAAATCTGACCCTGTACTCCACCGGGAGCCAGTGCAGCTGGAAAAGCACTGGGTGAATATGCTCCCATGGCAGGGACCCCGTGAGGAGCCTGGCCATGGCATTCTGCACCCGCTGGAGTTTCTGGGACAGCTTCAAGGGCAGCCCCACGTCAAGCAAATTACAGTAGTCAAGCCTGGAGGTGACCGTCGCATGGATCACTGTGGCCAGGTCGGGGCGGGAAAGGTAAGGGACCAACCTCTTGATGCGGTGAAGGTGGATGAGGAAGAGTGGTGGGTGCTGCCTGCCCAAAAGCCTGAAAAAAAAAAAAGGTTATATATATAATAAATGTTCATAACTACATATATAAACCACATGTCTGAAACCCCACAGAAAAAGTGGGGGGTGGGTTCCTTTACCGTATTGGCCCGAATATAAGCCGCACCTGTAAATAAGCCACACCTTTAGAATTCACGGGGGGGGGGGGGAGATAAAAAGACAAGACCTGGTTATAAGCCGCCCCCTTAAAAATCCACAGGCACTCTCACCCATAAATGGCAAGTGTAGAAGAAAATCCTACAGCGATATCATAAAAGCCAATCTTTGTAAGGTCACAAATTTAAGCTGCTCTTTAACTTTTCATGGTCAGAATTTGGGGGAAGGGGGAGTGCAGCTTATATTTGGGCCAATATAGTAATTACTATTTCCCTCACATATTTCGCTTTTCATTTTAGATGATGAAATAGAACTGGTTGTGCTCTTTTTTAAAAAAAGAACAAAAATAATAGAGAAAATAAGTTATGAAAGTTTTCCCTGGGGGAACAGAATATTCATCACTAATCCCCCAACCAGTGATAATTGGGAAGCAATAAAGCAAGCAGGATGTTAATTTAACATTGAGTAGCCAACAACAACAGCAAATGGCAACTGGAAGTAAAGATTATAGCAGGATCTTGCCCACGAGGAGAGGCTCTGCTGGATATTATAGCTCCATATTAAGTGCTGTATGGAATCTCCGCTTTAATTTCCCTTTCTGCTTTAATTCTGCTTTATGAAAAAGCACAGGGGACACGGGTGGCGCTGTGGGTAAAAACCTCAGCGCCTAGGGCTTGCCGATCGAAAGGTCTGCGGTTCAAATCCCCGCGGCGGGGTGCGCTCCTGTTGCTCGGTCCCAGCGCCTGCCAACCTAGCAGTTCGAAAGCACCCCCGGGTGCAAGTAGATAAATAGGGACCGCTTACCAGCGGGAAGGTAAACGGCGTTTCCGTGTGCTGCGCTGGCTCGCCAGATGCAGCTTTGTCACGCTGGCCACGTGACCCGGAAGTGTCTCCGGACAGCGCTGGCCCTCAGCCTCTTGAGTGAGATGGGCGCACAACCCTAGAGCCTGTCAAGACTGGCCCGTACTGGCAGGGGTACCTTTACCTTTATGAAAAAGCAAGGCCTCAGCTTTCCCCAAGGGCTGCAGCGTGGAAGGAGCCTTAGAAATCCTGAGGCACCATCTTGACGATTCAGCAATTAAAACCGAGCCAAGGCAGCCCGAGACATTTTGACATGTGGGTTGGAAAATTCAAATGCTTTGGTGCTTAGGAATATACAACTATAAACTAAGCAGTTGCCCATTCGCTCCCCTTCCCTTGTTCTGCAGAATCCGCTGCTTTACTGTATCTAATTGGATACAGTAAACCTCTGAAACCTGGAGATCTTGAAGATAGCTTTTGCAAACAAGTGAGGGCCGAGGACAGATTTAGCACTTCAAAGAGCAAGTGCCATTAAAAAGGGAAATAATTCACAGATTTGTCACAGAAGCCTAAACATAATTGGCTTGATTTAAGGGTCCTCACTATGAGAACATTTCCAAAACTTTATTCTTAAATACCAAGACAACTGGGCCATTTTTCTTCCTTCCATCTGCACTTTATTTATAATGGTTTCCCACAAACCCTTCTTCTCCTCCCTCCATCTTTTTTTTCAACTAGCCCTTTTTTTCCCCTGGAGAGGGTTCGACTTTGCGCTTATTTTCTGTTTGAGATTTATAAACATTGTCAAGAATTCCAGCTGCTGATCTCTGTTTGTGACACTTTCCACAAACCAGAATTATTGCTGTTCTTAAGGATCCCTTAATATTTTAATGCTCAAAATGATAAATTTCCAGTTTCCATAAGCTTCGTCCCTCCTCAGACCTTTGAGGTGCTGTGATTTGTGGCTATTTTCATAAATTACTTTGCTGTGGATTTGTTTGGTGTATAGTTGGCCAAAAGAGGGAAAGGCGAGTTGTTTGTTTGTTTGTTTGTTTTTAAAAAATACTCTCTCATGATCCATGAAGAAATAAAGAAAATATTAAGAATATCATATAGTAAAAGGCCAGAGGCATTCCTTTTAGGAATTTTAAATGATATTCCAAAATAAAAAACTAAATTTTTCTTATACGCAAGGTCTGCAGCAAGAATCCTGGTGGCTAAGTACTGGAAAGGGAACCAGTTACCCACTAGGGGAGAGTGGCTATGTAAGCTTTCAGAATACTTAGAATTAGCCAAATTGACAGACATAATAAGACAAAAACCAAAAAGTGAAGTAAAAAAAGAATGGGGGTGCCTAAATGAATACCTCAAAAGTCAAGGTTCGAGGGCAGAAATCTGGCTGAGTCTGGAATAACCTTGTGAAGTGAAAGGATATGAAGGAGGGATTTATATCTAGATGTTAGGATAGAGAGGATAAAGAAAACAGGAAGACAGGAAGACACAATCAGAGATAAATGAGGTGCTGTGGGATTGGTGGAAGTCAATGTCTTCTTGTTGTTGTTTTAGTGTTTATAATATTAACTTGTAAGATGGATTTGTTTTGTTTTGTTTTGTTGCTTTTTTAGTTTTCGAATGTCGATTTTTGTGTGTTGGGTACTGTTATTTTTCAATATCTTTCGTGTTGTTGATATGTGGAAAATACTAATAATTTTTTTAAAAGTACTCTCTCACACACTCATACACCAACTACTACAAATTGATTTTGTTTCCTATATGCACAGACAATTCCTCATAACTTGACAAGGAATGACATTCCCCCCTCCTTCCAAGCTATGATTTGCTGAAGCCTTGTTGCGCTTAATATTTTTTTTTTATCACAAAGAGGGCTTGGAAAATCGGGCTTTACAGCTGCCTAACTTCATTTTTTAATAAATGCATTCCAAGCTTACGGTTTCCCCCTCTGATGTCAGCTAAGGGATATGTAAAGAAACACACACTCTCTGTCTGAAATGTATATGGCCTTTTACTAAAGTTGCCCTTGTTTCTATCTAGGGTAAGAGGTGCTTTGGCTTTTAGAAACTTTTTCCACGCTGTAAGTTAGCTTCTCCATCGAAGAGCCCTGGGAAGGAAATGATGGTCAGGATTTTGTGCTACAATGGTGGATTATTGCTGAGCTATAAAGAACTCTGCAGCCCAGTTACGCAACCTTTCGTGTCTTTCTAAAATATGGCTTTGAAGTTTGCTTGGCTGTCACTGCCCTTGAAGGAAACGAAAGGGTATCGTCACCTCAGCTTCCTTATTCAGCACTGCCTGGGCGCTTCATGTGAGATAAATATGCTTCGTAGGCCTATCTTTTGCAGAGCAACCCGGAACGTCCTGTGATATGACCTACGGTTTGTGCTGAGGCCAACATCTGCATGCAAAATGTTGCCAGGGTGGCACAGTCTTCGATTTGCAAGGTGTGTGTGGATTTCCTCTAGGGACTAGTCTAGATAGATGATAGCTCAGTTGGTAGAGCATGAGACTCCTAACCTCAGGATTGGGGGTTCGAGCCCCATGCTGGGCAAAAGATTCCTGCATTGCGGGAGGTGGTTGTTGTTATTATTGGAGGTTATAATAATAATAATAATATATGCATTGCAGGAGGTTGTCTTCATCATCATCATCATCATCATCATTATTGGAGGTTATAATAATAATACAGTGGTACCTCGGGTTACATACGCTTCAGGTTACATACGGTTCAGGTTACAGACTCCTGTAACCCAGAAATAGTGCTTCAGGTTAAGAACTTTGCTTCAGGATGAGAACAGAAATCGTGCTCCGGCGGCGCAGCAGCAGCAGGAGGCCCCATTAGCTAAAGTGGTGCTTCAGGTTAAGAACAGTTTCAGGTTAAGTGCGGACCTCCGGAACGAATTAAGTGCTTAACCCGAGGTACCACTGTATATGCATTGCAGGTCCTGCCCACCTAGCAGTTCGAAAGCACATCAAAGTGCAAGTAGATAAATAGGTGGGAAGGTAAACGGCGTTTCCGTGCGCTGCTCTGGTTCGCCAGAAGCGGCTTAGTCATGCTGGCCACACGACCCGGAAGCTGTACGCCGGCTCCCTCGGCCAGTAAAGCGAGATGAGCGCCACAACCCCAGAGTCGGCCACGACTGGACCTAATGGTCAGGGGTCCCTTTACCTTTTTATGCATTGCAGGAGGTTGTTTTTGTTGTTGTTGTTATTATTATTTGAATTTATAAGGTTGGACTAGATGACCCTTGTGGTCCTTTCTAACTCTACAATTCTAAGAACAAAACAATAATCCACTAAGGAGCAGTGATGGACTTGTAGAATTTCTCTAACCAAAGCGGCTGTGACTCCCCTATTTATTTCAACTGTTGTAACAGATCTGTGTGTCCACCCTATTGCTGCTCGGAGTTCTCTTCTTCTTGTTGAAATGAATGAGGTAAAAGCACAGAGTTGTAAAGGGCCTTGTAGTCCCAATTCTTTATCAGTGCGCAAACTCTAGAGTTACGGCGTCTCCAACTGACGGCCGCTCAGTTACTGCTTGGAGACCTCCAACAAACGACAGCGCATCACCCCTCTAGAAAATGGGTTCCGCCATCAAGATGTTTCTCCCATTGTTCACCCAAAATCTACCATCCTGTAACTTAAATCCACCCAGTCTGGGGCAGCAGAAAACCAGTATTTTCCCTCTTCTATGTGCCAGCTTTGCCACATGGGGTGTGAGGGCCAGCCCAAGGCATTTTGTTTTCTGTACCAGAATAGGAAATGACACCACCCATGTCAAGTCGAGGTGCATAGTCCCCAAAGCTTTCCAAACTATTTTGGCTGCTGAGACAGAAAATCCCACAAGAGCTTCTTCCCAGCGTGAACACGCCCAGTTCCCCCCGCCTTCTCTCATAAGGCACATTTATTTCAGATTTCAGACCATCTTTGTTGTTCTTTCCCAGACTCATTTCAATTTGCGTGTGTTCTTGCTCAAATGTGCCACCCGGAACTCGGAGCGTTACTCCGGATGAGATCTCACGAGCGCAGAATAAAATGGAATTATTATTCCTTGTGATTTGGAAGCGACGGTTCGACTCGTGGAGCATAAAATTGCATTAGCCTTGTTTGCAGGCACATCACACCGCTGGCTCATGTTCCACTCGCGGCTGACTTCAATTTGAGGTCCTTTCCCCGTGCGCTGCTGCTAAGCTAGGCACCCCACACCCGACGGCTGTGTGCTTTGTTATTTATTTTTAAAATGCTGCGTGGGAAGGGTTAAACGGTTTTCATTCTAAATAAAGAAGAAGGAGAAAATATAAAACATCCCCTCCCCTTACTTTTGCACGGTCTGCTTGTTGCTTTCCTCATTTATCCTTGCAGTTGAGGCATAGAAACTTGAAAACAAGCGAAGGTGGCTGGGGGCAGAGCACGCACACACACACACACGACAATAAAGAAGTCATTGCAGATCAAGGAAAACAAACAGAAGCTTGGCAGATCAAGAGAGGTCTGCACCAAAGCAGCCAACCTCCCCCCACCCTCCTCAAAAAGCCAAAACAGTAGTTGGAGTGGAGGATATCAGTTACCAAGACAAGGGATTGCAGGGAGAGGAGGCCACTGGGGAGAGGAGAGGCAAGGGTGTTGCCTTGTTCTTGCTTTGTCCTTCCGCGGATGTTCTTACAAGGGTTATTTTGCTCCATGGCCTGTTAAGCAAACAGCAAGATGAGAGAGCCAAGCCTGGCAGCAGTCGCAGGTCCCCATCCTTCATCCCTGCTCAAGAATGATTGGACCAGGTACCATATTTTTCGCTCCATGAGATGCACCCCACCATAAGACGCACCTAGTTTTTAGAGGAGGAAAACACACACAAAAAATATTCTGGATCAAATGTTGTACTAAACTAATGCAGCAAAGTGGGCAGCTCCTGTTCAGTGGCGTAGCGTGGGGGGTGCAGGGGGGCCCGGCTGCACCGGCCGCAACATCTGGGGGGGCGCGCTCGCACTCGCAGCTCTCTGCCCCTACCCCTACCCCGAGTGCTAAAATCCACGGGTTAGGGGGTGCAAATTACTTGCCTTGCCCCGGGTGCTAACAACCCACGCTACGCCACTGCTCCTGTCCGCTTTGCTGCTTTAAAGCAAGCCACGGTGGAGGGACGAACAGGAGCCATGGCTCCCCTTCCTTCCCTCTGTGGCTCGCTTTAAAGCAGCAAAGCGGACAGGAGCCGCTTACACGTCCCTCCTCCGTGCAGCATTCGCTTCATAAGACGCACAGGCATTTCCCCTTACTTTTTAGGAGGAAAAAAGTGCATCTTATGGAGCGAAAAATACGGTACAGTGGTACCTCGGGTTACATGAGAGCCAGTGTGGTGTAGTGGTTAAGAGCGGTAGACTCGTAATCTGGGGAACCGGGTTCGCGTCTCCGCTCCTCCACATGCAGCTGCTGGGTGACCTTGGGCCAGTCACACTTCTCTGAAGTCTCTCAGCCCCACTCACCTCTCAGAGTGTTTGTTGTGGGGGAGGAAGGTAAAGGAGAATGTCAGCCGCTTTGAGACTCCTTCGGGTAGTGATAAAGCGGGATATCAAATCCAAACTCCTCTTCTTCTTCTTCTTCTTCTTCTTCTTCTTCTTCTTCTTCTTCTTCTTCTTCTTCTTCTTCTTCTTCTGCATACACTTCAGGTTACAGACTCCGCTAACCCAGAAATATGAAGTGGTGCTTCAGGTTGAGAACAGACCTCCAGAACAAATTAAGTTCTTAACCCGAGGTACCACTGTACTTTAAAAAGGAGGCAGGATGCACATGAAAGGTCCACTGAACCAGGAAGCTGGCAGCTGACACACCAGTCAGATGAAACACCGCTGTCCAGCTATACTGAGCTCCTCCAGTGCTATAGGATTTGGGGTGACCCCAGCCTAGTCACGGGGCCCGTGAGTGCCCAGCCTCAGATCCCATGCTGACGGCACTTGCTTGCTAGCCAATGAGATTGTTCGCACTACCGTACCTGTTCTTTAGAGCGATGTGGTTCTTTGCAAATCATCATCTGGACTAGAGACCCCAGGGGTCGGTCGAAGCTCAACTCTGTCCGCCTTCCCCTTTCTGTCTGTCCTGTTCAATTGCTACCATTTATTTATCTTCTCTGCTGCTGCTTTGGTGCTATTGTTCCCTAGCTAATGCATCCTTCCCTCCCCTGGAGTGAACTGGGACAATCAGGAATCAAATGGGTAGCATGATGATGTCAAACTGCTAGTACCACTGAGGGCAAGCAAAAGCAGTTTAGTGCACGAGTGTGGTTTTTTTTAAAGTAAATAGAAGCTGCTGGGGCCTGGGATGATGATGATGATGATAATAATAATAATAATAATAATAATAATAATAATAATAATAATAATTTATTTATACCCCGCCCATCTGGCTGAGTTTCCCCAGCCACTCTGGGCGGCTCCCAATCAAATGTTAAAAACAGTACAGCATTAAATATTAAAAACATCCCTGAACAGGGCTGCCTTTAGATGTCTTTTAAAGATAGGATAACTGCTTATTTCCTTCCCTTCTGAAGGGAGGGTGTTCCACAGGGTGGGCGCCACTACTGAGAAGGCCCTCTGCCTGGTTCCCTGTAACCTCACTTCTCGCAATGAGGGAACCGCCAGATGAGACTTGCAAGGGCAAAGGGATAAAAAAATCCCATCGCTGTCCCCATGGTTTCAATGGCATTTATACAAGAACAACACATTGCATGAAAAACATCTCATCTAGACTGTACACAGGCTTATTATCTTTCAACCAGTCAGTTAGAGGTTATTGAACCCTGACTCCTGCGCATGCAAGAGAAGTCCTTTGCTGCTGCTGATCTGTGGTCAGCCTTCTGCTCTGCAGGTTACTTTGCAAATAATTATGCCAGATAGATCTGGCTTCCCACCATCGCAGCACCCCATGGGTGCCACCCAGTGAAAAATCCCACAATAGCTAATGTTGTTGTTGTTTAGTTGCTTAGTCGTGTCCGACTCTTCGTGACCCCATGGACCAGAGCACACCAGGCACTCCTGTCTTCCACTGCCTCCCGCAGTTTGGTCAAACTCATGTTCGTAGCTTTGAGGACACTGTCCAACCGTCTCGTCCTCTGTCGTCCCCTTCTCCTTGTGCCCTCCATCTTTCCCAACATCAGGGTCTTTTCCAGGGAGTCTTCTCTTCTCATGAGGTGGCCAAAGTCTTGGAGCCTCAGCTTCAGGATCTGTCCTTCCAGTGAGCACTCAGGGCTGATTTCCTTCAGAATGGATAGGTTTGATCTTCTTGCAGTCCATGGGACTCTCAAGAGTCTCTTCCAGCACCATAACTCAAAAGCATCAATTCTTCGGCGATCAGCCTTCTTTATGGTCCAGCTCTCACTTCCATACATCACTACTGGGAAAACCATGGCTTTAACTATACGGACCTTTGTTGGCAAGGTGATGTCTCTACTTAAAAAACAACAGCTAATAGTTTTGGACTATTTGCCCCAGCCAGCAGCCGGCACAGCCAAGCGTCAGGGTGAGGAGAACTCTAGTCTGGGTTGGGTGACATCTAGGAGTAAGAGCCAAGTGCTGGCAATGTTTGTTTGATTCACCGGAATATTTGATAAGATTCCTTGCCTAGGTGTCAAGAAATTAATTAAAATGGGAACGCGACAAGATCTTAGGAGAGAATGAGTAGCGCCGAGTCATAGGCTGGTCTACCTGCTTGCACCTGCCGGCAATTAATTATGGCTTCATTCATTATGCTAGTCTTTGGGTTTTCATCCGTCCAGAATATTTTTCAAAGTTGTTTTTGTAAGAGGAAGTTGCGGGGGGGGGGGGAGAGAAATACTCTCCCGTAAGATAAGATTATAAACAGTTTTTTTAAAAAAAGGAAGGAAGGAAGAATGGGTTTGTCAGACTGTAATCAACTCTTGAGGGTGCTTTGGAAGAAACGGATCCCGGTCTCAGAGCAATCTGAACACAGAGAAATCACTTTCATTAAAACGTTAAGCCTTTGATTACCGTTGTATTGCATCAAATTGACTCCTATCATTTGGCAGCTGGTATTGGGAAGCTCTTGATAGCACAGCTATTTGCCCCCCCCCCAATGTAAAAGTACTGGCTGTGTGTGTGTTTGTGTATGTGTGTGTGTGTGTTTTGGGGCGGAGGGGAGAGATGCTGCGTTGGATCATTTCAAAATTTGCTTATTTATTTTGCCCCTTCCTCTCGCAACCCCCTCCCCAAGAAAATAAAAAAAGCGACGCCAAGGAAAGGCCCGTTCCGCCTTCTCAAGCTAAATGAAAAAGCTTTTAGGCTCCGTGAAGTGCGGGCCGCTCTGCTCGGCGCATCACCTGAGCCGTATCCCCATCTATTAGGCTTTAAACAGAGCCAGCCAACACAGCTGCTTCGCCTCTTGTTTTTCCATTACCTGCTTTTTAGCTCTCCCCTATAGCGGAGGGGAATCTGGAGCCAAAGTGATTTACAGGCTGTTGCAGGAGGACAGGCCTGACATTGATTGAGTCACTTATCTCTCTTTTCTGTGGCCGGCCTGATGACAGCCTTCCCCGCAGGTATCAATCAGCGCATCAGTTCCCTGGGCCTAGGTGAGGGGGAGAGCTGCCAGGGTCGCATTTTGACTGTCATATTCATCTAAACTGCCAGCTGGCCCTCCTTGCTTAAGGAACCTCTCTCTTTGCCACACACATCGCCAGAGGAGGAGGATGGGCTGGGTGCAGAAACAGCGCTGCCCCACTTTCCGCGGCGACTCTTCTTCCTCTCCGGCTCTCGCTTTCCCAGATGTCCCCAAGTTAACGTGAATCTTCCTCTCTGCCACATCCGCCTGTCACGGCAATCTTAAGAAACCCACGTTGTAATTTGCACAAAATAGATGTGATTAAAGCTGGAGCTGGAGCCGAGGGGTGGCGGAGCACAGCGAGCGAGAGGCAGGAGGGAGGGAGAGGATGGGGAGGCGGAAATCTCTTGTTTACGTGCGTCTTGTCATAAGCCAAGCAAGTAAGATGATTAAAATAACCGCAAGTAACTGGTTCAGGATTTCTTCCCTGCTGATGAAGAAAGGCGGCGGGGGGGGGGGGGAGCAGGCAGGCATGGAGGGAAGGACAGGGCGATAGTGCAAACGAGGCTGTGGATCCGAGCCACTGAACCCAGCCCAGACTTCATGGCGCTTTCTTCTCACGTCTCTGAGAAATGATAAAAATTGGGAAGCAAGCAACATGGTGGCCGAGATGGATGGCTTTTATGACACGCTGCATATTTTAGGAGACTCCGAGAAAGCACTACAGATTGCTTTATTCCTAAAGAGATAGGATCTCACAAGAGGCAGGAGAAGGCAACATGATCGGGAGGGTGTATATTTAAGGCTTCACTGGGCTGTTGTTTTTCTTTTTGAAGGTTTTTTTTTAAGCAGCATCGTACAAAGCAGAATAATAATAATAATAATAATAATAATAATAATAATAATAATATTTATACCCTGCCACTCTGGGCGGCTTCCAACAAAACACTAAAATACAATAACCTATTAAACATTAAAAGCTTCCCTAAACAGGGCGGCCTTTAGATGTCTTCTAAAAGTCTGGTAGTTGTTGTTCTCTTTGACATCTGGTGGGAGGGCGTTCCACAGGGCGGGTGCCACTACCGAGAAGGCCCTCAGCCTGGTTCCCTGTAACTTGGCTTCTCGCAGTGAGGGATCTGCCAGAAGGTCCTCGGCGCTGGACCTCAGTGTCCGGGCAGAACAATGCAGCCAGTGTTTACAATCTTGTGTATCGTCAAGCTGCAATCCTAAATTGAACCATCAATGGGACTTATTTTGGGGTGTACGTGCATAGGACTGTGCTATAAGTATGTGTTTCATGTGTGTGTGTGTACGCACATATGCACAAAACCATGCACATATATTATCAAGTTATGTGGAGGTGTGGTGCACTGAATTTGGAAAAGCGAGAAACCAGCCTGGCCAGATTTGTCCATCCCCACTACAATCTGCACAGCACTGTTTTCCTAAAACGGGCACTTAATTCCTTGGGAAACGAAGAGATTTGGTCTTGTGTGAATGCAAGCACACACTGTAGGGTGGGAGGCAGGGCGGGGGGGGGAGTGTCTATGTTCCAGTTGCAATGCAAGACCAGATTATATTGGGGCAAAAAGGCAGGTTCCTTTGCGGCACAGATAATATTATAGCTAGAACAGGCGTGTCTATTTATATCTTTTTTAAAAACCAGGTTTCCACTACCTGCAGGGCAGAGGCAGGAATTTGACGGAGAGAGCAAAAAGTACCAGGAACCGTGAGGCTGGCACCAGCTGGTTGTGCAGAATCTGACAGAACAAAGGTTGGCTGCCTTCGATGCAGGACATGTGTTTGATTTTGACACCAGAGCAGGCTGATCAGCCTCTGTACACACAAGTGATATTTGAAGAAGCAGGGAAGGGAAGGGAGCCCTTTTAAGGGATAACTCTTGATCTCTCCATCTGCCTGTAGTTGGCCGGCTCTACCTGAACTTGTCCCCCGGGGCAATCGATCCTTTGAGCAATAATCTAGGGAAATGCTAATGCGAGGGGAAAACTAATATTTGCCATCCGCGAAATGAAGCGCTTGACATTAGCAGCTTGGCTGAAATCGCAAACTCTGTTCCAGGCCTACCCAGGCTCAGCAGCCATGTTGAGGACAGGAAGGAAGATTTGATATGGACAGGGCTGGGATAGACCGTGCTTTATCATCATTGTGGGCATGCGGGGGGCGGGGGTGTCTATTCTAAAAAGCACAACTTGGGTTGTCTCTTAATTCCTGGTTTGCACCCTGCGGTCCCCCCCCAAATGATTGGGGTACTCTCATTTTGACTCAAGAAAACCACCATCTTATAGTTCAAATTGAGGAAAATACCACACATCCACATTCCTTCACACATTAAATGCTCGCTTCAGTCTAAGACTCAGGAAACAGTGGGAAAGGAAAGGAAGTCACCATTGGAGGTGGTAACAGCGAAACGGACCAATCACTGTGCCAGATTCCAACTCTTACTTCACACATTAAACGCTCGCTTCTGTCTGAGACTCAGGAAACACTGTGACAGAAAATGAGGTCGCCTTTGGGGGTAGCAACGATTCACCGTGATAGAGAAGAAACTAAAATTTTTAAATTTTTTAGTTTCTTCTCCCGTTAGATCCACAAAATGTTTAGGGGTATGCGTCCCCCCAGAAAAAAAGCACTTTTTGCACCTATACAATAAACGGGTGCAACAGGAAGCAATATAGAGTTGGGAACAGAGATCATTCCCCTACGTTTGCAGAGCCATGGGATGCAACATACGGAAACAGATCGTGTCGAAAGATAATGGAAACAACCCTAGCTTAAAATGAGATTCGAGAACAAGGAGGGGAGATCACGCTTGAAGCTGGTTCACACCTGACAAGCACAATGTTCTGTGATGATTTGCACATGAGGATGCTTTGCACACTAGATAGATTTAACATTTTCATAGACGTGTCGAGTTGGAAGGGACCAAGGGGGTCACCTGACCCAACCCTCTGCAATGCAGGAACATAGCTGTCAACTTACAGATTTGAAAATAAGGGACCAGCAGCCTCAAAAATAAGGGATCAGCAGCCAAAATAGGGGATTTTAGTCAACCAGCAGCCAAACGAAGCCTCAAGTGGTGGTTCCCATAGCGCAGCAACCCGGCAAAGGGGATGCAGCAAGGAAAACCACCGTCACCTCTCCACTGGGAAGCGCTGAGCAAAGGCGAGTCCCCAGGTAACGCGGCCGATTTGATTGGCACAAGGCATGCAAGCTCCACCCCCCAGTCGTTTTTAGACTCCTTATTGGGTGAGCAACGCAGCCAAGCAACACAGTTGGAGCCTCCCTCCTCCCTGGCCGGCAGGGAGGGAGGGAGAGGAGCTGCTTCCTTTTAAACCCGGGAAATTTAAGGGACATCATCAATAAGGGACAGCAGCGAGACATGGCGCTGGGATAAGGGACTGTCCCACCAAATAAGGGACGCTTGACAGCTATGTGCAGGAACCTCCCAAAGTGGGGCAAGAAACCACGCCCCTGAGATTAAGAGTCTTAGGCTCTACTGACTGAGTTATCCCTTTAGTGTTTCCAGTGTTCAGAACGGATGTGGGTGGGTAGACCTCCTGCCTCTGAAAATACATCAGTATGCACAGGGTTCTCTTCAGATGTTCAAATGAGCACATCAGTAGGAGGTGAAGCCTCCAGCTGTGATGCTGCCCCCCCACTATCTCCAGTTCTGAATGCCTGCCAGATTTTCATATCCAGTGCTTTCCACACATTTTGCTGCCAGCCGATTGCAGAGAGCTGAAGCGATGTACCTATATGTGTGAACTATGCCTTTGTTCCAAGTGATAGGTTTTGGTAAGAGGGCCGGCCATACGCGGGTGGCGCTGTGGTCTAAACCACTGAGCCTCTTGGGCTTGCCGATCAGAAGGTCGGCGGTTCGAATCCCCATGACAGAGTGAGCTCCCGTTGCTCTGTCCCAGCTCCTGCCAACCTAACAATTCAAAAGCATGCCGGTGCAAGTAGATAAATAGGTACCGCTCCGGCGGGAAGGTAAAAAGCGTTTCCGTGTGCTCTGGTTTCCGTCACGGTTTCCCATTGTGCCAGAAGCAGTTTAGTTCTGCTGGCCACATGACCTGGAAAGCTGTCTGTGGACAAATGCCAGTTCCCTTGGCCTGAAAGCGAGATGAGCGCCGCAACCCCGCAGTCGCCTTTGACTGGACTTAACCATCCAGGGGTCCTTTGTCTTTACCATTAGGCAGTGCGAGATGGCCACCTCAGGCAGCAGATTTGGGGTGTCATGAAATGGTGGCACTTGCTAGTTGTTTAATTTAATTTATTTTAGCTCCTCGGGAGAAGAGCTGTGATCTTAAGGCACTTTGACTGGGCTGAGTGAGGCCACTGCCCTTTGCTTTTCCACCTTAAGTAGCAAAATGTCTAAATTTCCTGGGCCAGCCCTGTTTCACCAGGATTGCTAGAGCTGCACTGGGATGCAGGAGACCAGAGTTCAGTTCCCACTTAGGGGTGTTTGTGTGCATACGCATGTGTGAAGTAGCAGTTGAATTCCTGCATTCTGCATGGTACTTTTAATACCATATGGGAATAAAACACATGCCATTTTTGTTTGTATGCTTTGTCAGACAGTCAGAGCAGGAGGAATCTCTTAGTTTTGTTCTCATCAGTGGTGCCTTGTCTCATAAGGCTCCGATTCCCGTTCTTTTTGTATGCAGCTAGTTAACAAGGTGTTGGGGTTTTGTTTTGCCTGAGACTTGCTCCCTGGTGGTACAAGTCAATTCTCTACCCATTAAGTCCAATCAGTTTGACTTTGCATCTGGGCGAAAGCAACGGGAGCTAAAACAGTATTTTGATGCTGAAAGGGGACATGCTTTTCTTCACTGAATTTTAAGGCTGTGTTCACTGCTGATCTAATCAAATCACTGCATCTGGTGGGCTCAAACCAAGTCACCAGCAAGACCTCTATGCAGTGGGTGCTTAATTAGCAGTGAGCAAACGATGAGCCAAAGCAAAACCGGGAAATATTTGACCCTGAACTTGAGGAGAGCATTCCAAAAGGTTGCTTTCAAGCTGGGTCAAGATGACCCCACGCAGCATCACAACCTCAGAGATTGCACATTCAAGGCTCCTGCATCTGGGCTGCAGTCCAGCAGTTAGCCACCCTTACAGTTTGAGCTTATCTTCTCCATGGTTGTTCAGAAGCAAGTTATACGGAATTCGATCAGGATTTCCCCCCAGTTAAATAGAGATAAGGATTGCAGTCTGAAGGCCATCGAGACCAGCGGGCTTAAGTGAACCTAACCCTGTGTGAGCACTTACCGTACTTTTCCATGTATAAGATGAGGGATTTGTTATTGGAAAATTATGTTACAAATTGTGGGTCATCTTGTACACGGATAGTGCATAGTGGGAACTTGGGATTGGTTGCTGCCGCGAGCCAGAGATTGTCAGCGGCTATTGGGCATGCTATTGGCGGCTGAGGCAAGGACTGGTGTTGATTGGCTGTCGCTGCGGCAATTGGGCAGGCAATTTGCGGATTCTGCCAGCAAGGGGATAGACGATAGGTGGCTTTTGCGACGCATGCAAGTGGCAGCATCAGTCGGGTGAGCGATTTTCGGCAATCCCCCCCCAAAGAAAGCTCAGCAACTCTGGGCCACCCCCCAAAAAAGCTCCACAACTATGGGCAATTCTCCCCATTTTCTTAATTTGGAGTCCCCCAACTCCAAATTGTTATACACGGAAAAGTACGGTAACTTCTAAAAAGATAATTGCTGGGTGTAGAATCTGCCTGGAAAGCATTTGTGCTCCAACTGGGAAGTCTTTTCTCAATGTGGGCGAGATGACTGTGGTGACTTTGTGGTGTCATTCTGTAGTCTTATATGCTAAAATGCAAAATAAGGTAAAGGTAAAGGGACCCCTGACCATTAGGTCCAGTCGTGACCGACTCTGGGGTTGCGGCGCTCATCTTGCTTTATTGGCCGAGGGAGCCGGCGTACAGCTTCTTGGTCATGTGGCCAGCATGACTAAGCCGCTTCTGGCGAACCAGAGCAGCGCACAGAAATGCCGTTTACCTTCCTGCTGGAGCGGTACCTATTTATCTACTTGCACTTTGACGTGCTTTTGAACTGCTAGGTTGGCAGGAGCAGGGACCGAGCAACTGGAGCTCACCCCGTCACGGGGATTTGAACCGCCGACCTTCTGATCAGCAAGTCCTAGGCTCTGTGGTTTAACCCACAGAGCCTTGTAAATAAGACAAGCGACATCACTCTGCCACAAACATGGTTGCTAGTCACCTTCTCAGTCAACACACTGTATGTGGTCTCCCAGTACCATGTCTTATAGAAGTTTTTCTGCCCCCACAAAATACCAAGCAAGTGGCCTGCAGAAGAGAACATTCGACTCCCTGTATCTCAGTGCTAAACCATGGTATCAGGAACGGGAACAGAGCCCGAGTCTTTGCTCAGATTAAAGAGTGGATGGTTCAGGACTAAGATTTGGCAACAGAAACAGGCTGCATAGCTCGGGTCAACCCTCCAGCACCCAGATTACAGGCTTCGGGGGGGGGGGGAATGAGAACTCAGTCCCACACGAAGGTATACCGAATTCAAACGCCCGGTCAAACACACATTCCTGCAGAGATCAGCTGAACCGTCTTCCGCAGAGATACAAACATTCTGCAAGGTTTGATCCGGTTCCAGCAAGTGATATGCCTGAACGGGAGAAACAAGGACGGAAAGCCAAGTGTCACATCTAAATACAACAGGAGCTAGAATGGCCCCAGGATCCAGATGGCTCATCTTTCTTCGCAGCCACTGCTGCCTGTACCTCTTCCAGTTTGAAACCTCTGCCATGCCTAAATCTGGCACCATTTCCCACCGGCCTGTGTAAACATTTGTAGAGAAAAGAAAGATAAGAGGGAAATATTCTCTGTAAATAGCAGATTGCTGGGTGCCAGCAGGCATTATTAATACATTAGAAATGTCAAATATTTTGCTGCAAGGACATCGTGGTGCGGGGAGTAAATGTGAGGATTACAAGTTTGCTTCTGAGCCTTATTTCAATGCTTGCAACTCACCCCCATACGCAGTATTGTAAAATTCCGTTTTTTTAAAATGCAGTGAGATTAAAGGGAAGAGCCCAGTCTTGACTTCCTTACTGCAAATAATGTGGAAGAGTGCGGCATTCTAGTAAACACCATCGGGGAATATTAACCTGGAAAGCCTGGGCTGTCGTGCCCAAGAATGGGTTTGAAGGCAGGAATCATATTGGTGTTGGGTCCAGTGTGACCATTTTGTGTGTGTGGTTTAATTAAAGGCGGGGGTGTGAATTACCGTATTTTTTTGTTCTATAAGACTCACTTTTTCCCTCCTAAAAAGTAAGGGGAAATGTGTGTGCGTCTTATGGAGCGAATGCAGGCTGCGCAGCTATCCCAGAGGCCAGAACAGCAAGAGGGATTGCTGCTTTCGCTGCGCAGCGATCCCTCTTGCTGTTCTGGCTTCTGAGATTCAGAATATTTTTTTTCTTGTTTTCCTCCTCCAAAAACTAGGTGCGTCTTGTGGTCTGGTGCATCTTATAGAGCGAAAAATACGGTATGTGTGGAGTTTTCACTCTCTGTGTATCTGCGTGAACCTCTGAAAGGCATTCTTGGGCAGAACGCCTAATCCGGAGGGTGCTGTGGGGTCCTCTAAGAAAATGGGTGGGTGGTTGCATGGAAGAGCCTTCCTGTGATTTTTCTGAGCAGCCAAACAAAAGACACACCTGGCTGTTGAACAGCTGTGTGCTCAACTGGTCCATCCACATCAATGGCAGACATGGAAGTCAACTCTAGCAAGCAGATCTCCCTTGCTGGATGGACCCAGGCGCAGTGGCGTAGCGTGGGTTGTCAGCACCCGGGGCAAGGCAAGTAATTTGCGCCCCCTAACCCATGGATTTGCGCCCCCTAACCCGTGGATTTGCGCCCCCTAACCTGTGGATTGATGCTGGGAAAGATGGAGGGCACAAGGAGAAGGGGGCGACAGAGGACGAGATGGTTGGATAGTGTTTTCGAGGTTACCAGCATGAGTTTGACCAAACTGCGGGAGGTAGTGGAGGACAGAGGTGCCTGGCGTGCTCTGGTCCATGGGGTCACGAAGAGTCGGACACGACTAAACGACTAAACAACAACAACAACAACAAAACCTGTGGATTTGCCCTAACCCCAGATGTTGCGCCCGGTGCGGCCGGCCCCCCCTGCACCCCCCACGTTACGCCACTGCCCAGGCGACAAGCACGGAGGGTGACAGGCCTCCCCAGCAGCAAAAGAAATGAACCGAACACACACACACACACACACACACACACACACACACACGAGAGAGAGATCTCTACTGTAATGTTTATTAAATAGTACTTTTAAAAGGCTTTTATACAAATAATAGAAACACAGTTTGAGTTTGTCTTTCCTTAAACACTGAAGAATCACAGTAAAAGCTTTAAAGTCCACATGACCTGGCTCAGCCAGTAAATGGTCGAACTACCTTGAGCTGGTAAAATGTGAGAAATTCTGTTTTCCCTGCATACCACTTTTTTTCCCAAGGGGGTTGGTTTTCTTCTTTCGTTTTTTCACCCCCATGCTCCCTTGTCAACACCTCCCTGCAAAAGGAAGGATCGGCTAGGCTAAAGCCTTCCCTCCCGTCAGCTACAACAAAGAGGCCTTCGAGGGGGTGGGGAGTAACACCTATTTCAAGAAAGGCTTTGGTAACACAGGATTGGACTACTTCTTTTTTCTCTCCTCTGTGCACTTTGGAAAGGGGGGGAATTGCCAAAGAACGTGGATCAGCAAATATAACACTTTTCCTTTTTCTTTTTTTTTTTGCAGGTGAAGATGTATTTGACATGAATCTATGCACCGTTTTTCCTTCCTTGCCCTGTTAAAAATACAATCAGTCAGGTTTTCTGCATTAAAACAGTAAAGCACCCAGCAGAGAGGTAAGTGAGGTATCAGCTATGCAGCATTTTGGCCTGATTCTGCTCACTGAGTGCACACAGCCAAGCCCCTATAGCAACCAACATGGAATACCAAAGTACGGGACTCTCCAAAAGGGAGCTGATTTCGTTTCTACGCAGTTTGCGCCAAAAACTCCCCGCTGCATTGATGCCAAGGTCAGTAACATCCTCTGGCCGCCGATTTAAAGGTACAAGTAGTCCCACGTAACCACGCACATACATAACGCATACAGAGAACTCACAAGCACGCGCAAACACATATGCGTTGAAATATATGTATACACGAACTCTCACTCTCTGCATGTCTACTATAGACAGCGACTCTACCTTTTAATATATCTATTAACTCCTGTCAGGTGACCTTCACAGATACAGCCTGTCCTCCTTCATACAAATATAAGAGAAATAAAAATTGAGGGGCGCAATCCTGCCAGAGTTTAGCACGTGCTTATCTCTCCCATTGAAATCAATGGAACCGAAATAAAGCTGCTACCTTTGGCCGGCTCAGGCCCCTTTCTTTAATGACAGTAGCAGCAATCTGGTCTGCAAAATGACCCTGTACATTACTCTCTGCGTTTCTCTTGAAATTAGGGGGGAAGCGGAGAGACGTCTGTATGTGGAATATGCCGGAAAGACACAGGAATCCTCTATGAAAATGGACTTTTTTATGGTGCTGCATCCAGACTACTGGAAAGGCAGTATTTTTCAAACTTTCTACCACCAGGGAAACTTCCACATCAGTTTCTGCCGAGATAGATACTCCGTGAGCATCAGCCACAGAACTCCTGCACTGAATCTCGAGCCCTGTTTTTTAAAGCACGCACACAGTTCGCAAGAGATGCTGGCTTTGGGTTGGTTACCTTGCTTGAACTGTGTGCATGTGCTCTAGGACAAAACCCAAGGCTTCCCAGTGTTGCGGTGCAGTATAGGAAAGATTTGCAGCAGTAGACCCAGTTGTTTTTCGGGGATGTGTGTCTACCGGTGTTACTGATGTATAAAAATAACTCCTGCAAAGTTTCCAGGGAATCCCAATGGTTCCCTAGGGCACAGTATGAAAAAACACAGTTTTAAGGCCCAGGGTCTGCCACAGAATTAAATGCACTGGAAACATTTGAGTTCAAGGAAACCCAACTCTGTTCTGGATTGTGGCGTTGGCACATCCCAGAAAATACCGTATTTTTTGCTCTATAAGACTCACTTTTTCCCTCCTAAAAAGTAAGGGGAAATGTGTGTGCGTCTTATGGAGCGAATGCAGGCTGCGCAGCTATCCCAGAAGCCAGAACAGCAAGAGGGATTGCTGCTTTCACTGCGCAACGATCCCTCTTGCTGTTCTGGCTTCTGGGATTCAGAATATTTTTTTTCTTGTTTTCCTCCTCCAAAAACTAGGTGCGTCTTGTGGTCTGGTGCATCTTATAGAGCGAAAAATACGGTAAGTGCTTTGCTTGTCCACTTGTATACCGAAGTAAAGAAGCATCGCACGTGCCAAAAGCTCTGTTCATTCTGCAAGATAAGCGTACATGCCAAAGCTGCTCTGAGAACCATTTCACATGTTAAGCGGCAAGCAAATCCTGTTATCTGGCGTGCACATGACAGGGTGCACACCTAAGATGCGAAACATGTGAACTGGGCCCCAATGCTCGCTGACATTATGTGCCTGGGAGACTGCATCTCAACAGCTGCACCGGCACAACGTCACAAAACATGCTATTGCGCCAGCATCCCAGCAACGCTATCCTGGCACGCGTGTTTACTGTTGGGTGTCAACCCACGGCAGATTTCTGAAATTTCTGCTGCAGGTCCCCACCCGCTGAGTCTGGAGATCCTTCCTAAATAGCAGCCACTTGGATTTCTCCTAAAAAAAGTCACTTGAAGATGGCTGAGACAAGAGCTGAAACAAAAGGCATTGGAGATCAAAACTTAGCATTTGTAAACTTCTCTTTTACTGGTCTGCGACACACCTCAGGCGTGACAGCATTAGAAATATATTGGACCAATTGAAAGGACAAAACTCTACCCAGTAGAGATCCAAGGACCACGATGATGATGAAGATGATGATCGCGAGGATGAAAAGGAAGAGGAACAGGGGAAAGGGGGAACGCCTCCCTTGTATTTTGATACAGCACACACCTCTAAGTAAAGGGAAAAATATTTTTCTAAGGCACTTGATTAAAAAAAGATACACACACGTACGAACACAAAACCCTTCGGAAACAAACAATTTGCCTTGCAAATCACTAGGGAGCAAGTTGCACTGCTCTGAAGGGATAGGAAGGTGGCAGCAGATTGGTCCAGACCTTTTTTTTTTCTGTTTCCCCGACAACTACACTGGAATATCAGACGAGACTCGATGCCCTGCAAAGGATCGCAATGGTTGCTTCCCACCCAAAGGCCTAACTCTGCAAAGAAGCGATGCTTCGGCTGGGCAGAAAGCACCAGGGCCGTGCCAGCTGTGCATGTCCTCAAAGGCAGCGCCAATCAGAGGTGGGGGGATCTGTCGCTGTGGGGATGTTGTTGGACTAGAACTCCCTTTATCGCTGACAAGTGGCCAGACGTCTTTGCAGAATGAAGCCCTTAGTACAAATGAAGAAACTTAAATGATGCCTGTTAAAAGGAAGGAGGTATCCGCAACCACTCTCCATCGGGGCTGGATCGCTGTGTTCCTCCCCCCCTCCCTTTAACGCCATTCCTCCCCCTCCCCCACGAGAGTGGTCACAGCATTAACAAAAATATATATAGCAGCCTGTCCTCCTCTCAAAGCATATAAAAAGCCGTCTCCTGAGTTCCCGGGCATCTTATAATTGTGGCTTTTGTTTGCTGCGATTTTCTTATAATAAAAGGAATGGGATTATAAAGGGAAGTGCAGGTGGAGGGGGGGGGGGACGTCAGAAAGAAAAGTAAAAGACAGCCCTTATGATGAAGGCCTCCGCTGTTTCAATCCATGATCTGGATTTAATAAATGGCTCTTATTCGCAAATCACTTTTAAGGCTCTTCAGCCTCTCTTGAGGAGGCGCCTCTTGTCGAATTTCGCACCTCAGGCCGCCTTTCTCTTTTGCTTTGTAATCTGGGAAGAAAGCACGGCTGCTCCCATTGACCCGCAAGCCTAATTCCTGATCAGAAAAAGGTAAAGGCAACAACATACTTTCTTTTTTTGGGGGGGGGGGAGCGGGGTGGTGTGTCTATAAACTGCAGCTTGCTGGGCTCGTCTTACCGACAGAACAAATCCCTTAAAACCAAGGAGCCTTTCTGAATGGCGATAAGCTGAATTGGGGTGTGTGTGTGTGTGGGGGGGGGGAGATAGGCTCGCATGTGTGGTTGTGTGTAATTTTTAAAGATTAGCTTGGCCACCGAAAGAGGAACCGGGGGTGGGGTGTGGGGAGAGCGGGGAGAAACTCTCTGGAGTTTTCTCAACTAGGGAAAAGAAGTGGAAAAATAACGTTCAACATTCTGTTTCTCACTTCCTAAATGCTAACCAAACGTTTGGACTCTTCTGGATTTGATTCACTTGAATAAGACATAACAACAATAAGCGTGGCAGCTCTTTCGCCTGCCCTGACCCGGTTCTAATCATGAGAACAATACGCCGTAGAGTTCTCTCCGACGGTCATCCTTCCCCCTGGAAAAAAGAAAGTTTACACTGTCCTCCTCGTTTCCTCCTCCTTTTTGAAACGGCAGGGCTGTCCGTGACTCCTCCCCACTTGCGTATTCCAGCTCCGGCTTCGTGTAAGATTATGGCATTCAGCTCCCATATAAAAAGTAATCTTCACCAGCCACTTTTGCTGGAATGAAATGTCAAATGCGATTCTGGTGCAATCAGTCATGCCTCAGAGCAGCACTTTTGGTGGTTCATTTTGACCTTGTGCTTGATGCCGTCATAAAGCTCAAAGTTGTAGTTCTCCAATGTGGTGGAGCTCCGAGAGGACAGGCCGGCGTAGGAACACGTGCAGTACAGGAGTAGACCCGCACAAATTGCCCCCAGGAGCACACCGAGGGAACTCATGGCTATGATGGTGACCAGAATGGGGTCCAGTGTGTATAGCCAGCTCTTCTCTTTGCCCATCTTTGGGGTGAGCGGAGAGTTTGTTGAAAACAGCGTGTTGTTGTTCTTCTCCAGGCCTAAGTAGTCTGAAACATAATTGAAGCAGGCGATTAGAAAAGGAGTTATCTTCATTTATTCTTTGATAACTCCAACCAGTGCAGTTAGGGAAAATGTACAAAACTAGTTCAAATATATGTTGGAAGTGTAAGGAAAAGGAAGGGACATTTTATCATATGTGGTGGGATTGTAATGTAAATTTAAAAAATTGGGAAATGATATGCAACGAATTGAAGAAAATGTTCCATTTAACATTTGTTAAAAAACCTGAAGCATTTTTGTTAGGGATTGTAGGGAAAGATCTGCCAAAAAAGCTGAAAAACATCTTCATGTATGCAGCAACGGCCGCGAGAGTTCTAATAGCACAAGGATGACTGAAGAAACCCCAACTAAAGAATCATGGCAAGAAAAATTGATGGACTATGCAGAACTGGCAAAACTGACATACAAGCTACGGGACAAGGATAACTGTGACTTTAAAGATGAATGGGAACCCTTTACAAAGTATTTGAAGATGCAACAAAGCGAACTGGACTTCTTGGCTGGTTTTGAATAAACATTCACAAACTTTTTATTGATAATAATCAGCTAAATAGTTTGAGGATCTATACAACTGTGTAACATGCAGAAAACAGCATTTTTAGAGAAATCAAAGACTGGAACTGAGGGAAGTCGGGGTGGGGGTTCTGTGGGGGGAGGTAGGAAAAATGGGGGGAATAGGGATGATATGTTTCTGGATAATATGTTTTGTTTTAATTTTGAATAAAAAAGTTATTTAAAAAAGAAAAAGAAAAGGAGTTGTCTTTGTGCCCCATATGCTAGGTCACAGGCAAGGTGGTCCTCACGAGGGCTGGGCGATATCTCGTCCCAAACCGGTTCGAAGTCCATGATGGACTTTGCAGAACTGGCCAGATTGACCTGCAGTGTTCGAGATCAGGGCGATCAAAAATTTCAAGACCCTAGCAGGATTGAAATAAATCCTACAATGCGGACAATGGAAGTTAAAGAGCTAAATTGCGAGACAGGACTTGAAAGTGGAAAACCTGCTGAAGGGATGTCATATGCTTGGCAGAGCAGAACGTTTGTTTGTTTGTTATTGTATTGTCGAAAATATTGTTTAAGGAGGAAAATATATATATTTTTTAAAAAATTAAAAAATGAAGCCCATCTCGTGATATCGGTTTCATAATTTTTGACCTGGCAATATATTGTGAATCATGATATGTGGGTGTGTGTGCTGTGCGGAAAACCACAATGTGAGGAAAACCGTGAAGCCAACCGGTGCCTCTACCTAGTTCCATCCTTATTTCAGACATCATGATATATCAGCTGGTGATATATATCACGATGTTGAAAACCAGATATCGCCCAGCTGTAGTCCTCACGTGATCACTTTAGGCGATGGGCTCATGTGGTGCGAACCACCATCTCTGTGTGGAAAATATATATATATCTCCCTGCCCCAACTATTGCTTCCAATTTGTACTGTCTGTGGATGTATGGCTCTGGTAGGGGCAGCGTCACCCACACCTCCAAATTATCTCTCTTTACGATTTCCCCAACCCATGTTTTCCTCTCTGCTTTTCTCAAAGAAATCCTGCGCAGTTCTGGCTCAGTGCGATGAAAAGAGTGCAAGATAGCATTCCCCCCACAACGAATCAAAACTGTAGCTGTTGGTTGCCAAATTTCTATGCCTAATTTGTCCCCACTTTATGCTCCAGCTGATTTCTGTTCCTCTTGATGTATCACATCTGAAGGATGTTAATTCTGACGTGCTCACAAAAATAACAACGGGAGGGGGAGAATTCAGAAGAGCTTGTGAGTTCAAGTAACGGTTTTTGAAGTAACTTTTTCTCACACAGTGGCAGCCAGTTTGTTTACTGCACTCCAATGTATTAAGGCCCTGAGGAGAATGCACCCTCAATATTAACTATCTATAAAGGTAAAAGGTAAAGGTAAAGGACCCCTGGATGGTTAAGTCCTATCAAAGGCGACTATGGGGTTGTGGCGCTCATCTCGCTTCCAGGCTGAGGGAGCCGGCGTTTGTCCACAGACAGCTTTCCGGGCCATGTAGCCAGCAGGACTAAACTGCTTCTGACGCAACAGGACACCGTGATGGAAGCCAGAGCGCACGGAAACACTGTTTACTTTCCTACCGCAGTGGTACCTATTTATCTACTTGCACTGGCGTGCTTTCGAACTGCTAGGTTGGCAGGAGCTGGAACAGAGCAACAGGAGCTCACTCCGTCGTGGGGATTTGAACCGCTGACCTTCTGAACGGCAAGCCCAAGAGGCTCAGGGGTTTAGACCACAGCATCACCCGCGTCCCTTGTAACTATCTCTACTCCATGTTGTCCTAGAATCTAGATAACTGCACCTGCCATTATCCAACAGGATGGAGGAAGTTTCTCCACCTGTGAAAAAAACCTTCCTTTCTGAAGTTTCTCTTCTTCTTCACCAGGCATAGGCAAACTCTGGCCCTCCAGATGTTTGGCACTACAATTCCCATCATCCCTGACCACTGGTCCTGTTAGCTAGGGGTGATGAGAATTGTAGTCCCAAACATCTGGAGGGCCGGAGTTTGCCTATGCCTGTTCTTGACTGTTGGGATTCTCTGAGGGCTAGGTTGTCATACGCAACTTACTTCAGTATATAGTCCCCGCCATTAAAAAGATAAGTACCCCAGTATTTGCAGCACAGTCTATTTCTCAGGAAAGAGGTGTAGATCTGTGTCTCTGCAGGGCTGGAAAAGTCTTTTGCCTGGGGTCCTGAATAACTGCCAGTGTCAACAACAGTGAGCTAGATGGACCAATGCGATGACTTGGTATGCAACAGCTTGCTATGTTCCTGTGATGTACAGATTTACGAAGTCAAAACATGCTTCGGCCAACCGGGGCAGTAGTTATCAAAATTTGGTATGTTCCAGTGGTCCTTAGAGCAGTGATATGGGTGGTCAGACCAAATCAGATTGTTTTGTGATTCGAGGACCCGTCCCCCGCTTGGGAATAATAAAAATCATGTGGACACGGCATATAAGGTTCATGGGCTAGAAAAAGGCCACAGCTTGAGAAGGTATTGGCTTAGGCATTGGACAAGAGCAATTTGACTCTACCCACTCAGGATGAGGGGTGAGTCTAACGAGGGGTTAACCACCAGTAGGGGGAGCCTGTTGATGCAAATGCAACTATAAGCTCCACGACTGCCGGATTCCTTTAACGGAATACCCACCTTGCCCTTCTGCACACCAACAACACATTCCAGTGCGTAACCACCAGATACCAAGAAAGTTGTGACGATTGCTACGAGGTAGGCGGAAAAAACCAAGAGGCCGGTGCCAATTTGCCAATTGAAAAAAACTCCTACCGGGCCCCCTGGGCAACCAACCATGGGTCCATAGCAAGTTCAAGCGAGAAACTACGCACTAAAGGGAGTGGTGGGTGGGTGACTCGCAGAAATCGGCAGGGCAATGGAGGGGGAGAGCTGGCGCGGCCGCATTTGAATGGCTAGACCACCCCCCCGTGCGGTGTCTCTTGATTGGGTGACCGGCTGGGAGGTGTGCCGCGCCAGTGATGATGGCTGGGCAGGGGGCAGAACGCCCCCTGTGTGACGCGGGAGCCGGCTCCCGCTCACAACAGCTCCCCTCCGGAAGGAGGAGAGGCTTTTCCCAGGCAACTAGTTTAGGTCCCTATCTAAAGGTCAGACCTCACCTGGAGTACTGTGTCCAGTTCTGGGCACCACAGTTCAAGAAGGACACTGACAAACTGGAACGTGTCCAGAGGAGGGCAACCAAAATGGTCAAAGGCCTGGAAACGATGCCTTATGAGGAACGGCTAAGGGAGCTGGGCATGTTTAGCCTGGAGAAGAGGAGGTTAAGGGGTGATATGATAGCCATGTTCAAATATATAAAAGGATGTCATATAGAGGAGGGAGAAAGGTTGTTTTCTGTTGCTCCAGAGAAGCGGACACGGAGCAATGGATCCAAACTACAAGAAAGAAGATTCCACCTAAACATTAGGAAGAACTTCCTGACAGTAAGAGCTGTTCGACAGTGGAATTTGCTGCCAAGGAGTGTGGTGGAGTCTCCTTCTTTGGAGGTCTTTAAGCAGAGGCTTGACAACCATATGTCAGGAGTGCTCTGATGGTGTTTCCTGCTTGGCAGGGGGTTGGACTCGATGGCCCTTGTGGTCTCTTCCAACTCTATGATTCTATGATTCTAAAGCTGCACAGACCATGATTGACTATCCAGTGGGAAATTCCGATAGCCATCTATCACTAGTTGGCTCTGCTGGAAGGTATTTCGAGAGAAGCAGGCGAAGACAACACCAGGCTCCTCCTCCTCCTCCGCCGGTTTTCCTTTGCTTTGTGTTTCAAGTGTATGTTTGTAATGTATCAATTGCATTTTATAAATGCTGTGATCTGCTCTGGGAACTTCCATCAGAAAGCAGGGTATTAATCTGCTAAGTAAATAAATACGTCGAGTGTGACCTGACTCTCCATTTAAACAACTGGCCACTCCACAGAATGAAAAATGGTGAACTGGGTACAGAAAGCAAAAAAGAAAAAAGAAAAGAAAAGAAAAAAGAAAAGAAAGGCTCAAATATTTCTAAGCGTGAAATGAAGCCTCGTAACATTTGAAGATTTTCACTACAGCTCAATCCTCTTTAATGGTGTGACCTTTAATTTAAATGACCTTTGCTCAAGCCCACGAGTCTCACCCTCCCAGCCATCCCGGGAATTACTTCCAGACTGAAATGCCTTCTGACATTATTTTCATATACTCCACATGTACTGTTCATACTTTTAAAGCAGCGGCAGGGGATCTCTGGCCTGTGGGCCAATCTGAGAATAATAATAATAATAATAATAATAATAATAATAATAATAATAATATATTATTTCTGTCCCACCCATCTGGGCAGCTCCCAACAGAATATTAAAAACACGACAAAACATCAAACATTAAAAACTTCCCTAAACAGGGCTGCCTTCAGAAGTCTTCTAAAAGTCCGATACAGTGGTGCCTTGGTTTACGAACTTAATCTGTTCCGGAAGTACGTTCTTAAACCAAAGCGTTCTTAAACCAAGGCATGCTTTCCCATAGCAGTGGAGGACTCAATTTACAAATGGAACACACTCAACAGGAAGCAGAACATGTTCTGCTTCCAAGGCAAAGTTCACAAAATACACCTGCTTCCAGGTTTGCAGTGTTCTTACTCCAAGTTGTTCATAAACTAAGCTGTTCTTAAATCAAGGTACCACTGTAGTTGTTTATTTCCTTGACATCTGATGGGAGGGCTTTCCACAGGGTGGGTGCCACCACCGAGAAGGCCCTCTGTCTGGTTCCCTGTAAGCTCACATCTTGCAGTGAGGGAACTGCCAGAAGGCCCTCAGAGCTGGACCTCAGAGTCTGGGCTGAACGATGAGGGTGGAGACGCTCCTTCAGGTATTCTGGCCCGAGGCACCAACACTTTTAATTGTGCTCAGAAATGTACTGGGATGCTGGGAGGGGTGGTCCAATTTGGTCTGCAAGGCTATTTCCCCTAAATCAGGCCCAGCTGCCCATTCCCTGATGGCACCCATGGTATCAGCTGATGGGCATTAGGGTGGGGTTGAATCCTGTTGATTATTCAGCTTAAAGAGTGGGGGGGGGGTTTTGCCAATGAATTCATTCCAAAGCCTACCTATTCATTCCACCGGGCAACCAGATATTTAACCCAGAACTTGAGATTCCACTGCATCTCTGAGATACAGTGGTACCTTGGTTCTCAAACGCCTTGGTTCCGAACTGCCGAAACCCAGAAGTATGTTTTTTGGTTTTCTAAGGTTTTCCGGGGCACCTGCTCCAATCAGAAGCTGCGCCTTGGTTTTTGAACAGTTCAGAAGTCAAATGGATTTCTGGAATGCATTAAGTTTGGTGCTTTTGTTTTTGCTATTTATTTTGTGTTTTGGTTTTTGAGGCTTTTTTTGTTAATTTGTTTTTGTGACTGTGTGGAACCCAGTTCGGCACAGTACCGATTGACTGATTGTGTGACTGTGGAAATGGATCATCAGTGCAGGTAAGATTTTTTTTTTTTAATCATCTACAATACTGTCTTATTTATTTAAATAGCACAGTACATTGATTATTGCTTTCATTTTATGGATCAATGGTCTCGTGAAATAGTAAAATTCACGTTAAATTGCAGTTTTAGGGGTTGTTTTTAGAAGTCTGGAACAGAGTAATCCGTTTTGCATTACTTTCAATGGGAAAGCGCGCCTTGGTTTTGGGACGCTTTGGTTTTGGAACAGACTTCTGGAACGGATTAAGTTTGAGAACCAAGGTACCACTGTACTTTTCCTGGAGCTGCATAAGGCACATTGCTTTTAAAATACAGTGGTACCTCTGGTTAAGAACCTAATTCATTCTGGAGGTCCGTTCTTAACCTGAAACTGTTCTTAACCTGAAGCACCACTTTAGCTAATGGGGCCTCCTGCTGACGCCGCACGATTTCTGTTCTCACCCTGAAGCCAAGTTCTTAACCCGAGGTACTATTTCTGGATTAGCGGAGTCTGTAACCTGAAGCATCTGTAACCTGAAGCATTATGCAACCCACAATATCTCATACTCACCATCTTCAGAGTCTTCTCCGAAGTCTTCCCCGTTGATTGAAATGTCATCCTCTAAAGCTGGGAAATCGACTGGAATGAGAAATATTTTGTTGTTACTCTGAAAGTCTGCATCACTAACCAGCGACGACACACTTTTCATAAGATACGCAAGCTGAAGAAAGCATTGTTTTGTGTGTGTGGCTATTCATAGCCAGGGCCAACTTCCGCTAATATTCATGAGCACACAATGGAAGATATGTATATCATAGGAGCTCTTCTTTCATCTCTACCAAATAATCTGCTTTTAGGGAAAATGAAAGGGAGGGGGGGGGGAGGAGTGGAACTAGATAATTCTGATTGCTGTTGAAACATTGTCAGTAGTGTCTTCATAATGGCTATAATTCATTAGCAACCACGGACACAGGTATTATCTTTGTAACTTTCAACAATGCCCATCATTAGGCACCATTAACACAACATCCATTTGGCACACTCTGCATGCCATCATCTGGCGTCCTTCTCGGCAGATGCGACGACCCAAATGACCCACTTTCAACCTGGGCTTCAAATGAATTCAAAGTGATTTATGGAATGATGTGTGTCATCATCATCACCTAGGTATTAATATAAAAGCCGGACTACACTAAGGAGATGCAGAACCCCACAAATGGGTATCAGGTATTTATGAAAATTATTTCTGTGACCCGAGCCTTTTAGTGTGGGAGATTTTTCTTTAGGTTCTTTGAAACATGTTAAAATATAGGTCCAAAGAGTATTGCGAACGGTGCTAGGTCTCTATCACAATCTGCATTTCATTGTACATCTCCTTGGGAAGTTGTTTTCAAAAGGCGTTTTTAAAAAAGGGGGGAGAACGTGTACAGTGGTACCTCAGGTTACATACGCTTCAGGTTACAGACTCCGTTAACCCAGAAATAGTGCTTCAGGATGAGAACAGAAATCGTGCTCCGGTGGTGGTGGTACTTCAGGTTAAGAACAGTTTTAGGTTAAGAACGGACCTCTGGAACGAATTAAGTACTTAACCCGAGGTACCACTGTATACATATGCAGAATATATAGTTTCAGCACGTTTTCTTTTCTTTCTTTTATAATAATCTTTATCGGTTTAAAATACAGACATAAAAAATCATTTCCAACAGAAACACAGAAGAAAAAGAAAAGAAAAAAAGTCAAGGTAAAAAGAAAAAAATGTATACAAAAGGAAACGGCATCTTCTCGGATAACAATCAAATAAATGTTTTGGATATAAAGCATCAGCACGTTTCAGTTTCAGCACATTTTCAATGTATGGTTCTTTTGCGGTTAACATGTTCCATAATATGTTTCCTTCCACTGTGTGCATTGTCCCACATTTTCAAAAAGTCTAATTTCACACACGTATGTATGTACAGTAGTACCTTGGTTCTCAAACATCTTGGTTCCCAAACGCCGAAAACCTGGAAATTGAACGTCTGATGCAGCTGTCAGCTATTGTTTCTGGGCTGCCTGTTCTAATTAGAAGCTGTGCCTTGGATTTTGAACATTTCAGAAGTCAAACGGACTTCTGGAACGGATTAAGTTTGGCGCTTTTGTTTTTGCTATTTATTTTGTGTTTTTGAGGCTTTTGGGGTTAAATTGTTTTTGTGACTGTGTGGAACCCAGTTCAGCTACTGATTGATTGATTGATTGATTGTGACTGTGGAAATGGATAAAAGCCCCCCATCCAAACAATGACTATCATCAGTGAAGGTAAGAGGGGGGAAAATAATTTAATTTTTATCATCTACAATACAGTGGTACCTCGGGTTAAGAACTTAATTTGTTCTGGAGGTCCGTTCTTAGCCTAAAACTGTTCTTAACCTGAGGTACCACTTTAGCTAATGGGGCCTCCCGCTGCCGCAGCGCAATTTCTGTTCTCATCCTGAAGCAAAGTTCTTAACCCGAGGTACTATTTCTGGGTTAGCGGAGTCTGTAACCTGATGCGTCTGTAACCTGAAGTGTCTGTAACCCGAGGTACCACTGTACAGTGGAAGCTCGGGTTGTGAACGTGATCCATGCGGGATGCTCGTTCGCAACCTGCAGTGACGCGTCTGCGCATGTTGCGATTTGGCGCTTCTGCGCATGGCGACCACCGAAACCCAGAAGTAACCTGTTCTGGTACTTTCGGGTTTTGGCAGTCTGCAACCCGAAATAATGCAACCTGAAGCATCTGTAACCCGAGGTATGACTGAACTATCTTATTTATTTTATAATACAGTACATTGATTATTGCTTTCATTTTATGGATCAATGGTCTCGTTAGATAGTAAAATTCATGTGAAATTGCTGTTTTAGGGTTTTTTTCAAAAGTCTGGAACGGATTAATCCATTTTGCACTGCTTCCTATGGGAAAGCGTGCCTTGGTTTTGGAACGCTTTGGTTTTGGAATGGACTTTTGGAACGGATTAAGTTTGAGAATCAAGGTACCACTGTATACCACTTGATCTCTTGGCACTTGATGGCTTACAGCTAAGGGCAGTAGTTCTAGCTGTTTCGACGCAGAATGGCCTGACTCACGTAGAAAGAGAAAGGTAAGGCAGTTTCATTTTTAACAGTGCAAGGGATTCGGGATGAGAGATGACTAATGTTTGACTTCCTGCAGCTGCTTAAGTGTTGGATTGGAAGGGAAAGTGCTCAAGAGGAAGTAGCCTTGGGGCACATTTGCCACAAGCCAGGGGAAATCTCTGCATTCCTTCCCAGATCTCCTTTCACTGTTTTCAAAGCATTCCCCTCTCTTGCAACACGACTGGCGTAGATCCATTTGAAAGCATAAGCAACTGAGACCACCATATCTAGCTTGGTCCTAAATGTGAGGACTGTCTGCAGAGAAGAATCTATCTGTGATGTCTAATTTGTGACGGCTTTCGCACACGCAGGAACCTGGTACGCAGGCTAAGACCCTACCTGCCCGCGGACTGTCTCGCAAGAGTGGTGCATGCTCTAGTTATATCCCGCTTAGACTACTGCAACACGCTCTACGTGGGGCTACCTTTGAAGGTGACCCGGAAACTGCAATTAATCCAGAACGCGGCAGCTAGACTGGTGACTGGGAGCGGCCGCCGGGACCACATAACACCGGTTCTGAGAGATCTGCATTGGCTCCCAGTACGTTTCCGAGCACAATTCAGAGTGTTGGTGCTGACCTTTAAAGCCCTAAACGGCCTCGGTCCTGTATACCTGAAGGAGCGTCTCCACCCCCATCGTTCAGCCCGGACACTGAAGTCCAGCACCGAGGGCCTTCTGGCAGTTCCCTCATTGTGAGAAGTAAGGTTACAGGGAATCAGACAGAGAGCCTTCTCGGTAGTGGCGCCCACCCTGTGGAACACCCTGCCTTCAGATGTGAAGGAAATAAGTAGCTATCCTATCTTTAAAAGACATCTGAAGGCAGCCCTGTTCAGGAATGTTTTTAATATTTAACGCTGTATTGTTTTTAACACTTGATTGGGAGCCACCCAGAGTGGCTGGGGAAACTCAGCCAGATGGGCGGGGTATAAATAAATTATTATTATTATTATTATTATTATTATTATTATTATTATTATTATTATTAACTGAAGCCATCAGTTGATGAATTTGGATGTGTCAACAGAGCCAAAGATGGCTCCATCTCAAGTTGCTGAACCTCAAACGTCTCCAAGATTGAAGACAAAGAGCAGAACCGCTGAATTTTTTGCCCTATGCTCTCTTAGGCTAAGCAACACGAATGGAGCCACTCCTACCATTCTAGGAAAAAAATGTATTCTGCTGTTCGGTGTCTCTCACACAAGTCTCTCACACAAACAAAAAACAAACAATCAGCCGACAATTTGTAAGACCAATGAAGTGAAACCATGAATATGTGCCTGACAAGCATTGCACAAACAATTTGCCTCGCAAGCAATGTAGTGATATAACATTCAGGAATTACAAGCAATTATTAAAACTACAGATGTACTTGCCACAAGGAAAACTAGACATGAATTGCTGTGCAGAAATACGTAAGAGGCTCTGCCGCTGGAAGAGGCACCAGCTAAGTATGTCTCTGGAAAAGGAACGGTTCCAGCAGCTGGAGCAAAAAGAACGGATACAGCAGCTCTGTAGCAGCCGGGCTTTCAGGGATGCAGCCAGTGCCAGCCAAAAGCATCATGCTACCTGAAGCACAGCCCAAACGCTAGGGCCAACACTTTCCTAGGTCTTGCTGCTGGATTTAGTCACCAATTCCTCCCCCCTGCCCCTCGGGGTGTACCCCAAAACAGATTATTTCACCCTGCTGCAAGGCCAGCACCAGTAACATCACAACTCGTCTCCAGGCAATGGGCCTCCATGCTAGGGCAGATGCTAATTTTGTACTGCTCTGCTTGAAAGACCTACATACCGGTCTTGAAAGACCTACATTGGCTCCCAATACGTTTCTGAGCACAATTCAAAGTGTTGGTGCTGACCTTTAAAGCCCTAAACGGCCTCAATCCAGTATATCTGAAGGAGCGTCTCCACCTCCATCGTTCTACCCGGACACTGAGGTCCAGCACCGAGGGCCTTCTGGCGGTTCCCTCACTGCGAGAAGCCAAGTTACAGGGAAGCAGGCAGAGGGCCTTCTCGGTAGTGGCACCCGCCCTGTGGAACGCCCTCCCACCAGATGTCAAAGAGAACAACAACTACCAGATTTTTAGAAGACATCTGAAGGCAGGGAAGCTTTTAATGTTTGATGTATTACAGTATTTTAATATTTTTTTTTGGAAGCCGCCCAGAGTGGCTGGGGAAGCCCAGCCAGATGGGCGGGGTATAAATAATAAATTATTATTATTATTATTATTATTATTATTATTATTAGTGCAAATTTATTGGCATCTACACTCATCTCCTGCAGGAGGAAGTCGGGAAGAGAGTGTCACTTGTAAAAAACGGTCAGTGTCATTTCAGAAGCGGGTGTGTGGATCTGTCTATCTCCAGTCCGTGTCCATTTAGCATGAAGTCTACCCGTCCTGTTATCACATTAATCATAATTTTTAAAACACCCACAAGAAAATTAGTCTCTAAAATGCATCTTTCGTCACAAACCGCATCTTACACGAGCATTTCATCATTATGTGTGCATTTCTTAATGCACCTTATTCTATAATATGCATTTCAAATGCCCTTTTTGTATTTTGAGCTGAGAAGCGAAGTGCAAAATTCAGATGGGTGCAAAATCCAAAGGATAATTACATTGATCTGGGAACTGCGGACAAGACTGGTTTGCTTTGGAATTTGGAGAGATCAAATTTTAGCCATTAAAGTTTGTTGCACCGCGTGCTGCTGTTTCCTCGAAAGTGCTTGATGGCACCAACGCTCAAGTTCTGTTCAAGGAATAAGATTTTAGAAAGTAGCACCCAAAACAACAGGTTGGAGCAATTGCAATCATATTACTTCAAAGCATATCAGGTCTTAGACCAACCTGTGATTCTCTTGCTGAACTCCAAATCCCATCCACCCCAGCAAGAATGGCCAGTGATCAGGGATGAGGGAAACTGTAGTCCAACAACATCTGGAGGCCAACAGTTTCCATACCGCCAGTGCTATTTTTCTAGAAAAAGAACTCACCATAAACACCTCCCTCCTTCCATTAGAATGACAATGGTGCCCACCTGAGAGGTGCCGGAATTGAGTTCTGGTGAGTTGCTTTTGAAATAAAGCCCTGCATACCAGTGCCTTAGGGATGCGGGTGGCGCTGTGGGTTAAACCACAGAGCCTAGGACTTGCCGATCAGAAGGTCGGCGGTTCGAATCCCCGCGACGGGGTGAGCTCCAGTTGCTTGGTCCCTGCTCCTGCCAACCTAGCAGTTCGAAAGCACGTCAAAGTGCAAGTAGATAAATAGGTACCGCTCCAGCGGGAAGGTAAACGGCGTTTCCGTGCGCTGTTCTGCTTCACCAGAAGCGGCTTAGCCATGTTGGCCACATGACCCGGAAGCTGTACGCCGGCTCCCTCGGCCTGTAAAGCGAGATGAGCGCTGCAACCCCAGAGTCGGCCACGACTGGACCTAATGGTCAGGGGTCCCTTTACCTTTTACCAGTGCCTTACAAAGTTCTCTCCCGGAGATGTTGCAGAATGCAAAAAGTCCCTTACGATAAGTAATTCCAGCTTAGTCACAACTGGAATCAGAACACAGCGTGTATGGTGTCGTTGTTTTTTAAAACCCAACAAAAAAGTTGAAGCTCTATAACATTTGCAGGAAGTCATTATTTTAAAAGTGAGTTCAGATTTCTCATCCCACTTCAGAACCAAGAAACCCAGATGGAAACATCTGCATCGAGAGCTGAAAAGTGCCTCTTCGAAGCAGAATCAAACGCGGACAGCATTACTGAGTAAGGGAAAGATGGGGGAGCTTAAAAGGGTGCCTGATGTGCCAGTTATACATTAAAAACAAGTAGTGATTTTCAGCCTTGTGACCTCATTGGATCCAAGAGGATAGGATCAGCAGAAGGAACACGATGTATCCAAAGTCAGCAATTTTCTGTTTTAATGGAAGAGGAGAATAGTGTTCATGCCTAATGTTCCTATTATAGTAAACAGTGCTTAACTTGGGCTGGATTTCCCCCTCTTTTTTAGTGTTATCAGTGATTTTTATTCATTCATACTTTTCAAGTTTATACATTTCACTAATTTTACAATCATTTTGACATTTCAAAACTTGACTTCCTTCTCCCTCTTTCTGCGGTTCCTTAAATTTGTTTTGCATATCTTCTGCATATCCAAATTAACTTAATTTACTCATTTATTCATACTCTATAATTCCTGCCCCCAATTATATAATTTGTAATTTTTTAACAAACTTTCACTTTTTCATACCATAAATAAGTGTGCCAACCAAAAATATTATCCTGACCTTCTAGATCTGGAATATGTGGATTCTCTAATGTCATCCATTCCTTCAGCCAACAAAGACAAGATGCCTCATAATATATCCACCAGGGAAAAGCCTCCTCTTGGCTGGATTTCACCCCCTCTCCCTGGAACATAGTGGCCTTGCCTTCAGTGTAATATACTGAGCACGAGTTTTGGTGTGTTGTGCCCCAGCTGCTTACTGCAGTGCCAGAAATATCTCGATCGGATCTGTCCTGTGGCAGACAAGACCTTTAGTGGACATTCTAGCTGACAGGAGCCTGCTGTCTTCATGGAAGGTCATGACTGCAGCCATGTGGTTTGAGAAGCTGGGTGGGCAATTTTCGTCTTCCCACATCACAGGAAAGCCTGCATTTCAGGGGGACTTGCCGGTGCATGGCACACGAAGGAATAATTTAGCAGATATGAAATGCATCCCGCCGCACTGGAATTTGCGAAATGCCAAAGGCTTGCACTCCAGGAATTAATTCTTAAAGCACATATTCAGAGGAAGATATAAACAAAGAGAAAATTACAGAGTAGCCCTGTGGATTGAGGGCTGAGCCTGAGATCCGAGTTCCCTGATGAGCTATAGAAATGCCGGTTGACAGAGCAAGTCACTTGCTGCATCATTTCCCCAACTTAAAAACAGGAATTACAGCATCCTACATCACAGAGTTGCTTTGAGGACAAATCTGGTTTTGTATTAAAAGCGAAACAAAAACAGAACTCTGAAGTAGAGAAGAAAATAAAAGCAGTGGTGGGAACATGAACGAACGCATACATGCACCCCCCCCCCCAAGATGGACCAAAATCTGGCAGAGGAATGCTGGAGGATACTCAAATCACACGCAAGGACAGATTGTGAGCAAATGACTCCTTCTGAAAGAATGCTAAGTTAACATGCAAAACTTGGGAGACTTCACATGCAAAATTAGATTCTATCCATCCATCCAGAATCTTGAAATATTTGGTATAGATTGACAAAGTAGTGTCTCGTTTAAAAAACTTAGATTGCTCTGTGCTCTTCACCAGAGCTTTTTAAAAGGAAATATTAGAACTGCCTAATTGGGATATTGGGGCTCGGGTGGTGCTGTGCGTTAAACCACAGAGCCTAGGGCTTACCGATCAGAAGGTCGGCGGTTCGAATCCCCGCGACGGGGTGAGCTCCTGTTGCTCGGCCCCTGCTCCTGCCAACCTAGCAGTTCTAAAGTATGTCAAAGTGCAAGTAGATAAATAGGTACTGCTCTGGCGGGAAGGTAAACGGCGTTTCTGTGTGCTGCTCATGACCCGGAAACTGTCTGCAGACAAACGCCGGCTCCCTCAGCCAGTAAAGCGAGATGAGTGCCGCAACCCCAGAGTCGTCCACGACTGGACTTAATGGTCAGGGGTCCCTTTACCTTTAATGGGGATATTATGATTTGCATGCAAAGGAACTGCCACTACAACATACCCATGCATTCCCTCCATGTTGCACTGGATATTCTTGCCACCCTTATCTGAACAGTGGTAGTAGCTTCACATGACTTGCCAGGAAAGGGTTAAAGGTAAAGGTAAAAGGACCCCTGAGCATTAGGTCCAGTCGTGGCCGACTCTGGGTTTGCGGCGCTCATCTCGCTTTATTGGCCGAGGGAGCCAGCGTACAGCTTCCGGGTCATGTGACCAGCATGACTAAGCTGCTTCTGGCGAACCAGAGCAGCGCACGGAAACGCCGTTTACCTTCCCGCCGGAGCGGTACCTATTTATCTACTTGCACTTGGACGTGCTTTCGAACTGCTAGGTTGGCAGGAGTAAGGACCGAGCAATGGGAGCTCACCCCGTCATGGGGATTCGAACCGCCGACCTTCTGATCGGCAAACCCTAGGCTCAGTGGTTTAACCCACAGCGCCACCCGCGTCCCAAGGAAAGGGTTATCCATGTTTTAAAATAACTTCATATTATTATGAGCAGCAGCAGAGAATGGTGGGATAGGGAGGGCAGAGAAATGGGAGTGCTTGATCAGGGCCTGAGGTTCTAGGCATATTTTCCACATCGTTTTTACATCACCAAACAGCACTGAACTTTTGCATGGCTCGAATTTTTGAAAACGCACAAACGTCCTTTTTTGAACGGTCCATTCCCCTGGCAACTGTCCATTTTGGGTCTGGCTGCCTGTTAACAAAAGCCCAGGCCTCCACCGTCAATGAAACTCACCACCAGCAAAATCTTTTGGGGTGCTTATCCCTTTCCCAACAAAACAGAAGTTGGGCAGTGAAGAAACACGCTAGCTAATTACCACATTTTTCGCTCTATAGGACGCACTTTTCCCCCTCCAAAAATTAAGGGGAAATGTGTGTGCGTCCTGTGGAGTGAATGCAGGCTCCTTGGCTTCAGCGATAGCAACACGAAGCCTCCGAAGCACAGAGGGAGCGCTCCCTCCACGCTCCGGAGGCTTCGCATTGCTTTCGCTGAAGCCTGGAGAGCGAGAGGGGTTGGTGCGCTCCGAAGGCTTCGGGTTCCTTTTGCTAAAGCCGGGAGAGCAAGACTCTCCTGGCTTCAGCAGAGAGGGAGAGCTGCGCAGCGCCCCTTCAGCCAAGCGGGAGGAGAAATGGAAGGGGCTCCGTTTCTCCTGCCGCTTCGCTGAAGGGGCGCTGAGCAGAGAGGAGGAGTTTTTTTTTTTCTTGTTCCCCCCTCTAAAACAAGGTGCGTACTATGGTCGGGTGCGTCCTATAGAGCGAAAAATACGGTAATTGAGGTGGATGAGTTCTCTCCCGTCTTGCACTCCATACCTTCCTTTCTGCCTCTTTGTTTCAGGCCAGAAATGTGGCTCTCTCAAGTTTCTCGGTTATTCTCACATGTTTAACTGGGGAGAAAAAATTTACTGCCCCAACTGAGCGAGGGATAATCTGTGCATGGAAAGCAATTTCTGAACGCAGACCTCCCACGATGAATGTGCAAGAGGCTGCTACGAGGGAACAGAAAATCCCCTCAAATTGAGCGTGTGGGGCTTACTTGCTGTGCGAAGAACGCAAGACCACGTGCCTACTGTTGTACTGCGGTGCCCCCTCCCCAGTTCCCCACTTCCCACCAGTCTAGACCCTTCTCCTCCTCTTCCTTCAAGAGCTGACACTGAGAACCATCTGTTGGGTGCAAGGAAAGAAACCGCTAAGAACTGCAAATGTGTGGTTGGTGCAAATGTGACACAGTGACTTTGCTCTTCTCTCTTCTCTGCAGTTTTGTGTGTGTGTAAAGTCACGGGGAACTGTGTGAGGGTATCAGTTAATCAATGTTTTCTAAAGAAAATTCACTCTCCGGGCCTTAAAAGGAAGAAAAAAAAAATACACTGGGGGAAATTTGAATAAGGAGAACATTTATACAAAAAGCTATTTACTCTGCTAGCAATTTTCTCTATTCCCTTTGCCAATATTGCCGGCACTTGTGCGTTTGATCAAAAGCTTTATCCTTCACAATCCCATTTCCTTTCCCCGTCCAGTCCTGTACTGAAGCCATAAACTTACTTAGTGGGGAATTGTTTGGGGATTCAGGAACCAGTCCTTGCGGGGCACGATTAGCAGGCCAGGTTGTTCCCCTCCCAAATGAGCAAATCTTGTGATTTTGAATTGCCACTGACTGTTGATACACGAGGGGTCCTGTCACCATGGTGGCAACAGCTTCCAGCGGCTTCGTAGCCTGCCTGCTGTTCTTCCTACGTGGGGCTGCCCTTGAGACTGACCCAGAAACTCCAGCGGGTGCAGAATGCCGCGGCGAGACTCCTTATGGGGTCTTCGCTGCGAGATCATATTCATCCGGTACTATACCAGCTGCACTGGCTCCCGGTGGAGAACAGGGTCAGGTTTAAGGTGCTGGTTTTAACCTTTAAAGCCCTATACGGCCTAGGACCCTCGTACCTACGGGACCGCCTCTCCTGGTATGTCCCACAGAAGAATTTACGATCTTCAAACAAAAACATCTTGAAGGTCCCAGGCCACAGAGAGGTTAGGCTGGCTTCAACTAGAGCCAGGGCTTTCTCGGCCGCGGCTCCAATCTGGTGGAACGCTCTGTCACAAGAGACTAGGGCCCTGCAGGACCTGATATCCTTCCGCAGGGCCTGCAAGACAGAGCTGTTCCACCAGGCCTTTGGTTAGGGCACAGCCTGACCCCCTCCTCTGGCAATCTGCACAGAATTTTGCTTAATGGTTGCCATCAATTTGATTTTAATTTGATTTTAATTAATTTTATAATGAATGTTTTTAGAATGTTGGATTATTTTGATTGTTGTTAGCCGCCCTGAGCCCAGCTTCGGCTGGGGAGGGTGGGATATATTAAAATTTATTATTATTATTATTATTCCTCTAAATCTGTGAGCAATAGATGGGTAACCATTGATGCAGTTTCTAGCCGATTCATATCAGAGTGCTTGGGAATGGGATTATGCAGCACATTTGTTGGCAAACCTGAGCCGGGACGAACACAATATAAAATCTGATCACCAGAGAATGGAGAGAGCGAAGGGTCAGCCTACAATTACACTGTGATGCACATCTTTCCAGTGTTATCTTTTGGTGTGATTTCTTTTTAAAAAACAAAACAAAGGAGTGTTTCATTCTCTCAGCATGATCCAGCTTGCCAGTGTAGCCATGGTACTTGCATACGAAGGCAGTTTAATCCCACTGGCTTCGGGATAACTGGCAGACCAATTTGTAATATTGCTGGAAGAAGCTATGCTGTTACCCCAGGGCTCAACATGGCTAGCCACATAAGCACACATTGATTCACAGGCTGATGTAGGTGTCACATCCTCTAACAATGCAATGTGTTGCAAAGAAGCATTTCACACACAGAAACATCTTGCCTATTGTTTTTCCTCCGTTTATTCCATAAGGTGGAGACTGCTGGGAGTTTGCACATATCCGAGCTGTTGCAAATCCCTTGGAGGACTTTGTTGCTTTTGCATCGGCGGGTCAGGATTTTTATAGGTTTCTACCCCCAAACATCCCATCTTAATGGGTTTGAGGATGTAGCTGGGAAAAGATCTTTCAGTCAGGCAGCCTCCATTCATAGATATAACATTCAAACTGTTAAGTTGTGGGTGAACATATCAGAATTGATGCTTTTGAATTATGGTGCTGGAGGAGACTCTTGAGAGTCCCATGGACTGCAAGAAGATCAAACCTCTCCATTCTTAAGGAAATCAGCCCTGAGAGCTCACTGGAAGGACAGATCCTGAAGCTGAGGCTCCAATACTTTGGCCACCTCATGAGAAGAGAAGACTCCCTGGAAAAGACACTGATGTTGGGAAAGATGGAGGGCACAAGGAGAAGGGGACAGCAGAGGACGAGATGGTTGGATAGTGTTCTCGAAGCTACCAGCATGAGTTTGACCAAACTGCGGGAGGCAGTGGAAGACAGGAGTGCCTGGCATGCTCTGGTCCATGGGGTTACGAAGAGTCGGACACGACTAAACGACTAAACAACAACAACATATCAGACAACACAGCTCTTGTTTATTCACAGGCCAGAACAGAACTGAACTGAAGGGTTCAGCCAGCCTGCTTATATAGAGCTCCACTAGAACGTAACAGTAACCATTTTCTGTAACTATCCAATCACTGAACGTCCCTTTCAATCCCTTATTTGCATATGTGGACCTGAGTGAAAACTATCTACAGTATCCCCCTGCTGGCCCAGGGTGAGAACTTCAGCACAAACTTTCAATCCCTTATTTGCATATGTGGACCTGAGTGAAAACTATCCACAGTATCCCCCTGATGGCCCAGGGTGAGAACTTCAGCACAAATGGAGCAGGACTCTGACTGACCAACAGGCTGTAATAATAATGCATTGTCCCTTCAAGATTTTGATATCTGCATTAAACTCACCCGACACAATTTGCCTCTGACGTAAGCAACTAAGCACGTGCATTGTGTCAAGAGCTAATTTGGGGAGTGGATATGTCAATCCTTTGTTGTTGTTTTAATAGCCCCTGCAAACATTTAAACATAAGACGTTAAATGCAACACTGTTGCTGCTGCATGCATGCTGCTGGCACAGAAGATTTTCCCTTCCTCTCTTCCCTACAGCAACCCTCTGTGCACCCTTCAAAATCTGCAGCCACAAAACACCCACACAAACACACACACACACACAATCACTCCAGGGGCTACAGGGGGTAGGAAGGGAAAATCTATGCACAGCACAGCATTAGATATAACCTATAAGCTGAAATACCACACACGTATTTTGATCAAATTCGGTTAATATTTCAAAACTTATGACAAGGTTAGGAAACAAAATTGAGGAAAAAATGTCATCAATATTATGTTTTGGGTGGGGGGAGGTAGGGGGCTTCCTAAACATATCGTGAATTACAGCTGTTGAACGTTGACTATCTAAGCAATAACAAAAAAGCCATTATTAAGTGATGTCTTATGAAATGGCTGTTTTCCTGCTTCTCCCAGCCTTTCTCGAATCACTGGAAGGATCATTTCTAAATCTTGAAAGGGGAAGGCTGCATTTTAATCGATGCACAGGACACCTCCACAGTCCATTTCGCGTAGCAGCTGAAAACGGCTGGGAAAATCAGAAAAGAGAGATAATGGCATTTGCATTAAGAGTGCCAAAGGTAGAAGGCTTTAAAATATCCATCTGAGAGCCAGGGAAAGGACGTGCGCAGCCACTGTGCTGACCTCTCTAGATGATTTTCCTGAGATTAGGCTGAAATCATACACGAAACCAGCATGGTTTATAGCAAGACAGGTTGATCGCCTCTGACCTCTGGCACAGGATTATTTGACTCAGGCAGGCACCAGTGTATTCAAAACCAACAAGGTCAGGGGAAATGAAAAGAATGAGGTCTGTTGGCTCTCCCAATATTTCCCCCTCTTAAATAAAGGTGCTCTTCTTTTGAACTGTGTGGCGCTGTGGGTTAAACCACAGAGCCTAGGACTTGCCGATCGGAAGGTCGGCGGTTCGAATCCCCGTGACAGGGTGAGCTCCCGTTGCTCGGTCCCTGCTCCTGCCAACCTAGCAGTTCGAAAGCACGTCAAAGTGCAAGTAGATAAATAGGTATCACTCCGGCGGGAAGGTAAACGGCGTTTCCGTGTACTGCTCTGGTTCGCCAGAAGCAGCTTAGTCATGCTGGCCACATGACCCGGAAGCTGTACGCCGGCTCCCTCGGCCTATAGAGCCAGATGAGCGCGCAACCCCAGAGTCGGTCACAACTGGACCTAATGGCCAGGGGTCCCTTTACCTTTTACCTATCACGCAGACAGCACTCATGTGATGCCTTGCAACACGCCCTGCCCACCGGAGAAAAACCTTATATATATGTGGCCATAATGTGCCGCAGAATGCAGAAGCAGCCGTAAAGGAGGCTGGCTGCAGTGCCCTTGAGCAGATATCAGTGACTCCAGGGGCTGACAGAAACATGCACAGCACTGCATCTTCTTCTAGCATTTGGACACAAAAATGCAGAGAAGCTTTGAAGCTGCTGCAGAGTTCTGGGAAGCCTGCTACGAGAGCCTTTTAAAGCCGTACAATTACTTTAATAAAATATAGCAGGGTGTTCTCGAGATTAATGGCTGAAAGAACGGTGATTTACAGCGGAGCCTTAAGCCAAGACTATTTTGCATTAGCAGGGAAATGGGCGAAGGGAGAGTTTGGCACCAACCTTGCACCAGCAACGCAAGGGACTCTTGTCATCTCCCAAGAGAAGCTTCAGGAAGAAAAAAAAGATTGCAGAAAATTATTCTGCATTTAAGGGCAGAGGAGGAAGGGGAAAGCTGAGACACCACAATTATCTTTCCAAACATGCTTGTTACAGATGATGTCTGTATTTTGTAGGTGCGCATCAGAGTTTAGAGGGAGGTGCATACAGGACTTACCCTGAGATAATTATTTTTACATTGGGGAGTGGGGAGACAAAGAGAAATCACTTTTGCCCATGCCATCTTTGGATTGCTGTGAGATGATCCTCACTTTGGATGGAAGGAAATTACAGTTACAGACTCTTCAGGTTACAGACGCTTCAAGGTATAGACTCCGCTAACCCAGAAATAGTACCTCGGGTTAAGAACTTTGCTTCAGGATGAGAACAGAAATCGCGCTGCGGCAGCGGGAGGCCTCATTAGCTAAAGTGGTACCTCAGGTTAAGAACAGTTTCAGGTTAAGAACGGACCTCCGGAATGAATTAAGTTCTTAACCCGAGGTACCACTGTAGTTTACAAAACCCCCCACGTAAGCACAGAGGCTACCATTTACTCAAGAGCAGCCCTATGGCTAGGGGAGACAACTGAAAATCTGCTTCTCTAATTTGCACCTCCCTCCTTTCATTCCAAGAAGCTCATGCGTCCATTTGGGGTTACCTTCACGACAAACTTGTGCGTAGACGCAGCTCAACACATTTGATGTCTGAGGCAGAACATGCAAAAGGCCCTCTTTTCCTCACTCCAATTCCAGGAAAATCTAAATATAAAATTAAATAACCGGTACACATGCTGCTATTTATAGCAAGCTTCTTGCAGAAAGCCGCCTCGCTTTTGTCAAATGGTAGAGCTCACCCTGCCTATTACGCTGGGGAGAGGGCAGTTATCTGTCAGGTGCTGCTGGGATATATGGTCAGTGCCCCGTGTGGTGGGCCATTGAACTGCAGGTTGCAGTCATCAGGCCCTGGACTGACTCCACCTGCAGAGGCTCGCCCCCTTGGGTCCTATAAGAGGGCTTTCTGCTCCAGTGAGCCTTTCCTCAAGCAACACGGTCTTCCTGGTCTCTGGCATCTTCCTGCATCCTTGGTTTTGCCTCCGTCCTGCCTCTTGCTCCAGTCCAGATTAGAAGAGAAGAGAAGAGTTTGGACTTGATGTCCCGCCTTTCACTCCCCTTAAGGAGTCTCAAAGTGGCTAACAATCTCTTTTCCCTTCCTCCCCCACAACAAACACCCTGTGAGGTGAGTGGGGCTGAGAGACTTCAGAGAAGTGTGACTAGCCCAAGGTCACCCAGCAGTTGCATGTGGAGGAGCGGGGAAGCGAACCCGGTTCACCAGATTACAAGTCCACCGCTCTTAACCACTACACCATACTAGCTCTCAGATTAGTCGCTTGCCCAATAGCTCATGGCTCTCTGTAGACGGCTGCCCATGCCCAGCCCTGTCTCGATCTCAGCACCATTCCATGGACTCAATGGCAGGGTTGAAATTTAAGCCTAGGTCCATGTTCTTCAAGGCCCATGTCTGACATTCTATCCATTATTCCTCAGTTTTCTCTGAGAGCGATGGGTCAATTTCGGTTTCTCGTTTTCCCACTCTTAAGTTCAGTATTTGACATTTCCACAGCAGGTCGTAATTCCCACCCCCTACCCCCTCAAAGGTCTTCATGAAACTTCATCAGCTTTATAGTGCGAATTTCTCCGAATAAGCTCACTTGTGCAAGCAATTTTGCCTAATGCATGTATATATTTTTTTGTCAAGCCGTTTCCCCTAATGTGATGCGTTTTAATGTTATTTTCACCAACAGATGCGTTCTCATGCACGCTTTCCCCTAGCACTCGCATCTTTGCGCACAATACTTGGCCGAAGATCTGCACTGCAAAATTCAGGCATCATATGGAAGGATGACTATGTTTCTGTTTGCATATTGTTTCATACAGTAAGGTAGGTTCACCTTTCTCTGTGAACTAGGCCAAACATTTCTCCCTTTTCTCTGAATGCCTGGAATGAATTGCAACCACACACAGAGATATTGTGTAATTCTCCTGTTGCGCAGGCTTAGCATTCAGTACAGCCAGATCAATGACAACCAGCTTTCTTTTTGCAAACTCTTTTGAGTTTATATAAGGGCTAAAAAAAGAAAAAGAAAACCTCTTGCCAAATTTAAATGTTTAAAGGAACCCAGCCAAGCTGAAATGTTTTGGACAGAGCTTCATACAAAAACAAAATATTTTCGTGTCAGCCTGACAACCTCTGGGTTGTGCTACATACTGAGAACTTCCACATGAGATTGTCGGTCTCTCGGTCTCTATACAGTCATACCTTGGTTCTCAAACGTCCCGGAACTTGTACGTTTCGGCTTCCGAACGATCAAAACCCAGAAGTAAGTGAGCGTTCTTTTGGAAGCCAAACGTCCAACAGGGCTTCCACGGCTTCTGATTGGCTGCAGGAACTCCCTGCAGCCAATCAGAAGCAGCGCTTTGGTAGTCAAACATTTCCGAAGTCAAACAGACTTCCGGAATTGATTCTGTTCGACTTCCGAGGTACGACTGTACATATAATCCACCTCAGCTTTGGACACAGGATGCCACCAACTCACAAAGAAGTTAGAATGTGGACAAAGCTGCTTTCTGGGATGCAGGGAAGGGGAACCTCAGGCCCACAGGCAAAATGTTGACCCCTGGTCTCTCTCTCTCTCTGGCCCCTGAAAATCTCTTCAAGCCACACCGGGAAGATATTATTTGGCAGGGAACTGCTGATTGGCCGATACTCCCTGTGTATCGCACCCCCAGCGATGTACATTGCCTTTTCGATTACCTTTCCTGCCCCACTTCCCCCTGGGTCCTTTTGCCCCTGCCCTCCTCTCTCATCTGCTGGAGCAAGAACTCCCATTTGGCCTCACGTCAGGAGAAGGGAAAGTTGGGTGGAAGACTTGGGAAGGAGCAGGGCCCAAACGCCAGGCCTCAATCTGGCACATTTGGCCTCTGTACTTTAGGAAAGCATGTCCCTTCCAGTCTGAAAATGGCCAGAGGAGGCCAACTCACAGGTTGGGAGCTCTGCTTTCAGCATCTAAGCTTGCTTGAGGTGCTCCAAGCTAGATGCCTCCACAAGTTCTGTCAGCTCACTGTATTAAATAGAGTACTCCATCCTCTTCCCTTCCTTTGTAGACTGTAAATGTTAAAAGGATTACGGATACCTGAAGCGTTAATGAGGCTAACCCCATGCATCGTGAAAAACATACAGCCTTGTTTTATTTTAAATCTGCCATGTGTTAAAATCTGATTTTGATTCCAGCCCATTCTTATTTTTAAAAAAGGCTGCAGACACCACTTGCTCTTTGCAAACCGCTCGTTATAAGTTAAATGCTGATAATTCAGTCCCACCACCTCTCGTCCAAGCGGAAGCTCTCCGTCTTTTTATCCTCTCCTACGTGGAAAGCATTTTGCAGCCAAGAATGTTGCCGTTGAAAAAATTATAGCTGCTTGAAGTCTGACCCTAACAACCCACTTGCCATTCTGACTTCTAACACTTGCCCGTCAGAATTCCTCTAACTGCTCATATTTGTTCCTCAGGGCTGCCTCCGTCTCCAGAGTAATCAATCAAGTTCTTTTGGTGAATCCATCTAACACGCCTGAAGGCAGCTGGATTATGAAAATTGATACCAACTGAGAACATGACCATTTTTGTTCCCCATTAGCGCTTTATCCAGATTAAGACAATATGAAAGATGAAAAGCTAATTGCTCTAATGAACTGATTCATTTCATTGAACACGGAGTGGGTGGGTAGGAGGGGATGTGGATGTTTAAGGCTTGCAAAAGGCTTTTAAATGCCGAAGGGTTGATAGGAATGATCTAGGTGCTTCCAGTTCATTCAGGCAATTTATTTAATATGACTTTTTCAACAATTATCCATTGGCCAGGGGTAAGATGCAACTCAACAGCAGTTTCCTTGCTAAACTAGGAAGTATGGCATACGGTGTCTGTAAAAAACGAAGTGCAGATTTGTTAATCACTTGTGCAGATTATGCTGATTCCCACAGCTGTGTTAACCCGTGTTTCTTGGTGGCTTATTAGTATAGAGGGTGCTGAGTCAACATATCAGATACCCCCACACCCCTTTTATTTAGAATCATCCCTCTTAATCTGAGAAATTTGTTGCCTTTGTAAAAACAGTCATCTGCTTTGAAATAGGTAAATTTATGTGGAATCATTTCTTATACCAGCTGCGCTGGCTCCCGGTGGAGTACATGATCAGGTTTA